>NC_091286.1:450230680-450554569 GCF_032444005.1 Ranitomeya imitator | reverse complement strand
TTTCCTCGGCTTTCCATCCTCAGACTAATGGCCAGACCGAACGAACCAATCAGACCTTGGAAACATATCTGAGATGCTTTGTTTCTGCTGATCAGGATGACTGGGTGTCCTTTTTGCCTTTGGCTGAGTTCGCCCTTAATAATCGGGCCAGCTCGGCTACCTTGGTTTCGCCGTTTTTCTGCAACTCTGGGTTCCATCCTCGTTTCTCTTCAGGGCAGGTTGAGTCTTCGGACTGTCCTGGTGTGGATACTGTGGTGGACAGGTTGCAGCAGATTTGGACTCATGTAGTGGACAATTTGACCTTGTCCCAGGAGAAGGCTCAACGTTTCACTAATCGCAGACGCTGTGTGGGTCCCCGACTTCGTGTTGGGGATTTGGTTTGGTTATCTTCTCGTCATATTTCTATGAAGGTTTCCTCTCCTAAGTTTAAACCTCGTTTCATTGGTCCGTATAGGATTTCTGAGGTTCTTAATCCTGTGTCTTTTCGTCTGACCCTTCCAGATTCTTTTTCCATACATATAATGTATTCCATAGGTCATTGTTGCGGAGATACGTGGCACCCATGGCTCCATCTGTTGATCCTCCTGCCCCGGTTTTGGTGGAGGGGGAGTTGGAGTATATTGTGGAGAAGATTTTGGATTCTCGTGTTTCAAGACGGAAACTCCAGTATCTGGTTAAGTGGAAGGGTTATGCTCAGAAAGATAATTCCTGGGTCTTTGCCTCTGATGTCCATGCTCCCGATCTTGTTCGTGCCTTTCATATGGCTCATCCTGGTCGTCCTGGGGGCTCTGGTGAGGGTTCGGTGACCCCTCCTCAAGGGGGGGGTACTGTTGTGAATTCCGTGGCAGAGCTCCCTCCTGTGGTCACAAGTGGTACTTCGGCTGATTCTCTCTGTGAGCTTCCGTTGGTGGAGGAAAGTGGTACTGCGGCTTCTGAGTTTCCTTCCTCAGGTGATGTGGTGAAGTCGTTAGGTGCTGCTCTATTTAACTCCACCTAGTGCTTTGATCCTGGCCTCCAGTCAATGTTCTAGTATTGGACCTGTTTCCTCCTGGATCGTTCCTGTGGCCTGCTGCTCTGCATAGCTAAGTTCCGCTTTGCTATTTTGTTTGCTGTTTTTTCTGTCCAGCTTGTCCATTTGTTTTTTCCTGCTTGCTGGAAGCTCTGGGACGCAGAGGGTGTACCTCCGTGCCGTTAGTTCGGTACGGAGGGTCTTTTTGCCCCCTTTGCGTGGTTTTTGTAGGGTTTTGCGTTGACCGCAAAAGTTACCTTTCCTTTCCTCGCTCTGTTCAGAAAGTCGGGCCTCACTTTGCGAAATCTATTTCATCTCTACGTTTGTCTTTTCATCTTAACTCACAGTCATTATATGTGGGGGCTGCCTTTTCCTTTGGGGCATTTCTCTGAGGCAAGGTAGGCTTATTTTCTATCTTCAGGCTAGCTAGTTTCTCAGGCTGTGCCGAGTTGCATAGGGAGAGTTAGGCGCAATCCACGGCTGCCTCTAGTGTGGTTGGAGAGGATTAGGGATTGCGGTCAGCAGAGTTCCCACGTCTCAGAGCTCGTTCTATGTTTTTGGGTTATTGTCAGGTCACTGTATGTGCTCTGACCTCTATGTCCATTGTGGTACTGAATTATCTCATCATAACAACACCCCTAATCCTAATCTCAACCCTAACCTCAAACCTAACCCTAATCCCAATTCACCCCTAACCCTAATCCCAACCCTAACCTTAACCCTAATCCCAAACCTAACCCTAATCCCAAGTGTAACCCTAATGCCAACCCTAACCCTAAAACCGACCCTAATCCAAACCCTTACCCTAATCCCAACTCTAACCCTAACTTTAGCCGCAACCCTAGCCCTAATTGTAGCCCCAACCCTAACCCTAACTTTAGCCCCAACCCTAACCCTAACCCTAGCCCTAACCCTAACACTAAATTTAGCCCCAACCCTAACCCTAGCCCTAACTTTAGCCCCAACCCTAACCCTAGCCCTAACCCTATCCCTATGGCTACTTTCACATTTGCATCGTGTGGCATCCGTCGCAATCCGTCGTTTTGGACAAAAAACGGATCCTGCAAATGTGCCTGCAGAATGCGTTTTTTGCCCATAGACTTGTATTACCGACGGATCACGACGGATGGCCACATGTCGCGTCTGTCGTGCACTGGATCTGTTGCTTTGGCGGACCGTCGTCACAAAAAAAGTTCAATGTAACGTTTTTTTGTACGTCGCGTCCGCCATTTCCGACCGTGCATGCGTGGCCGTAACTCCGCCCCTTCCTCCCCAGGACATAGACTGGGCAGCGGATGCATTGAAAAAGTGCATCCGCTGCCCACGTTGTGCACAATTTTCACAACGTGCGTTGGTACGTCGGGCCAACGCATTGCGACGGCCCAGTACCGACGCAAGTGTGAAAGAAGCCTAACCCTAGCCCTAACCCTAGCCCTAACCCTAAATTTAGCCCCAACCCTAACCCTAAATTTAGCCCCAACCCTAACCCTAAATTTAGCCCCAACCCTAGCTCTAACCCTAGCCCTAACCCTAACCTTAAATTTAGCCCCAACCCTAATCCTAACCCTAGCCCTAACTTTAGCCCCAACCCTAACTCTAGCCGTAACACTAGCCCTATGGCTACTTTCACACTTGCGTCATGTGGCATCCGTCGCAATCCGTCGTTTTGGACAAAAAATGGATCCTGCAAATTTGCCTGCAGGATGCATTTTTTGCCCATAGTATTGCCGACGGATAGCGACGGATGGCCACATGTCGCGTCTGTCGTGCACTGGATCTGTTGCTTTGGCGGACCGTTGTCACAAAAAAAGTTCAACATAACGTTTTTTTGTATGTCGCGTCCGCCATTTCCGACCGTGCATGCATGCCGTAACTCCGCCCCTTCCACCCCAGGACATAGACTGGGCAGCGGATGCATTGAAAAACTGCATCCGCTGCCCATGTGCACAATTTTCACAACGTGCGTTGGTACGTCGGGCCAACGCATTGCGACGGCCCAGTACCGATGCAAGTGTGAAAGAAGTCTAACCCTAACCCTAGCCCTAAATTTAGCCCCAACCCTAACCCTAACCCTAAATTTAGCCCCAACCCTAACCCTAAATTTAGCCCCAACCCTAGCCCTAACCCTAACCCTAAATTTAGCCCCAACCCTAACCCTAACCCTAGCCCTAACTTTATCCCCAACCCTAACCCTAGCCCTATGGCTACTTTCACACTTGCGGCGTGTGACATCTGTCACAATCCGTCGTTTTGGGCAAAAAACAGATCCTGCAAATGTGCCAGCAGGATGTGTTTTTTGCCCATAGACTTGTGTTGCCGACGGATCGCGACGGATGGCCACATGTCGCATCTGTCGTACACTGGATCTGTTGCTTTGGCAGACCGTCGTCACAAAAAAAGTTCAATGTAACGTTTTTTTGTACGTCGCGTCCGCCATTTCCGACTGCGCATGTGTGACTGTAACTCGGCCCCTTCCTCCCCAGGACATAGACTGGGCAGCGGATGCATTGAAAAACTGCATCCGCTGCCCACATTGTGCACAATTTTCACAACGTGCGTTGGTACGCCGGGCCAACGCATTGCGACGGCCCAGTACCGACGCAAGTGTGAAAGAAGCCTAACCCTAACCCTAGCCCTAACCCTAAATTTAGCCCCAACCCTAACCCTAAATTTAGCCCCAACCCTAACCCTAAATTTAGCCCCAACCCTAGCCCTTACCCTAACCCTAAATTTAGCCCCAACCCTAACCCTAGCCCTAACTTTATCCCCAACCCTAACCCTAGCCCTAACCCTAGCCTTATGGCTACTTTCACACTTGCGTCGTGTGGCATCCGTCACAATCCGTCGTTTTGGGCAAACAACAGATCCTGCAAATGTGCCTGCAGGATGCGTTTTTTGCCCATAGACTTGTATTGCCGACGGATCGCGACGGATGGCCACATGTCGCATCTGTCGAACACTGGATCTGTTTTTTTGGCAGACCGTCGTCACAAAAAAAGTTCAATGTAATGTTTTTTTGTACGTCGCGTCCGCCATTTCCGACTGCGCATGTGTGACTGTAACTCCGCCCCTTCCTCCCCAGGACATAGACTGGGCAGCGGATGCATTGAAAAACTGCATCCGCTGCCCACATTGTGCACAATTTTCACAACATGCGTTCGTACGTCCGGCCAACGCATTGCGACGGCCCAGTACCGACGCAAGTGTGAAAGAAGCCTAAACCTAGCCCTAACCCTAGCCCTAACCCTAAATTTAGCCCCAACCCTAACCCTAAATTTAGCCCCAACCCTAACCCTAAATTTAGCCCCAACCCTAGCCCTAACCCTAACCCTAAATTTAGCCCCAACCCTAACCCTAACCCTAGCCCTAACTTTATCCCCAACCCTAACCCTAGCCCTAACCCTAGCCCTATGGCTACTTTCACACTTGCGTCGTGTGGCATCCGTCACAATCCGTCGTTTTGGGCAAAAAACAGATCCTGCAAATGTGCCTGCAGGATGTGTTTTTTGCCCATAGACTTGTATTGCCGACGGATCGCGACGGATGGCCACATGTCGCATCTGTCGTACACTGGATCTGTTGCTTTGGCAGACCGTCGTCACAAAAAAAGTTCAATGTAACTTTTTTTGTACGTCGCGTCCGCCATTTCCGACTGCGCATGTGTGGCTGTAACTCCGCCCCTTCCTCCCCGGGACATAGACTGGGCAGCGGATGCATTGAAAAACTGCATCCACTGCCCACGTTGTGCACAATTTTCACAACGTGCGTTGGTACGTCGGGCCAACGCATTGCGACGGCCCAGTACCGACGCAAGTGTGAAAGAAGCCTAACCCTAGCCCTAACCCTAGCCCTAACCCTAAATTTAGCCCCAACCCTAACCCTAACCCTAAATTTAGCCCCAACCCTAACCCTAAATTTAGCCCCAACCCTAACCCTAAATTTAGCCCCAACCCAAACCCTAACCCTAAATTTAGCCCCAACTCCTCTTGCTGCCGGCTGGCAGATCATGGCGGGCGCACTGCGCATGCGCCCACCATTTTCTTACCGGAAGAAGAAGCCGGCGGGCAGGAGGGGACGCAGGAGGACCCAGGGACATTGGTAAGTATAGCAGGGTCCCCAAATGCCCCTATTTTTCTGTCCTCTGATGTGCGATCACATCAGAGGACAGAGAATGACACATAGCTTCTTTTTTTTTGGCGGCCACCAGTGATCGCAAAACAGGGGTTGGTAAAATGTTGTGAATTCCGCTCTTGGGCTCCCTCCGGTGGTTGTAAGTGGCACTTTTGTGAGTTCTGCTCTTGGGCTCCCTCCGGTGGTTTTAAGTGGTATGGCTGCTCCTTGGATTTAGCAGTCTGCAGCTGCTTCCACTGATTGTCTTTCTGCTTAGCTATTTATGCCTGGCTCTCTCTTCAGCCAGTGCCACTTGTCAATGGTTCCTGGTTGGATTCACATCTCTTTGGATTTCCCTGTTATCCTGACCAGTTCAGCAAAGCTAAGTCCTTGCTTGCTTTTTTCTGTCCACAGGTTGTGGACTTATCCGTTCTGTGCTTTCTATGTTTGTCCAGCTTGTCAGTATGAAATAATTCTGTGTAGCTGGAAGCTCTGGGAAGCAGATTTACCCTCCACACCTTTAGTCAGGTGTAGAGATTTTTGTAAACTCTGTGTGGATTTTTTGTAGTATTTTATACTGACCGCACAGTATTCCATCCTGTCCTATCTATCTAGCTAGACTGGCCTCCTGTGCTCATCCTGGTTTCATTCTGTGTATGTATTTTCCCTCTCCACTCACAGTCATTACTTGTGGGGGGCTATCTATCCTTTGGGGGATTTTCTCTGAGGCAAGATAGTTTTCCTGTTTCTATCTTTAGGGGTAGTTAGTTCTCAGGCTGTGACGAGGTGCCTGAGACCCCAAAGATTTTCTGGGTGCCAACCGGCGGGCGCACTGCACATGTGCTCGCCATTTTTTGGCCGGAACAAGATGGCGGCGCCCATCAGGAGCCACTAGGAGCACTGGGGAGACAGGTGAGTATCAGGGGCTATTGGGGACCCCATTTCTCTGTCCTCTGATGTGCGATCACATCGGAGGACAGAGAAATTAAATGGAAAATTGCGCTTTTTTTTGCGACCGCCGGTAAACGGTTAATTACTGGCGATCGCAACCCCGGGGTCGGTAAAAAATCATGTTCTCTGGGGTCTTGGCTACCCCTAGCAACTGAGATCCCAGAGAAAATCCGACTCTGGGGGGCGCTATTCACTTTTTCCACAGCGCTGTTAATTAACGGCACTGTGATTTAAGTATCCTTAACTGCTGCCGTTAAAAGGCGTATTGGCGGTCGTTAAGAGGTTAACATGGTGCACGCAAGGACATGTTTTGCATGCGTTTGCCTACAGATGCGTACACATGCATTGTTTCACCGTGTGTGGTGGGGCGCAGCTAACGCAACATGTTGCATTTTTTGAGGCATCAAATTTCCACGACTATACGCATGTGGACACCTGCGGATGGAGTGCGTCAAAACAACGTATTACAGTCTATAGGAGCGTATAGGTATGCAAGGACATGCGTATGATTGCGTTTGCGTACGTATGGTATTTATGAGTAAATATGTCCAGGAACTTAAGCCACCCCCAAACAAAGATGTATAAAAAGAGGGTATGAGCACTAGAAGTCCAGTACTCTCAAGTAGTGTTGAGCCACCTCCCTAGTGTTCGGGTTCGGTTTGTCGAACTGGGACATGTTCGACGAATGTTCGTCGAACGTTCGACGAACACCATTGAAACCCATTGAAACCAAAGGCAGGCAAACACAAACACATACAAACACATAGAAAACACATAGAAAACACCTTAAAAGGTGTCCAAAAGCTGACAAACTGCTCAGAAGACACAACAAACACATGGAAAAGTCACAACTACATATAGACATGCGAAAAGAAAAGAGGTGGAGGAGTAAAAGGAGGAGTAGACACAGATATAGGCATACAAAAGTCAACCAACAGCACTCAGATGCAGGGTTGCTCCAAAGTCCAAGGATCCAACTGGACCAATAGCTACAAAAGAAGAAGAAGGAGCAGCATCCATCCCAGGTGAATAGTATCGAAAGCGATCTTTATTCTGCCATCAGAGAATTTAGGTAGAATGGGGTGGGTCCATTCAGAACACTTTCCTTAGAAGACGTAGTGGTACCCCTGTTGGGAGTTGTGCCAAAAAATTAACCCAATACATTCAGACTAATCCACCATTTGTCATATCCAAGGGGAAGGTCAGTAAACGACAACATCGATGCGGAACCAAGTACAGTACTATGTACTGTACCTCCTTTGACGAGGCAATCAGGCAGGTCAAGAAGTTGTGGAAACAGGAACACATGGGCTACTTGCACAGTGAACAAGTCTGTATGATCATGTTCACACACCACCAAGAAACCTGAAGACACAAAAGAGAATAGTAAAACCAAAAACACTCAGTTTGAAAAAATGTTGCAGTAATCCGCAAGTGCTAGTAAAAGATGTAAAATACAGGGTATTTGGTTGATACGTTTTTTGCAAAAAATGTATACTAAGCTGCTCTACCAATCTTCACGGTATACCCTTATCAGAGCAGTCCTAACTAATGTATGCAATCCCTATCTGATGTATTTAAAAACCTGATCATCTGTATATAACCTGTGTGAACAGGGTTCAGAGAGGAAAAATCCATGTGTGCATACAGGGTAGAACAGCTTTTGTGCAGATAGCCCAAGAGAAGTGGTGGAACTCCCCAGTCTTGTAGACACAAGAGAACAATTATGGAAACAGGAACACATGGGCTACTTGCACAGTGAACAAGTCTGTATGATCATGTTCACACACCACCAAGAAACCTGAAGACACAAAAGAGAATAGTAAAACCAAAAACACTCAGTTTGAAAAAATGTTGCAGTAATCCGCAAGTGCTAGTAAAAGATGTAAAATACAGGGTATTTGGTTGATACGTTTTTTGCAAAAAATGTATACTAAGCTGCTCTACCAATCTTCACGGTATACCCTTATCAGAGCAGTCCTAACTAATGTATGCAATCCCTATCTGATGTATTTAAAAACCTGATCATCTTCAGGTTTCTTGGTGGTGTGTGAACATGATCATACAGACTTGTTCACTGTGCAAGTAGCCCATGTGTTCCTGTTTCCATAATTGTTCTCTTGTGTCTACAAGACTGGGGAGTTCCACCACTTCTCTTGGGCTATCTGCACAAAAGCTGTTCTACCCTGTATGCACACATGGATTTTTCCTCTCTGAACCCTGTTCACACAGGTTATATACAGATGATCAGGTTTTTAAATACATCAGATAGGGATTGCATACATTAGTTAGGACTGCTCTGATAAGGGTATACCGTGAAGATTGGTAGAGCAGCTTAGTATACATTTTTTGCAAAAAACGTATCAACCAAATACCCTGTATTTTACATCTTTTACTAGCACTTGCGGATTACTGCAACATTTTTTCAAACTGAGTGTTTTTGGTTTTACTATTCTCTTTTGTGTCTTCAGGTTTCTTGGTGGTGTGTGAACATGATCATACAGACTTGTTCACTGTGCAAGTAGCCCATGTGTTCCTGTTTCCATAATTGTTCTCTTGTGTCTACAAGACTGGGGAGTTCCACCACTTCTCTTGGGCTATCTGCACAAAAGCTGTTCTACCCTGTATGCACACATGGATTTTTCCTCTCTGAACCCTGTTCACACAGGTTATATACAGATGATCAGGTTTTTAAATACATCAGATAGGGATTGCATACATTAGTTAGGACTGCTCTGATAAGGGTATACCGTGAAGATTGGTAGAGCAGCTTAGTATACATTTTTTGCAAAAAACGTATCAACCAAATACCCTGTATTTTACATCTTTTACTAGCACTTGCGGATTACTGCAACATTTTTTCAAACTGAGTGTTTTTGGTTTTACTATTCTCTTTTGTGTCTTCAGGTTTCTTGGTGGTGTGTGAACATGATCATACAGACTTGTTCACTGTGCAAGTAGCCCATGTGTTCCTGTTTCCATAATTGTTCTCTTGTGTCTACAAGACTGGGGAGTTCCACCACTTCTCTTGGGCTATCTGCACAAAAGCTGTTCTACCCTGTATGCACACATGGATTTTTCCTCTCTGAACCCTGTTCACACAGGTTATATACAGATGATCAGGTTTTTAAATACATCAGATAGGGATTGCATACATTAGTTAGGACTGCTCTGATAAGGGTATACCGTGAAGATTGGTAGAGCAGCTTAGTATACATTTTTTGCAAAAAACGTATCAACCAAATACCCTGTATTTTACATCTTTTACTAGCACTTGCGGATTACTGCAACATTTTTTCAAACTGAGTGTTTTTGGTTTTACTATTCTCTTTTGTGTCTTCAGGTTTCTTGGTGGTGTGTGAACATGATCATACAGACTTGTTCACTGTGCAAGTAGCCCATGTGTTCCTGTTTCCATAATTGTTCTCTTGTGTCTACAAGACTGGGGAGTTCCACCACTTCTCTTGGGCTATCTGCACAAAAGCTGTTCTACCCTGTATGCACACATGGATTTTTCCTCTCTGAACCCTGTTCACACAGGTTATATACAGATGATCAGGTTTTTAAATACATCAGATAGGGATTGCATACATTAGTTAGGACTGCTCTGATAAGGGTATACCGTGAAGATTGGTAGAGCAGCTTAGTATACATTTTTTGCAAAAAACGTATCAACCAAATACCCTGTATTTTACATCTTTTACTAGCACTTGCGGATTACTGCAACATTTTTTCAAACTGAGTGTTTTTGGTTTTACTATTCTCTTTTGTGTCTTCAGGTTTCTTGGTGGTGTGTGAACATGATCATACAGACTTGTTCACTGTGCAAGTAGCCCATGTGTTCCTGTTTCCATAATTGTTCTCTTGTGTCTACAAGACTGGGGAGTTCCACCACTTCTCTTGGGCTATCTGCACAAAAGCTGTTCTACCCTGTATGCACACATGGATTTTTCCTCTCTGAACCCTGTTCACACAGGTTATATACAGATGATCAGGTTTTTAAATACATCAGATAGGGATTGCATACATTAGTTAGGACTGCTCTGATAAGGGTATACCGTGAAGATTGGTAGAGCAGCTTAGTATACATTTTTTGCAAAAAACGTATCAACCAAATACCCTGTATTTTACATCTTTTACTAGCACTTGCGGATTACTGCAACATTTTTTCAAACTGAGTGTTTTTGGTTTTACTATTCTCTTTTGTGTCTTCAGGTTTCTTGGTGGTGTGTGAACATGATCATACAGACTTGTTCACTGTGCAAGTAGCCCATGTGTTCCTGTTTCCATAATTGTTCTCTTGTGTCTACAAGACTGGGGAGTTCCACCACTTCTCTTGGGCTATCTGCACAAAAGCTGTTCTACCCTGTATGCACACATGGATTTTTCCTCTCTGAACCCTGTTCACACAGGTTATATACAGATGATCAGGTTTTTAAATACATCAGATAGGGATTGCATACATTAGTTAGGACTGCTCTGATAAGGGTATACCGTGAAGATTGGTAGAGCAGCTTAGTATACATTTTTTGCAAAAAACGTATCAACCAAATACCCTGTATTTTACATCTTTTACTAGCACTTGCGGATTACTGCAACATTTTTTCAAACTGAGTGTTTTTGGTTTTACTATTCTCTTTTGTGTCTTCAGGTTTCTTGGTGGTGTGTGAACATGATCATACAGACTTGTTCACTGTGCAAGTAGCCCATGTGTTCCTGTTTCCATAATTGTTCTCTTGTGTCTACAAGACTGGGGAGTTCCACCACTTCTCTTGGGCTATCTGCACAAAAGCTGTTCTACCCTGTATGCACACATGGATTTTTCCTCTCTGAACCCTGTTCACACAGGTTATATACAGATGATCAGGTTTTTAAATACATCAGATAGGGATTGCATACATTAGTTAGGACTGCTCTGATAAGGGTATACCGTGAAGATTGGTAGAGCAGCTTAGTATACATTTTTTGCAAAAAACGTATCAACCAAATACCCTGTATTTTACATCTTTTACTAGCACTTGCGGATTACTGCAACATTTTTTCAAACTGAGTGTTTTTGGTTTTACTATTCTCTTTTGTGTCTTCAGGTTTCTTGGTGGTGTGTGAACATGATCATACAGACTTGTTCACTGTGCAAGTAGCCCATGTGTTCCTGTTTCCATAATTGTTCTCTTGTGTCTACAAGACTGGGGAGTTCCACCACTTCTCTTGGGCTATCTGCACAAAAGCTGTTCTACCCTGTATGCACACATGGATTTTTCCTCTCTGAACCCTGTTCACACAGGTTATATACAGATGATCAGGTTTTTAAATACATCAGATAGGGATTGCATACATTAGTTAGGACTGCTCTGATAAGGGTATACCGTGAAGATTGGTAGAGCAGCTTAGTATACATTTTTTGCAAAAAACGTATCAACCAAATAGCCTGTATTTTACATCTTTTACTAGCACTTGCGGATTACTGCAACATTTTTTCAAACTGAGTGTTTTTGGTTTTACTATTCTCTTTTGTGTCTTCAGGTTTCTTGGTGGTGTGTGAACATGATCATACAGACTTGTTCACTGTGCAAGTAGCCCATGTGTTCCTGTTTCCATAATTGTTCTCTTGTGTCTACAAGACTGGGGAGTTCCACCACTTCTCTTGGGCTATCTGCACAAAAGCTGTTCTACCCTGTATGCACACATGGATTTTTCCTCTCTGAACCCTGTTCACACAGGTTATATACAGATGATCAGGTTTTTAAATACATCAGATAGGGATTGCATACATTAGTTAGGACTGCTCTGATAAGGGTATACCGTGAAGATTGGTAGAGCAGCTTAGTATACATTTTTTGCAAAAAACGTATCAACCAAATACCCTGTATTTTACATCTTTTACTAGCACTTGCGGATTACTGCAACATTTTTTCAAACTGAGTGTTTTTGGTTTTACTATTCTCTTTTGTGTCTTCAGGTCAAGAAGTTGGTAAGGGGCACCGTAATGGCCAAAACAGACATTGAGGGGGCGTTCCAGTTACTACCTGTGCCTCCGAATAGTGTCCTCCCATTGGGCTGCTTCTGTGAAGGAGCATACTACATAGATCGCTGTTTGCCCATGGGGTGCTCCATATCCTGCTCACCATTTGAGGCGTTTAGTTGCTTCCTCGAATGTGTCGTCATGGATGTTTGTAAGGCAGCACATATTATCCATTACCTCGACGACTTCTTATGCTTGGGCCCAAAAGATTCGCCACAGTGTGAAAACACGCGGTAGTCCACCTGTGAGAAGGAGAGAGCTGGAGGGAGAGTGGACACCCCAGAGCTGAGGGGTTAGATTGAGAAAGAAAGAAGGCGGTGTAGCTTGCTTCATGGGTGGGGTACTCTGCTGAGTAGCAGAAATTGCTACTAGGCCTAAAAGGATTTCCTGGGCCAGATGCCGTTAAAAAATAATACTTAGGTAAACAGGCGGTGTAGCTTGCTTTATGGGTGAAGTACGCTGCTGAGTAGCACCAAATTCTACTAGGCCCAAAAGGATTTCCTGGGCTAGATGCCGTTACAAAATAGTAGTTAGGTAAACAGGCGGTATAGCTTGCTTCATGGGTGGGGTACGCTGCTGAGTAGCACCAAATTCTACTAGGCCCAAAAGGATTTCCTGGGCTAGATGCCGTTTCAAAATAGCAGTTAGGTAAACAGGCGGTGTAGCTTGCTTCATGGGTGGGGTACGCTGCTGAGTAGCACCAAATTCTACTAGGCTCAAAAAGATTTCATGGGCTAGATGCCGTTACAAAATAGTAGTTAGGTAAACAGGCGGTGCAGCTTGCTTCATGGGTGGGGTATGCTGCTGAGTAGCACTAAATTCTACTAGGCCAAAAGGATTTCCTGGGCCAGATGCTGTTAAAAATAGTACTTAGGTAAACAGGCGGTGGGTTGCTGGGCTACTCTGCTGACTAGCAGACACTGAAGCTTTGGAGCAGACCTCTGATTCCCAGGCCATAGTATGAGTAAACAACTCTGCAGGCGACCCCACCCACCAGGAATTGACGGTGGCAACATCATGTAAAACGCAGCAAGGGGACTGTTCTGTCTTCCTCCACGTAGGATGCTGTGTGGATTCCAACATACGGCTAAACCTTCATCCACATCCCAGTAAACAGACCCAATCTCTACGGAAACAGAGTAATACTTCCAGAAGTCTGTTGTTGAGGTCTGGGCCCGACAGTAAGACATCATTCAATGACACGTCTTTGGCACTTGAGTCGAATACCACTCTTATTTGACCTGGCTTCTTAGGATGGTACACTCCGAAGATGGGCAGGTACCAACACTCCTCTCCGTGTCGAAGTGCAGGTGCAATCTCTGCGTGGTTGTTCTGGAATATCTTTCCCATGAAGGTAAAGAAATGTTCCTTCGTCTCAGGTGACTTCTGAAGCTTGTGTCTTAGGGAGATGAATCTGCTGTAGACCAATTCCTTGTTGTTGGGTAGGCGTCTCCTCTGAGGTCGAAATGGTAGAGGTGCGACCCAACTATTCGCCGTATCCTTGACTATTTGTTCGTCCATGATGTCCAGGAATATCTTGTCTTCTATAGACATCGCTACCTTGTTGTCTTCCTTCGTCCTGTGGAAGACTGTACATCCTATGTGGTCTTGTTCACCTTCACAGGCGTGGTCTTCGTTGATAGGAACTGAGAAAGGGCAAGGTAGGGGAGTGCTGCTCGGTAGTTCCTTTACCAGCAGACTATTGTGACACGGCTGGAAGAGAGATGGACGTCCATTTTCTAGTGTGCTGGTAAGCATACTGTTGACTGAGACCGGCTTGTGTGCTCCTCCTAGACAGACATCTCCTACAATGACCCATCCAAGGTCTTGCCTCTGCGCGTATGGAGCATTCAGTGAGCCGTTGATATATTCTCTAGTCTTGTGGACTCGTAGTATATCTCTTCCCAGAAGTAAAGCTATTGGCGCTTCTGGTTCCAACTTAGGTATCAGGTGGGCTATACGCTTCAGGTGGGGGTGATACGTTGCCACCTCTGGTGAAGGTATCTCAGACCTGTTGTCAGGAATCTGGTTGCACTCCAGGATGGTCGGTAGTGACAGACAGGTCTGGCCATCCATGGACTCCACTTAGTATCCGGTTGCTTTCCTCCCTGCCGTCTCGACGGTACCTGAACATGTCCTAAGGGAGTAGGGAGAACTGGGGCCTACAATGCTGAAGTTGTCAAAGAAGATGGACCTGGCTAAAGACCTATTACTTTGGTCATCTAGGATTGCATATATCTTGAGCGCTTTGTCTCTGTGGCCTGTTGGATAGACTCGGACAAGGCAGATTTTTGAGCAGGATCTTCCTCTCTTGAGTCCCTTACAGATCTCCGTACATTGAGAGGTGACCGCAGGGGTGTCTTCGTCGGTGTTCTTCTGTTTCTCATCGTGCTCCTCTGCTTGTGACAACACTCCTGGAGGTGGTCCAGGATGCAAGGCTGTATTGTGATCCGTGCTGCTGCATTCTGCACATTTCACGCTAGCTCCACAGTTCCTGGCGAAGTGAGAGGTCGTAGCACAGCATTTGAAGCAGATGTTGTTTTCCTTGAGGAAACCTTTGCGATCCTCTAAAGTCTTCTCCCTGAAGGCTCTGCACTTTAGTAGAGGATGTGGTTTCCTGTGTAGAGGACACTGCTTACTGACATCCTGAGGTTTGCTCTCTTCCGTAGGGGGCTTAGTTGTCTTGTGTGGAGGACCTGTGGAATCAATATCAGTTTTATGGACTGCCACGGGTGTCTTACTGGGTTTGATACCAGGGGTAGTGGAACATGACAGAGTGAAATCAAAACTAGGCTCATTTCTGATCTTGGCTTGCTGGGTGACAAACTCAACAAATACAGCAAAAGGAGGGAATGGTACGTTATGAATTTGTTTATACCGTGAACCATGTATAATCCACCTTTCATGAAGATTGTAAGGAAGTTTTTGTACTATTGGATTGACACCCCTAGCAGTGTCTAAGAATGCCAATCCAGCCAAGTGACCTTCCTTCTGGGCGACCTGTAACTCTATCAATAAATCATTAAATTCTCTAAGTCTTTGATAACCCTTGGGCCCTATCTTAGGGAAATCATCAATTCTTTTGAATAAAGCATTCTCTATTACTTCTACGGACCCATAGCATTCGTCAAGTCTTTCCCACACTTTACGTAAACCTATGTGTGGGTATTCTATGTTAATGTCTCTTAGTCTTTTAGCATGCTCGACCGATTCAGTTCCAAGCCACTTTACCAGGAGATCTAACTCCTCACTACTAGAAAGGTCTAGTCCCTGAATGGCGTTCTGGAACGAAGCTCGCCATGACCTGTAGTTTTCGGCTTTGTCAGTGAACTTTACAAGTCCTTTTGTTACCAGTTCTCGGCGGGCAAAGAACTTTGCCAAGTCTATGGTGGCTTGATCAGTGTTGGTACGAGCCAGTATGTTATAGCCATGTCTAGTGTGTGGTGCGTCACCATACCTGTGAGACGCTCTTGGCTTCGGACAGTCTGCATAGTACCTTTCTGGTGAAGAAGATGTCTCTTTAAGGTGAGGTGGGAGCTGTACCTTCTTCTCAGTGGAACGGTAGCTGTGGTCGACTCCTCTGTGTTGGACGTCTTCTTGTTTGTAGTAGTGAAGTTCGAGGTTGGATCGATGATAATCGGCGTAGGCTGATTGTTGTAGTCTGTCGAGGGTGTTGTCCATGCTGGAGTGTCGATGAACGTACTCTGCGACGCGCTGAGCTGGATCTTGCTGCTCTAGATCTGTTCCAAGAACGTTGCTGCGTCTCTCATAATCAGGATCTTTCAAGGCTTCCAAGTACTCTGCCTTAGCTATTGCAGCTGCTGCCTCTTTGTCTACCATAAGTCTTTCTAGAGACACTTGCAGGCGCGCACCTTCTGCTTCTTGCTCTGCCCGCAAACGTGCGGTTTCAGCCTGCAAACGTGCATTTTCTGCTTCATGCTCTGCCCGCAAACGTGCGGTTTCGGCTTGCAGGCGTGCAGTTTGTTCTGCCTGCAAACGTACCTTTTCTGCCTCATGCTCTGCTTGTCTCAGCTTTAGATGCATTTCTTTCTCGGCAAAGGAGGACCTCGCTTTGGCTGCTTCAGCTTCAGCACGAGTGACAGCAGCCAGCTCTGCTAATGATGACCTGTTAGAGCTTGCTCGTGACCTCGTCTTGAGTGAGGATGTGCTGTTTCGAGACATTGTGCGCTTAGCTGCGTACTGCTGAGTGTTTTGGCGGGAAACTGAGTCTAGGTGCGGTGAGCTTCCGCGTGGCGGGAATGATGTAGCTCCTCTTGGCGGGCTGCAGTATAGTCCCGCGGCTGTATGGCGGCTGCTGTGATACCCGAATGTGGAGCAGTGTGGGTGTTAGCGGTTCCGTACAGTCTGAACAACTACAGCCTGCGACCGGCTATCAGTTTCACTGAAGGCAGCTAATCTGTTCTTACTTTACAATCACTGCCTGCGACTGGCGGTCTCGTTTTTCACTGTTCTGTCTTCCTCCACGTAGGATGCTGTGTGGATTCCAACATACAGCTAAAGCTTCATCCACATCCCAGTAAACAGACTGTGTTGATGCTTAAGTCTTATTTATTAGGGTGATGATAACCAAAACTATAACGTTGAACAACAATGGTGGACAGTATTCATAGTAGATGATCGAATAGTGAATGATGTTGATGTACAAAGTGGATGTTCAGTGAATAATCACAGTGGATGACTGATCATAGTGGATGACTGGTGAAAAACTGTAAAGAATAACAGCATTTCAGTATATGCACATACAGGGTGCAATCACATAAATAACTGGGACATAACAGCAAGAATTATACAGAGTGCATTACACAGTAATTCTAACAGCACTGCCCTATTCTATACAAGAATGCATCTATCTAAATGCAGAGTACACATTAACCTAACTGCAAGCTGCAAAGCACATCTGCCTAACTATATCTGACTATAGGAGCTGCATAAGGCTTAAATACTAACACAAACATAAGATGCATTAAACCTTTATAAACGTACCGAGATCCGTTAGGACAGGGGTAAGAAAGTAAGCGAGACAGGAGCACGTGTGCCTCTCTGCAGATCTGAGGAAAAATGGCTACTGAAGCTTGTCTTCACAAGAAGAATGTGGGCGGAACTAACCCATAAGACATTGCCCTTAGGAGGGAAAGGTTGGTAAACAACATGAAAAGTAGGCAACTGATGACCTCCAGTGGCCACAACTTGAATAACATGATAATTAACTCTCTGCACATTAAGATGGGCAGAACAGGGACTAAATAAAAAGTCTCCATTTTTTCCAAAAATTCGGCCACAGACACCACTTAAGTGGCATCAATTTCGCCAGAGTTTTTTAAAACGGTTGGTGAGGTGATTTTCAAAAATCATCAAGCTTTTAGTCTCCCCAAGATGACACAGGGGTAGAAAAGTCCTTGCGGATCCAGGATTTGTTCATCTTGATGAACGTCTGTCTACAGTGTCACTGGATAGCCGCGTGCGCTTATCTGTCAGCACACCACCAGCAGCGCTGAACACATGTTCAAAGAGAACGCTGGATGCGGGGCACAACAGGATCTCCAAGGCGTGAGTGGCGAGCTCAGGCCATTTTTCAAGATTGGAAGCCCAAAATGAGCAAAGGTCCAGTTCCACAGTCATGGCATCGATGTTAACTTGGAGATACACTTGTACCATCCTCTCTAGGTGTTGGCTGTGCATCAGACTTCTTGTCTCCTGTGACCTTGCAAAGGATGGTCTAAAAATATCTTGAAACGATTGGAAAAAATTGCTGTTACCACCAGATAAGATGTTACTGTTATGGTTTGACTGATGACTCGATAGTCCCATAGTTGGCAAGTTAGAACTCAGAGATTCACTATGTGCACCACTGGTGTTTTGTGGAAAAGCAGATGTTAGATTCTGTAACAGTCTCTGCTGATACTCCTGCATGTGTGAATCCCTTTCTATGGCAGGAATTATTTCGCCAAATTTACTTTTGTACCAGGGATCTAAGAGTGTGGCAACCCAGTAGTCGGCATTACTTCGGATTCTGACAATCCGAGGGTCATGTTGCAGGTAGTGCAGTAAGAAGGCACTCATGTGTCTTGCGCATCCAGGAGGACCAAGTCCTTGTTGTCTTGGTGGTGGCGAGGTGAGAATCATGCTTCCTTCGTCTGCCCTCTCCCCCCAACCTCGCACAACAGAAATTTGATCAAGGTCTCCCTCATCTGATGAGTCTTCCATGCCCAGCGCCAGTTTGTCCTCCACTTCTTCCTCGCCTCCTGCACCTTCCTCAACAGTTTGGCTGCTACCATGCACCCTCGGTAATCCCTCTCCCCCAGCCTCAAATGCCAGCCTCCTTGGTGCTGCCAACCTTCTTGACCTTGGAAATATTATCCCTTCCGCATACGACTCCTCCTGTTTCTCCTCCTCCTCCTCTTGTTCCACCACCTGACTCTGAAAACTGTGTAAGGTGTGCTCCAGCATGTAAATCACCGGAATAATCATGCTGATAATGGCATCGTCAGCACTAAACATCTTCGTTGCTATTCCAAAACTGTGCAGAAGGGTGCATAGGTCCCTGATCCGAGACCACTCCTGCAGTGTGATTTGCCCCACTTCTTGATCTCGTTGGCCCAGGCTATACGTCATAACGTATTGCACCAGGGCTCGTCATTGCTGCCACAGTCACTGCAACATGTGCAGAGTTGAATTCCACTGTGTGGGCACATTGCATTTCAGCCGGTGAACTTCTGTAGAGATGTAAGTCGTTGAGCTGCGGGATGCGAACGGCGGAAGTGAGCACACAGCGACCGTGCCCTCTGCAGAACCCCATCTAGTCCGGGAGAGTGGGATAAAAATTGCTGGACAACCAGGTTCAAAACGTGAGCCATGCAAGGCACGTGTGAAAACATTGCCCCGGCAAAGGGCCGCACCCAGGTTTGCAGCATTGTCACACACAGCCTTCCCTGGCTGCAGGTTGAGTGGAGACAACTATTGATGGAACTCGGTCTCCAGAGCTGACCACAACTCCTCAGCTGTGTGACTCACATTTCCCAGATATTTCAATGTAAGCACTGCCTGATGCCGTTGAGCCCTGGTGACAGCATAGTGAGGAGGTGTGCAGGATTCCTTCTGCGCAGTTACAACGCGGGTGGCATTACCAGACAGGCTTTGGGTGCAGGTAGAGGACCGAGAGGAGGTTGAGGAGGCAGAAGCAGTGGAGGAACTTCTAGATATAGAGGATCGACGAGCAACTCGTGGGGATGGCATGACTTGGACAGCAGCCCCTTCTCCTGATGTCGCCGTAGTTACCCAGTGCCCAGTCCCCAACATGTAACGCCCCTGTCCATGTCTACTTGTCCAAGTGTCGGTGGTGAAATGCACCCTGTCAAACACAGAGTTTCTCAAGGAAGCGGTGATGTTGTGTGTGACATACTGGTGTAGCGCAGGCACAGCTTTCTTTGAGAAGTAGTGGCGACTGGGCATCTGGTACTGGGGCACTGCGACGGACATAAGGTCTCGAAAATCCTCTGTGTCCACCAGGCGGAAAGGCAGCATTTCTGTAGCCAACAGCTTGCAGATGGAGAAATTCAACCTCTTAGCTTTGTCATGTCTAGGAGGAAATGGTCTTTTACTTGTCCACATCTGAGGGACTGAGGGCTGGCTGCCGTGCTTAGACGGAGTTGAGTAGGGTGTCCTTGGCAAACTGCTGGTCTGTGAGGAAGGTGCAGGTGGAGATGTTATGTTGCCTTGATCAAAATGTGGTGTCGATGTCAAAGAGCGCTCAACAACAGCAGGTGTTTCCACTTGCAAATGTCCTGACGACCTGCCAATCACACTGGCTTTTGCGGGTAAAAAGGTGTAAGTCTGCATCCAAAACCATGTGCGACTGCTGTCCCCACAGTCACAGAGGATGAAAAGGACATGGATGCACTTGATGGGGCAGACAGTGGTTGACCCGGCCCACTAGGCCGCATTGTAGCACAGTGAGCTTCCCACTGCAACTTATGCCTCATATCCATGTGACGGTTCATGCATGAAGTACTCAAGCTAGTCATTTTTTGTCCTCTACTGAGATTTTGTTGACAAATCTTACAGACAACATGAGTTGGGTCATCCTTTGCAATGTCAAAAAATGCCCAGGCTATGCAAGGCTTAGAGCCCGTGTGACCTGAAGAGCCAACACGACTTCTGGTCTGAGGCACAGTTGGGGTTGAGGATGCAGTTGTTGACGTGTTTCCAGTACTCTGTGTCTGTCCAGGAAGGCGCAACGTAACCTCGTCGTCAGACTCGTCACTAGCATCCTCCGCCACCTCCTCTGCTGACCTCATGGACTGGCGGACTGGGGGTTGACAGTAAGTGGTGTCTACAACCTCGTGATCATCATCCTGTGTGTTCCCACACCTGTCGTCCTCAGAGCCAACCTCTTCCTGCCCCGACCGAAAAGTCAAGTTTTCGTTCCAATCCGGTATCTCAGTCTCATCATTATCTTCCTCATTGTCTCCACCAACAGGAGTTACAGTTTGGGAACGAGGGTCTACATTATGCTCAGAACCTGCTTCATCTGGGCCTGGATCCGACTCGCAAAGATTCTGGGCATCAGTGCAGATCATTTCCTCGTCTGGATTCACAGAGGCTCTGGAGCAGACATCTGATTCCCAGGCTATAGTATGCGTAAACAGCTCTACAGACTCAATCATGTATGTCACCTCATGCTCAGACGGGCGGCTGGAGACTTGGGAGCTGTTAGGAAGCAAGTGCGATTGGGGTGACAACTCTGAGGACTGGAGTAGTTGTGATGTTGAAGTTGACATGGAGGAGAGTGTTGGGAATTCCGCTCTTGGGCTCCCTCCGGTGGTTGTAAGTGGCACTTTTGTGAGTTCTGCTCTTGGGCTCCCTCTTGTGGTTTCTAGTGGTATGGCTGCTCCTTGGAGTTAGCTGTCATCAGCTGCCTCCACTTATCGGCTCTTCTGCTCGGCTATTTAAGTCTGGCTCTATCTTCAGCCAGTGCCACTTGTAAATGGTTCCTGGTTGGATTCACATCTCTTTGGAGTTCCCTGTTATCCTGACCAGTTCAGCTAAGCTAAGTTTTTGCTTGCCCTTTTCTGTCCATAGATTGTGGACTTATCCATTCTGTGCTTTCTATGTTTGTCCAGCTTATCAGTGTGAATTAATTCTGTCTTGCTGGAAGCTCTGGGGGGCAGATTTGCCCTCCACACCTTTAGTCAGGTGTGGAGATTTTTTGTAAACTCTGCGTGGATTTTTGTAGTGTTTTATACTGTCCTATCTATTTAGTTAGACTGGCCTCCTGTGCTAATCCTGGTTTCATTCTGTGTATGTCTTTTCCCTCTCCACTCACAGTCATTATTTGTGGGGGGCTAATCTATCCTTTGGGGATTTTCTCTGAGGCAAGATAGCTTTCCTGCTTCTATCTTTAGGGGTAGTTAGCTCTTAGGCTGTGATGAGATGCCTAGGGAGAGTTAGGAGCATTCCACGGCTACTTCTAGTGTTGTGTTGAGCTTAGGGACTGCAGTCAGTACAGTTACCACTTCCTTCAGAGCTCGTTCCATGTTGCTCCTAGACTACCGTATCATAACAGTACAAGTGGCCAAAAATGATTTAAATGCATCTCAAAAGAAGGAAAAGAAAGTTCTGAACCATTTTTTTTTCTGTGCTCTAGTTTGTCTTTTTTTTTTTTCTTTTCCTCTTGATATCTGGGTGGTTCAGGATATATGCTTTGGCATGGTTGTTCAGGGTTTGTTTTCACGTGTGGATCAACTTGCTGCAAGAGTACAGAGTATCCAGGACTATGTTGTCCAGACTCCGGCTTTAGAGCCCAGAATTCCTACTCCTGATTTGTTTTTTGGGGACAGATCCAAGTTTTTGAACTTTAAAAATAACTGCAAATTGTTTTTTGCTTTGAAACCCCGTTCTTCTGGTGATCCCATTCAGCAAGTAAAAATCATCATATCCTTGCTGTGTGGTGACCCTCAAGACTGGGATTTTTCTCTTGAAACAGGGGATCCGGCATTATTGAATGTAGATGCATTTTTTCAAGCGCTCGGATTATTGTATGACAAACCTAATTCTGTGGATAATGCAGAAAAAACCCTGTTGGCCTTGTGTCAAGGTCAGGAAGCGGCAGAGTTATACTGCCAGAAATTTAGAAAATGTTCTGTGCTCACTAAATGGAATGAAGAGGCTCTGGCTGCTATTTTCAGAAAAGGTCTTTCTGAAACCCTTAAAGATGTTATGGTGGGCTTTCCTACGCCTGCCGGTTTGAGCGAATCTATGTCTCTAGCCATTCAGATTGATCGGCGTCTGCGCGAGCGCAAAGCTGTGCACCATATGGCAGTATCCTCTGAGCAAAGTCCTGAACCTATGCAATGTGATAGGATTTTGACTAGGATAGAACGGCAGGATTTCAGACGTCAGAATAGGCTGTGTTTTTACTGTGGTGATTCGGCTCATGTTATCTCTGATTGCCCTAAGCGTACTAAGAGAGTCGCTAGGTCTGTTACCATTAGTACTATTGTTCTGTCTCCGCCATCTAATATTGTTACCCTGATTATCTGTTTGCGTAATTGCAGGTTTCTCAGTATGGATGTTCATATCTTTATTTGTTTTTAGTGCTTTGGCTCCCTCTAGCGGTCACAGTTATGTTGGCAGTTCAATCTTGTTTTTGTATTATCCATGTCTGATTCTCCTCCTCCTTTGCAATGCATTATGGTAGCTCAGCCTCCATTTCCCTCCATTTTTCCTTTCACTTTCTTTGGTTTGCCTTCAAGGAAAGACACTTCACTTCATCCCCCTTGCGATTGCATTGCCGGTATGTCTTTGTGCTTCCTATAGATATTTCTGCTCTATATTAGCTTAGTTTAACCAGTTGTACTCCTAGTTTAGTCACTAGCTTTCTAAATGTTATGCATAATGTATATCATGTGTATTATGTATCTGTTCTATGCCATGCACTCATTCTATGTATATCATTGTTCACAGTTTCACCGCATCAATATACCACTACGTTTAATAAAGCACAGACTCAACCACAGTCTCCTTATTGGACCTCCGGTATAGCGGTTTAGCTGACTGTATAGCTACGTATGAGCCTGCCTCAGCTAGTGAGGACAGAACAGTGAAACGGCAGCCATCCAACTAGTGGGATTCAAGTCACCGGCTACACAGGGACTAAATACAGCTACAGCAATCTCTGCACAGCCAAGCACTTTCCCAAGACACCATGTCTCACAAATCGCATAGGACAAGATCTGTTACTTCCGTCTCCTCAAAGACAACATCCATCAGCAGCGCTGTCGCCATTGCCCGCGCAAATGCTGTAGCTGCCAAAATATGAGCGAGCTTTGCTGACCAAGAGATGCAACTTAAATTAGAAAAAGCACGCATAGATGATGAGAGAGCCGATCAAGAGAGAAGGTTGCAGTTAGAAAAAGCACGCATAGATGATGAGAGAGCCGATCAAGAGAGAAGGTCGCAGTTAGAGAAGGCACGTGTGGATGCCGCCTTAGAAAGCCTAGCAGCAAAAAGGGAAGCTGCCGCAGCCCTCGCCGAATCAGAATCGCTAGAAGCCGCGCAAAATCCCAAGCTGCATAGAAAAGCAGTACGTCGAGTCTGGAGTTTCCACTGCAAGACTCACCACAACGCACATCTCAGTATGTTAATGACCTTCCTGATCCAAACTATAACCCTGAACCAGTACCAAAACCAGAATACGACACCTCCAGCGAAGTGAGCGAGAGTCGTCACGAGGCTCAGGACAGAAACAAACTCGAAAATGTGAGGCAAAACAACTCTGCTAATGACTACCTTGCCCCTCATCAGGTAACCAACGTGGATCACCCTGCTGACGCACCGTACATCAGGCCGAAGCAATACGACACTGGCTGGCGCCACCATGAGGACACTAACAGGTACGAACGCACCTCACATCACTATCAGGGCGACCCATCACCAGTATACTCTGCTGACAACCGGTTCACGACAGAATTTGCCAAGTTCTTCACACGACGTGAACTGGTTGCCAAGGGACTCATGAAATTCACTGACCAAGCTGAAGGTTACAGAGCTTGGAAAGCTTCCTTCCAAAATGTCATTAGAGACTTGGGGCTACAACACAGGGAAGAGATAGACCTGTTGGTCAAATACCTGGGAGAAGAGTCAGTCAAACACGCAGTAAGGATCAGAGACATTAATATAAACCGCCCTGAGACTGGCCTCAAAGAGATCTGGAAAAGGCTGGATGAGTGTTACGGCTCAGCAGAAGTAATAGAAAGAGCCTTGTTCAAAAGAATCGAAACCTTTCCTAAAATATCTAACAAAGGTCTCCAGAAACTTAGAGAGCTAAGCGACCTGCTGAAGGAAGTCTAAGTTGCCAAATATGAGGACGACCTACAGGGACTTGCATTTCTCGACACAGCCAGAGGTGTTAACCCTATAGTCCAGAAGTTGCCCTACAATCTACAGGAGAGGTGGCTCACACATGGTTCCATGTACAAATACAAACACAGCGTTCCATTCCCTCCCTTCTCCGTTTTTGTAGACTTCATACACCAACAAGCGAGAATTAGAAACGATCCCAGCTTTGACTTTGCAATACCATATGCCACACCGTCACCACCTGCAAATCCACGCAGAACATCTGTGGCAGTACACAAGACTTATGTTTCTTCTTCAGGTTCTAATTACAGGTCTGCTGGCTGCTCCCAATCAGAGACAAAGGTGCAGGACCCTGACAAGCAGTGCCCACTTCATCAGAAGCCTCATCCTCTCCTGAAATGCAAAGCCTTCAGAGGAAAATCTATGCCAGATCGCAGAAGCTTCCTGAAAGAAAACGGTATCTGCTACAAGTGCTGCTCGTCCACAGCTCATCTCGCAAAGGATTGCAAGGTCAGTGTAAAATGCACAGAATGTGGCACCACAGACCATAACACCGCTCTACACCCTGGCCCAGCTCCATGGAGTACACAAAACACGCCAGCTGACAGTGAGCATGGCGGGGAGGAAAGGAACACTGATACAGCTACGCCAGAGATCACTTCACAATGCACCGAGGTCTGCAAAGGGACAATAGACAGTAGGTCCTGTTCAAAAATATGCCTCGTCAAAGTATACCCGAAGGGCCATAGAGACCAAGCTGTAAGACTGTATGCTATCTTGGATGATCAAAGTAATCGATCCTTGGCTAGATCAACGTTCTTTGACCTATTCAACATCAAAGGGCCAAGCACTCCCTACTCCTTAAAGACGTGTGCAGGTACTGTGACAACAGCAGGCAGGAAAGCTACTGACTACCAGATCGAGTCTTTAGACGGACAATTCTGCCTACCACTACCTACGATCATCGAATGTAACCAGATCCCAGACAATAGATCTGAAATCCCTACACCAGATGTAGCAATCCATCACGCTCACTTAAAACGAATAGCACACCTTATACCGGAACTCGACCATCAGGCCCAGATAATTCTGCTGTTGGGGAGAGATATCCTACAGGTTCATAAAGTGAGACGTCATATCAATGGACTCCACAATGCTCCCTATGCCCAAAGGTTAGACCTAGGATGGGTCATAATTGGCAACGTATGCTTGGGACGCATGCACGCCCCATCTTCTGTGACAAGCATGCTGACAAATACATTGGAGAAAGGACGTCCATCTCTGTTTCAACCTTGTAACAATGAGTTCCATGTCAGGGAACTGCCACACAGCATCCAACTACATGATCATTTAATAGACTTTACTCACGACAGCAGTATAGTGTCGGGAAGCTATGAGGATCAGTTAGGGTGCACAGTCTTCCAAAGAACTAAGCAGGACAACCAAGTGGCAATGTCGGTAGAGGACAAGTTGTTCTTAGAGGTAATGGACAAGGGACTCGTTAAAGATGAGACCAACAGCTGGGTCGCACCTCTTCCCTTCAAAACCCACAGACCACGTCTACCGAACAACAGAAATCAGGCATTACAACGTTTCTCCTCTCTCATTCGTAATCTGAAAAAGAAACCAGAGATGAAAGATCACTTTTTCTCCTTCATGTCAAAGATTTTTGAAAACCGTCACGCAGAACTAGCTCCCACTCTCAAAGACTCTGAAGAATGCTGGTTCCTACCCATGTTCGGAGTATACCACCCTAAGAAACCAGGCCAGATCAGAGTCGTGTTTGATTCCAGTGCTAAATTTAATGATGTCTCCCTGAATGACGTTCTGCTGACAGGACCAGACCTCAATAACAAACTACTGGGTGTACTTATGCGCTTCCGTAAGGATTCCATTGCCTTCATCGCTGACATCCAGCAAATGTTCCATTGTTTCCTTGTGAGAGAGAGAGACAGGAACTTCCTAACATTCTTCTGGTACAGAGACAATGATCCTACTAAAGAAGTCACAGAGTATCGCATGAGAGTGCACATCTTTGGCAACAGTCCTTCACCTGCAGTCGCTATTTACGGACTCAAAAGGTCGGCTCAGGAAGGAGAAGCAGAATACGGAGCAGATGTCAGACAATTCATAGAAAAGGACTTTTATGTCGACGACTGCCTAAAAGCCATGCCTTCAAATGAGACTGCCATCAGTCTTCTCAGGAGAGCCCAGGACATGCTTGCCTGCTCAAACCTTAGGCTTCATAAAATAGCCTCAAACAGCCAAGAACTCATGCAAGCGTTCCCATCTCAGGACCTATGTAATGGTCTCAGAGACCTGGACCTGGGGTCAGACCCCGCACCAATGCAACGCAGCCTCGGGCTTCTCTGGAATCTACAATCAGACACTTTCACCTTTCAGGCCAGCCAGGAAGAAAGGCCTTTCACACGTAGAGGCGTCCTGTCTACCATCAACAGTCTGTACGACCCCTTGGCTTTCGCAGCTCCTGTTACTATACAAGGCAAGGCCCTACTAAGAGACTTAACTAGGGAAACATCTGACTGGGATGCACCTCTGCCACCTGATAAGAGGATCCAGTGGGAAGAGTGGAAGAACTCATTAGCGGCACTCTCCAACTTGCATATGCCAAGACCATACACCCCTGTGCCATCTACTGAGATACAGAGCCAAAGACTGTACGTATTTGCAGATGCTTCTGTCAAAGCAATTGCCGCTGTTGCCTACCTCAAAACTGTAGACTCCAAATGTCAGTGCCACATTGGTTTCGTCATGGGAAAGGCCAAACTCGCACCACAACCAGAGCACACTATACCCAGGTTAGAGCTTTGTGCCGCAGTCTTAGCCGTTGAGTTAGCGGAGTTCATCGCATCCGAAATGGATATCGACCTGACACAGGCCAAGTTCTACTCAGACAGCAAAGTAGTCCTGGGATATATCCACAACGAAACCAGGCGATTCTACGTTTATGTCAATAACAGAGTGCTACGAATCAGGAGATCAGTTCACCCACAGCAGTGGCATTACATACCCACAGACCAGAATTCCGCAGATCATGCAACTAGAGCAGTTGACGCAAGTCGACTAGGAAGCACAACGTGGCTCTCTGGACCAAAACTATTGTACATTGAGGAATGTTTTCCAGACACCTTCGAACTTGTAGGAGAGGACTCAGATGCTGAAATCCGCCCTCAGGTGTCTACACTACATACAATGACCTCTGTTATCCAGCTTGGATCTTGCAGGTTCGACAGATTCTCAAGTTGGAAGTCACTTACTCCAGCCATTACCTGCCTGACTCATATAGCTCGCTCATTCAGGACCACCAGAACTCGTGACATGGAAAAATGTAAAGGAGCAGCGAGGCTTACCCACGAAAGTCTCATCACCTTCATGGCTGAAGCTGCAGCTATAATCAATGCAAGACCCCTGGTTCCAGTTCCTAACGACCCTGAGGAGCCCTTGTTATTGACTCCAGCTACTTTACTTACCCAGAAAACGGGACTGTCCAGTACCCCTCCAGGAGGATTCGACGCGAAGGACCTCTACAAGCGCCAATGGAGACAGGTACAAAGTCTTGCAAATACTTTCTGGGACAGGTGGCGCAAACAATATTTGTCTACCCTGCAGCCACGTACCAAGTGGCAATCTACTAAACCTAATCTGAACATAGGTGACCTCGTTCTTGTGAAAGACTGTCAGATTCACCGGAACCAGTGGCCACTTGGACTAGTTACCGCAACATTCCCGAGCAAGGACGGCAATGTCCGCAAGTTGAGCTAAGGATGACCAAAGGGAATGAACCTAAGACATTTTCCAGACCGGTATCTGAACTGGTCCTATTGTTGCCTTCGGAAGAAAGGAGTAGTGACATCCGTTGATGCCAGACGGGGAGTGTTCTGTCTCCGCCATCTAATATTGTTACCCTGATTATCTGTTTGCGTAATTGCAGGTTTCTCAGTATGGATGTTCATATCTTTATTTGTTTTTAGTGCTTTGGCTCCCTCTAGCGGTCAGAGTTATGTTGGCAGTTCAATCTTGTTTTTGTATTATCCATGTCTGATTCTCCTCCTCCTTTGCAATGCATTATGGTAGCTCAGCCTCCATTTCCCTCCATTTTTCCTTTCACTTTCTTCGGTTTGCCTTCAAGGAAAGACGCTTCACTTCATCCCCCTTGCGATTGCATTGCCGGTATGTCTTTATGCTTCCTATAGATATTTCTGCTCTATATTAGCTTAGTTTACCAGTTGTACTCCTAGTTTAGTCACTAGCTTTCTAAATGTTATGCATAATGTATATCATGTGTATTATGTATCTGTTCTATGCCATGCACTGATTCTATGTATATCATTGTTCACAGTTTCACCGCATCAATATACCACTACGTTTAATAAAGCACAGACTCAACCACAGTCTCCTTATTGGACCTCCGGTATAGCGGTTTAGCTGACTGTATAGCTACGTATGAGCCTGCCTTAGCTAGTGAGGACAGAACAACTATACAGCCTAAATTTCTCTTAGGCTACGTTCACACTAGCGTTCGGCTAGTGTGCGTCGCGCTAGCGTCGGGCGACGCAGCGGCGACGCACGCGTCATGCGCCCCTATGTTTAACATAGGGGACGCATGCGTTTTTGCTTGTTGCGTTTTCCGACACGTGCATCTTTTTTGACGCTAGCGTCGGACCAAGAAAACGCAACAAGCTGCATTTTACTTGCGTCCGATTTTCGTCAAAAAACGACGCACGCGTCGAAAAACGCAGCGTGCGTGCATGCGCGTTTTTCGGTGCGTTGTGCGTCGCGTCGCCGACGCAGCGGCGCACAACGCTAGTGTGAACATAGCCTTATCTGTGACCCTGATTTGCTCATTGTCGTCCTTTTCTGTCATGGCATTTGTGGATTCAGGCGCTGCCCTGAACTTAATGGACTTAGAATTCGCCAGGCGCTGTGGTTTTTCCTTGCAGCCTTTGCAGAGCCCTATTCCTTTGAGGGGCATTGATGCTACACCATTGGCCAAGGATAAAACTCAGTACTGGACACAGATGACTATGTACATGGCTCCTGCACATCAGGAAGATTGCCGTTTTCTGGTGTTGCATAACCTGCATGATGTTGTTGTACTGGGATTTCCATGGTTACAGGAACATAATCCGATGCTGGATTGGAAAACTATGTCGGTGACTAGTTGGGGTTGTCGAGGAGTACATAGTGACGTTCCTTTGATGTCAATTTCCTCTTCCCCCTCTTCTGAGGTCTCTGAGTTTTTGTCGGATTTCCAGGATGTATTTGATGAGCCCAAGTCCAGTTCCCTTCCTCCGCACAGGGACTGTGATTGTGCTATTAACTTGATTCCTGGTTGTAAGTTCCCTAAGGGCCGACTTTTCAATCTGTCTGTGCCAGAGCATGCCGCCATGCGGAGCTATGTTAAGGAATCTTTGGAGAAAGGGCATATACGGCCCTCTTCGTCACCATTGGGAGCGGGTTTCTTTTTTGTTGCTAAGAAGGATGGCTCCTTGAGACCCTGTATTGATTATCGTCTTCTTAATAAGATCACGGTCAAGTTTCAATACCCTTTACCTTTGCTTACCGATTTGTTTGCTAGGATTAAGGGAGCTAGTTGGTTTACGAAGATTGACCTCCGAGGGGCATATAATCTTGTTCGTATTAAACAGGGTGACGAATGGAAAAGTGCATTTAATACGCCCGAAGGCCATTTTGAATACCTTGTGATGCCATTCGGGCTCTCTAATGCTCCATCTGTGTTCCAGTCTTTCATGCATGATATTTTCCGCAATTATCTTGATAAATTCATGGTCGTATATTTGGATGATATTTTGATTTTTTCCGATGACTGGGAGTCTCATGTGAAGCAGGTCAGGATGGTGTTCCAGATCCTTCGTGATAATGCTTTATTTGTGAAGGGGTCTAAGTGCCTATTCAGAGTTCAGAAGGTCTCTTTTTTGGGTTTTATTTTTTCTCCCTCGTCTATAGAAATGGATCCTGTTAAGGTCCAAGCTATTCATGACTGGATCCAACCCACATCTGTGAAGGGTCTTCAAAAATTTTGGGGTTTTCCTAATTTCTATCGCCGTTTCATTGCCAACTTTTCCAGTGTGGTAAATCCCCTTACTGATTTGACGAAGAAAGGGGCTGATGTGACGAATTGGTCCTCTGAGGCTGTTGAGGCCTTTCAGGAGCTTAAACGCCGATTTACTTCTGCCCCTGTGTTGCGTCAACCGGATGTTTCTCTTCCTTTTCAGGTTGAGGTCGACGCTTCTGAGATTGGGGCAGGGGCCGTTTTGTCTCAGAGGGAGTCTGATGGTTCTTTGATAAAACCGTGTGCTTTTTTTTCCAGAAAGTTTCAGGCTGATAGGCCTTACCGCTGTCCAGTGGGGAAGCTGTTTGTTCCTGATAGATAGACAAGTAAGGTAATTTCTGAGGTTCATTGTTCAGTGTTGGCTGGTCATCCTGGGATTTTTGGTACCAGAGATTTGGTTGCTAGGTCCTTTTGGTGGCCTTCCTTGTCGCGCGATGTGCGTGCTTTTGTGCAGTCCTGTGGGACTTGCACCCGGGCCAAGCCTTGCTGTTCCCGCGCTAGTGGGTTGCTTTTGCCTTTGCCGGTCCCTGAGAGGCCCTGGACGCATATTTCCATGGATTTTATTTCGGATCTTCCTGTTTCCCAGATGTCTGTTATCTGGGTTGTTTGTGACCGGTTCTCTAAAATGGTCCATCTGGTACCTTTGCCTAAGTTGCCTTCCTCCTCAGATCTGGTTCCATTATTTTTTCAGCATGTGGTTCGTTTGCATGGCATTCCGGAAAATATTGTGTCTGACAGAGGTTCTCAGTTTGTCTCTAGATTTTGGCGGGCCTTTTGTGCTAGGATGGGCATTGATTTGTCTTTTTCTTCGTCGTTTCATCCTCAGACTAATGGCCAAACTGAGCGAACTAATCAGACCTTGGAGACCTATTTGAGATGCTTTGTGTCTGCTGATCAGGATGATTGGGTGTCTTTCTTGCCGTTGGCCGAGTTTGCCCTTAATAATCGGGCTAGTTCGGCTACTTTGGTTTCACCTTTCTTTTGTAATTTTGGTTTTCATCCTCGTTTTTCTTCTGGGCAGGTTGAGCCTTCTGATTGTCCTGGTGTTGATTCTGTGGTGGACAGGCTGCAGCAGATTTGGACTCATGTGGTGGACAATTTGACGTTGTCTCAGGAAAGGGCTCAACGTTTTGCCAACCGTCGTCGGCGTGTTGGTCCCCGGCTTCGTGTGGGGGATTTGGTTTCGTTGTCTTCTCATCATGTTCCTATGAAGGTTTCTTCTCCTAAGTTTAAGCCTCGGTTTATTGGTCCTTATAAAATTTCTGAAATTATTAATTCGGTGTCTTTTCGTTTGGCTCTTCCTGCCTCTTTTGCCATTCATAATGTTTTCCATAGATCTTTGTTGCGGAGATATGTGGTGCCCGTTGTTCCTTCGGTTGACCCTCCTGCCCCGGTGTTGGTTGAGGGAGAGTTGGAATATGAGGTTGAGAAGATTTTGGATTCTCGTTTTTCGAGGTGGAGGCATCAGTATCTTGTCAAGTGGAAGGGTTATGGCCAGGAGGATAATTCTTGGGTTGTTGCCTCCGATGTCCATGCCACCGATTTGGTTCGTGCTTTTCACTTGGCTCGTCCTGATCGGCCTGGGGGCTCTGGTGAGGGTTCGGTGACCAATCCTCAAGGGGGGGGTACTGTTGTGAATTCCGCTCTTGGGCTCCCTCTTGTGGTTTCTAGTGGTATGGCTGCTCCTTGGAGTTAGCTGTCATCAGCTGCCTCCACTTATCGGCTCTTCTGCTCGGCTATTTAAGTCTGGCTCTATCTTCAGCCAGTGCCACTTGTAAATGGTTCCTGGTTGGATTCACATCTCTTTGGAGTTCCCTGTTATCCTGACCAGTTCAGCTTAGCTAAGTTTTTGCTTGCCCTTTTCTGTCCATAGATTGTGGACTTATCCATTCTGTGCTTTCTATGTTTGTCCAGCTTATCAGTGTGAATTAATTCTGTCTTGCTGGAAGCTCTGGGAGGCAGATTTGCCCTCCACACCCTTAGTCAGGTGTGGAGATTTTTTGTAAACTCTGCGTGGATTTTTGTAGTGTTTTATACTGACCGCACAGTATTCCATCCTGTCCTATATATTTAGTTAGACTGGCCTCCTGTGCTAATCCTGGTTTCATTCTGTGTATGTCTTTTCCCTCTCCACTCACAGTCATTATTTGTGGGGGGCTAATCTATCCTTTGGAAATTTTCTCTGAGGCAAGATAGCTTTCCTGCTTCTATCTTTAGGGGTAGTTAGCTCTTAGGCTGTGACGAGATGCCTAGGGAGAGTTAGGAGCATTCCACGGCTACTTCTAGTGTTGTGTTGAGCTTAGGGACTGCAGTCAGTACAGTTACCACTTCCTTCAGGGCTCGTTCCATGTTGCTCCTAGACCACCGTATCATAACAGGAGAGCCCACTTGAACGAGCACTTGATATCCGTTAAAGCACCTGCTGTTTTTGTGCCTCACCTGGAATTTTTGGCGTCGTAAGAAAGGGATCATATCAGATTGTCCACGAAAAGAAGTAGACATCTTACTTTGGCTGGAAGATGGTCTTTCTTCTACAGATGTTACTGTTGCTTTACCACCTACATTTTTTTCCCTTTCCAACACGCCTATTCCCCTTTCCACCAGCAGCAGGCCTTTTGCCACTCATTTTAGTGCTTAACTAATTGGCAACTCTGTATCTGTAGTTGTTGGCACAACAACCGATGGATGAAAACCGAGCAGAACTGAGTGGCCAAACTGTGGTACTAGGCCCAAAACTATTAACTGGATTAGATGCAGTAAAAATTGAGATACACAGGCGGTATAGTTAGTTTCACAGGCGGGCTACTCTGCTGACGTGCAGACAATACTCCTAGGCCCAAAACTATTAACTGGATTAGGTGCAGTAAAAATAGAGATACACAGGCGGTATAGTTAGTTTCACGGGCGGGCTACTCTGCTGACGTGCAGACACTGCTCCTAGGCCCAAAACTATTAACTGGATTAGATGCAGGAAAAATTTAGATACACAGGCGGTATAGTTAGTTTCACAGGCGGGCTACTCTGCTGACGTGCAGACAATGCTCCTAGGCCCAAAACTATTAACTGGATTAGATGCAGTAAAAATAGAGATACACAGGCAGTATAGTTAGTTTCACAGGCGGGCTACTCTGCTGACGTGCAGACACTGCTCCTAGGCCCAAAACTATTAACTGGATTAGATGCAGGAAAAATTTAGATACACAGGCGGTATAGTTAGTTTCACAGGCGGTCAAGTCTGCTGACGTGCAGACACTACTCCTAGGCCCAAAACTATTAACTGGATTAGATGCAGTAAAAATTGAGATACACAGGCGGTGTAGTTAGTTTCACAGGCGGGCTACTTTGCTGACGTGCAGACACTGCTCCTAGGCCCAAAACTATTAACTGGATTAGATGCAGTAAAAATAGAGATACACAGGCGGTATAGTTAGTTTCACAGGCAGGCTACTCTGCTGACGTGCAGACACTGCTCCTAGGCCAAAAAATATTAACTGGGTTAGATGCAGTAAACATTTAGATACACAGGCGGTGTAGTTAGTTTCACAGGCGGGCTACTCTGCTGACGTACAGACACTGCTCCTAGGCCCAAAACTATTAACTGGATTAGATGCAGTAAAAATAGAGATACACAGGCGGTATAGTTAGTTTCACAGGCGGGCTACTCTGCTGACGTGCAGACACTGCTCCTAGGCCCAAAAATATTAACTGGATTAGATGCAGTAAAAATTTAGATACACAGGCGGTATAGTTAGTTTCACAGGCAGGCTACTCTGCTGACATGCAGACACTGCTGCTAGGCCCAAAACTATTAACTGGATTAGATGCAGTAAAAATTTAGATACACAGGCGGTGTAGTTATTTTCACAGGCGGGCTACTCTGCTGATGTGCAGACAATGCTCCCTGGCCCAAAACTATTAACTGGATTAGATGCAGTAAAAATTTAGATACACAGGCGGTATAGTTAGTTTCACAGGCGGGCTACTCTGCTGACGTGCAGAAACTGCTCCTAGGCCCAAAACTATTAACTGGATTAGATGCAGTAAAAATAGAGATACACAGGCGATATAGTTAGTTACACAGCCGGGCTACTCTACTGACGTGCGGACACTGATTCCTTGCCCAAAACTATTAACTGGATTAGATGCAGTAAAAATTTAGATACACAGGCGGTATAGTTAGTTTCACAGGCAGGCTACTCTGCTGACGTGCAGACAATGCTCCTAGGCCCAAAACTATTAACTGGATTAGATGCAGTAAAAATAGAGATACACAGGCGGTATAGATAGTTACACAGGCGGGCTACTCTACTGACGTGCAGACACTGCTTCCTGGCCCAAAACTATTAACTGGATTAGATGCAGTAAAAATTGAGATACACAGGCGGTATAGTTAGTTTCACAGGCGGGCTACTCTGCTGACGTGCAGACAATGCTCCTAGGCCCAAAACTATTAACTGGATTAGATGCAGTAAAAATAGAGATACACAGGCGGTATAGTTAGTTTCACGGGCGGGCTACTCTGCTGACGTGCAGACACTGCTCCTAGGCCCAAAACTATTAACTGGATTAGATGCAGGAAAAATTTAGATACACAGGCAGTGTAGTTAGTTTCACAGGCGGGCTACTCTGCTGACGTGCAGACATTGCTCCTAGGCCCAAAAATATTAACTGGGTTAGATGCAGTAAACATTTAGATACACAGGCGGTGTAGTTAGGTTCACAGGTGGGCTACTCTGCTGATGTGCAGACACTGCTCCTAGGCCCAAAAATATTAACTGGGTTAGATGCAGTAAACATTTAGATACACAGGCGGTGTAGTTAGGTTCACAGGCGGGCTACTCTGATGACGTGCAGACACTGCTCCTAGGCCCAAATCTATTAACTGGGTTAGATGCAGTAAAAATTGGGATACACAGGCGGTGTAGCTAGCTTCACAGGTGGGCTACTCAGATGACTATCAGACAATGCTACTAGCCCAAAAGGCTGAGCTAGATTACACCAAATGCTGTGACACACACTTGCACAGCACTGGCACAGACCTGCCTGGCAAACAGTGCTATGAACTGCTGTGACCTACCCTGAAAAGTGCTGATATTACAACTAGTTTCGACTTCTCCCGAGTCCCGACTCCCTAAACCTATCTCTCTGAAAATTCGCTCCAAAAAAACACTCTTAGACTGTATAGCGCCCACAGCAGCAGCGGTGCCGTCTAACACTCAGCTGCAGCAGTGAGGAAATGGTGGCGACGGGGCAAATGGCTGGTATTTATAGGGCAAGGACATGTGACATACACAGCCAATGACACATGCCCTTGCTTGTGTGCATCACATGCACATTGCTGTGTGCGTGTGCACTGCTGATAGGCTGAGAGACTGCACTGCCCCACTGTAAATGCGGGAAAAAAAAATGGAGATCGGCATTATTTCAGCACAGATCTATCCCCCCCCCCACCCACTATACACTGAAACAGTCTATTAACAATGATAAACAGTTTTAATGTGCTAATCAAGTTAGGCTTTTGGTGAACAAACAGTTATCGAACAGTAACTCGAACAGCCGAATTTTAAGCAAATTGTTCAAGTTCGTCAAACGACTCGAACACCGCCCAAAACAGCTCGAATTTGAAATTGGCAAACAGTTCGACTCGAACACCGCTCATCTCTACTCTCAAGCCTCTGGAAGAGATTGCAAGCAATCGGATTCTGTGAAGACTCAGAAATTTACAAAATGTGAGTATACAAGCTATATGTCTGCCTGTCTATTTTTCTCCCTGCAGTCTGCAATCATTTCTGTCTCTCTTGCAGCTATAGCCATGACCTCCAGTGCAGAGCAGACCTCACACAGTGGACAGGAGCCTGAAGTGAGTACATCTGCTACTGATTGGTAAGTATTCACTGTCACTATTTACACATATAACCAAAAAAGAAATGACTTAGTCACAAATGGCGCTTCCAAAATAATATACCTCCTACAAATAAACTGAAGCATATGCCAAGTAAAAATAAAGAAAAATTTTTATTTAACAAATATTGACTCACAACTGTTTAAAAAGATTCAGTGAATGAATACATCCCCAACAGAAGAAGCTAACGCGAAACGTACGTCGGGGCGCTCCCTGCTAACCAGGTCATGTATACCCTCTAAACTTAGCTGATTTGCTTCCTCCTTCATGTCTGGCAGACTATTGCAAACCCTTAGTAGCATGCTTGCACTTTAACCACTGCACCTTAAACTTATTTTCTGTAATCCTTGATTTCTGCCATATTTAGTAGCTTGTCTTTGCACCTTACAATATGGTTTTGTCTCTGCAAGTTTTCTAAAGCATGTGTTGCACTAATGTTGAACATTATTTAGCACTATGCACTTTAATGTTATTTATTGTCTTTAGAGATAGCAAGCAATCTTACATGTAGTGAGGACCCACAAAGATTTTCACATAGAGCCATAAGCTATAAAGGCATCTAAATAGAGATGTATGGAAAACTCTTTTCCTTATTTATGTGTTTATGCTTTACTAGATGGTGGCCCGATTCTAACGCATCGGGTATTCTAGAATATGCATGTCCACGTAGTATATTGCCCAGCCACGTAGTATATTACCCAGTCACATAGTATATTGCCCAGTCACGTAGTATATTGCACAGCCCACGTAGTATATTGCCCAGCCACGTAGTATATTGCCCAGCTACGTAGTATATTGCCCAGTCACGTAGTATATTGCCCAGCCACGTAGTATATTGCCCAGCTACGTAGTATATTGCCCAGTGACGTAGTATATTGCCCAGCCACGTAGTATATTGCCCAGCCACATTGTCATGCCGTTGCTGCCGCCGGCTCTTCCCACTGCAGCTCGCCGGGTGCGCGCGCGCGCCGCATTCAGCTCTGCGCGTGCGCACATCTGATTCCTCTGTTGGCGCTCTTTCCTGTCCTCTCTGTCATCCTGGAGGACTGTAACCCGGAAGTAGCTCCCATGCTGCTATGTAAACTGCATCCTGCTGCTTCTCTGTGCCTGATGTTCATTTGTGTTTACAAGTGCTTCTGGCCACCTGTGGTCTCTGAGGGTTCCTAGCTCTCTGACTTTGGGTCTCCTCCGCCCTCTGCAGTGCCTGCCTGTTTCCTGTGTTCCTGTCTTGTTCCTTCAGTTCCTTTTCCTCTGCAGTACCTGCCCGTCTCCTATATCTTTTCCTTGCTCCCGTCAGCCTCGGTCTCTCCATATTGTCCTGCCAGTCTCCGTGCCTCTGTAGCATTCCCATCTTCTCCCTTGTCTCAGTATTTCCTTTCTGTTCCCTCTTTCCCTTTGTGCCTGCTGTGTTCCCATCTGTTCTCAGTCGACCCTCCAGCTTCCGTGGCGATAGTCCCTCACGGGCCTGCCCCTAACTCTCCCTGTATAGGGGGCGGTCCACCTGGTCAGCTCGTCCGAGAGGGGTTCGTCATCACGGTCCAGTGGGTCCACTCTCCGTTTGAATATACATGCTCTAATCGGACTGCACTCGGGTGACATCCGAGTGCAGCCAGATTCTTACAGCGTCACACACATAGTATATTGCCCAGTGACGTAGTATATTGCCCAGCCACGTAGTATATTGCCCAGCCATGCAGTATATTGCCCAGCCACGTAGTATATTGCCCAGCTACGTAGTACATTGCCCAGAGCCACGTAGTATATTGCCCAGTCACATAGTATATTGCCCAGTCACGTAGTATATTGCCCAGAGCCACGTAGTATATTGCCCAGTCACGTAGTATATTGCCCAGTCACGTAGTATATTGCCCAGCCATGTAGTATATTGCCCAGCTATGTAGTATACAGCACAGAGCCACGTAGTATATTGCCCAGTCATATAGTATATTGCCCAGTTACGTAGTACATTGCCCAGTGATGTAGTATATTGCCCAGCCACATAGTATATTGCATACGCATCATCAATAGTAAAAAGTAGTATATTGCACAGCAACGTAGTATACAGCACAGAGCCACGTAGTATACAGCACAGACGCATAGTATACTGCCCAGTCACGTACTATATTGCCCAGTGACATAGTATATTGCCCAGCTACGTAGTATATTGCCCAGCCATGTAGTATATTGCCCAGCTACATAGTATATTGCCCAGCTACGTAGTATATTGCCCAGCCACGTAGTATATTGCCTAGCCACATAGTATATTGCCCAGTCACATAGTATATTGCCCAGTTACGAAGTATATTGCCCAGTGACGTAGTATATTGCCCAGTGATGCAGTATATTGCCCAGCGACGTAGTATACAGCACAGAGCCACGTAGTATACTGCCCAGTCACGTAGTATATTGGCCAGTCACGTAGTATATTGCACAGCTACGTAGTATATTGCCCAGCCATGTAGTATATTGCCCAGCCTCGTATGTAACAGGTTAAAAAAGAAAAAAGAAACATATACTCACCTTCCGAGGGGCCCCTTATAGTCCTGAGGGTCCCTTGTAGTCCTGTCGCCTGTGTGCGGTGCACGTGGCAGCTTCCGGTCCCAGGGTTGGTATGAGCGCAGGACCTGTGATGACGTCGCAGTCACATGACCGTGACATCATGGCAGGTCCTTCTCGCATACCATCCTTGCCACCGGAACCTGCCGCTTGCATGGACTGGTCACTGGAGCGTTGCGAGGAGCGGAAAAGGCGGTGGAAGGTGAGTATATAATGATTTTTTATTTTTTTTATTATTTTTAACATTACATCGGTTTACTATTGATGCTGCATACACCGCATCAATAGTGAAACGTTGGTTACACAGGGTTAATAGCTGGGTAACCGGAGTGCTTTACACCGCGCTCCGGTAACGCTGGCATTAACCCTGTGTGAGGGCTGACCTATGGAGCGGGCACTGACTGCAGGGAGGAAAGAGCGGCCATATTGCTGCCGGACTGTGGCCATCGCTGATTGGTCGTGGCAATGGTCGTGGGCGTTTTGGCACGACCAATCAGCGACTTGGATTCCATGACAGACAGAGGCCGCGACCAATGAATATCCGTGACAGACAGACAGACAGAAGAACAGACGGAAGTGACCCTTAGACAATTATATAGTAGATGAATGTTATATTGAATACCAAATTTGGTTGACATGAGTCCAAAAGCATTGATAGCAAAGTGAAATGTATTGAATTTATAACATTGATTAACACTCAAGAAAGCTTTGCTCTATATATAAGGTAGCCCTTTCTGAGGAACCCTAGAGAAAACATTTTTTTTCTTTATACACTCTGAATATTTATCCATTTTTTTGAATGTTTATGGCATGGGTATATTCTGAAAAACAGAGGAGCGGGCACCGCACAGAAAATATACTAAAGAGATCAACCACGTGCATATATAAGATCCATAGAACACAAAAAAGAAAAAGACTATGCACACAGTGGGATCAGCTTCATATAACAAATTTTATTGTACATAACACCTCACCACGCACAAAAGCACAGTAAGAAAAATCACATTTAAAAACAATTAAAAACTAAAACAACCTATCCACATCCCCCTCAATACGGTCACAAGGATCCATATAGTCATATACAATCAATATGTAAATAATATAACAGACATACAGGAGTTAGGCAGAATAACATCAACACATATATTTATATTTAATATCTAATACTGCCAACTGAAGAAGTCTAGATGAAGGAAATATATCAATTTGATCCTAAATGCGACCACTATAACCCAATCACACCACGGGTCTGTGACAAATATGCAATTATGTCCCAAAAAAAAAAATGTGTCAGACACTGAACCAGAAAATATCACTGGTATGACCCGTTAAGACCATGCCCCTAATCTGGCACCCCGAATAATACGTTACCAAAACATCACAGAGCCTGTTACTGGAAAATCAATCCCTCATGAGTATCCAGGGGGGAGAGGTGAATGAACGTGCCCTTAAGGGAGATGTAAGCACAGCAGGCATGCACTAACCAGTGCTTCCAAGTGTGACGGGGTTATCCAGACAATGGAGCTGGGATCAAAGAAGTCCAGAAAGGTATGGGGAGAGGGGGAGGAGGATAGGAGCCCAACGCCTATCGACGCTGCTAAGGCGTCTTCGTCTTCCCCTGACGAAGACGCCTTAGGCCGGCTTCACACTTGCGAGTTTTATGGACGTAAGAGCGCAGAAACTACGTCCGTAAAACTCGCAAAAAATACGGCACAATTATTCTCTATGCCCCTGCTCCTATCTGCCGTATTTTACTGATCAGTATTAGGGCCCCTTTCCAATGTTAATCAATATGTGACACTCCATTTGCGATTTTTTTTCCCAGCCGAAATCGGACTGAGAAAAATCTGTGTCGGCTGAGAAAAAAATCGCAGCATGCTGCGTATTGCTGAGATTCTCGGACGAGACTCGCCAATGCAAGTCAATGGGTGCGAGAAAAAAAACGCACAGCACTCGCACCATGTGAGTGCTGTCCGATTTTTACGCACCCGTGTCCTTAGAAAAGCCGGCAATTCAGCGCAGAGTACAGTAAAATCACACTGACAGGTTAGATGAGAGTAGATATATACACATAGAATAGGTATATATACAGTTAGGTCCATATATATTTGGACAGAGACAAAATTTTTCTAATTTTGGTTATAGACATTACCACAATGAATTTTAAAGAAAACAATTCAGATGCAGTTGAAGTTCAGACTTTCAGCTTCCATTTGAGGGTATCCACATTAAAATTGGATGAAGGGTTTAGGAGTTTCAGCTCCTTATCATGTGCCACCCTGTTTTTAAAGGGACCAAAAGTAATTGGACAGATTCAATAATTGTAAATAAAATGTTCATTTTTAGTACTTGGTTGAAAACCCTTTGTTGGCAATGACTGCCTTAAGTCTTGAACTCATGGACATCACCAGACGCTGTGTTTCCTCCTTTTTGATGCTCTGCCAGGCCTTCACTGCGGTGGTTTTCAGTTGCTGTTTGTTTGTGGGCCTTTCTGTCTGAAGTTTAGTCTTTAACAAGTGAAATGCATGCTCAATTGGGTTGAGATCAGGTGACTGACTTGGCCATTCAAGAATATTACACATCTTTGCTTTAATAAACTCCTGGGTTGCTTTGGCTTTATGTTTTGGGTCATTGTCCATCTGTAGTATGAAACGACGACCAATCAGTATTGCTGCATTTGTCTGGATCTGAGCACACAGTTTGGCTATGAATACCTCAGAATTCATTCAGCTGCTTCTGTCCTGTGTCACATCATCAATAAACACTAGTGACCAAGTGCCACTCGCAGCCATGCATGCCCAAGCCATCACACTGCCTCTGCCGTGTTTTACAGATGATGTGGTGTGCTTTGGATCATGAGCTGTACCACGCCTTTGCCATACTTTTCTCTTTCCATCATTCTGGTAGAGGTTGATCTTGGTTTCATCTGTCCAAAGAATGTTCTTCCAGGACTGTGCTGGCTTTTTTAGATGTTTTCTAGCAAAGTCCAGTCTCGCCTTTTTATTCTTGATGCTTATGAGTGGCCTGCACCATGCAGTGAACCCTCTGTATTTACTTTCATGCAGTCTTGTCTTTATGGTAGATTTGGATATTGATACACCGACCTCCTGGAGAGTGTTGTTCACCTGGTTGGCTGTTGTGAAGGGGTTTCTCTTCACCATGGAGATTATTCTGTGAGCATCCCCCACTATTGTCTTCTGTGGGCGCTCAGGTCTTTTTGCATTGATGAGTTCACCAGTGCTTTCTTTCTTTCTTAGGATGTACCAAACTGTAGATTTTGCCACTCCTAATACTGTAGCAATTTCTCGGATGGGTTTTTTCTGTTTTCGCAGCTTAAGGATGGCTTGTTTCACTTGCATGGAGAGCTCCTTTGACCGCATGTTTACTTCACAGCAAAACCTTCCAAATGCAAGCACCACACCTCAAATCAACTCCAGGCCTTTTATCTGCTTAATTGAGAATGACATAACGAAGGGATTGCCCACACCTGTCCATGAAATAGCCTTGGAGTCAATTGTCCAATTACTTTTGGTCCCTTTAAAAACAGGGTGGCACATGTTAAGGAGCTGAAACTCCTAAACCCTTCATCCAATTTTAACGTGGATACCTTCAAATGAAAGCTGAAAGTCTGAACTTCAACTCCATCTGAATTGTTTTGCTTAAAATTCATTGTGGGTAATGTCTGTAACCAAAATGAGAAAAATGTTGTCTCTGTCCAAATATATATGGACCTAACTGTACATATATATATGTCAGGGAGACACCTATATATATATATTTATATTTAATGCAGCGTGAGATAGCTTTAAAGCTGGTAATTCAATTACCGGCTTTTGCTTTCTCCTTCACAAACCCGACATGATATGAGACCTGGTTTACATACAGTAAACCATCTCATATCACCATTTTTTTTGCATATTCTACACTACTAATGTTAGTAGTGTGTATATGCAAAATTTGGGCGTTCTAGCTATTATATTTAAGGGTTAAATGGCGGAAAAAATTGGCGTGGGCTCCCGCACAATTTTCTCCGCCAGAGTAGTAAAGCCAGTGACTGAGGGCAGATATTAATAGCCTGGAGAGGGTCCATGGTTATTGGCCCCCCCTGGCTAAAAATATCTGCCCCCAGCCACCCCAGAAAAGGCACATCTGGAAGATGCACCTATTCTGGCACTTGGCCACTCTCTTCCCATTCCCGTGTAGCGGTGGGATATGGGGTAATGAAGGGTTAATGGCACCTTGCAATTGTAAGGTGACATTAAGCCTAATTAATAATGGAGAGGCGTCAATTATGACACCTATCCATTATTAATCCAATTGAATGAAAGGGTTAAATAAAACACAAACACATTATTTAAAATTATTTTAATGAAATAAAAACAATGGTTGTTGGAGTATTTTATTCTACGCCCAATCCAATCACTGAAGACCCTCGTTCTGTGAAAGAAAAAACATAATAAACCAACAATATACTTACCCTCCGCAGATCTGTAACGTCCAACGATGTAAATCCTTCTGAAGGGGTTAAAACATTTTGCAGCAAGGAGGTTTGCTAATGCAGGCTGCTCCTCGCTGCAAAACCCCTGGGAATGAGTCTAAATATAGATCAATGAGCTATATTTAGCTTCATTTGCGGTGAGGCGCCCTCTGCTGGCTGTTTATAGATCGTGGGAACTTGCCTAGAAAGCCTGGGAGCTTTCTAGGAAATTTCCCACGATCTATGAACAGCCAGCAGAGGGCGCCTCACCGCAAATGAAGCTAAATATAGCTCATTGATCTATATTTAGACTCATTCCCAGGGGTTTTGCAGCGAGGAATAGCATTGCATTAGCAAAGCTCCTGGCTGCAAAATGTTTTAACCCCTTCAGAAGGATTTACATCGTTGGACTTTACAGATCTGTGGAAGGTAAGTATATTGTTGGTTTATTATTTTTTTTTTGTCACAGAACGAGGGTCTTCACTGAGTGGATTTGGCGTTAAATAAAAAATTACAACAACCTTTGTTTTTATTTCATTAAAATAATTTTTAATAATGTGTGTGTGTATTTTTTTAACCCTTTCTTTCAATTGGATTAATAATGGATAGGTGTCATAATTGACGCCTCTCCATTATTAATTAGGCTTAATGTCACCTTACAATTGCAAGGTGCCATTAACCCTTCATTACCCCATATCCCACCGCTACACGGGAATGGGAAGAGAGTGGCCAAGTGCCAGAATAGGCGCATCTTCCAGATGTGCCTTTTCTGGGGTGGCTGGGGGCAGGTGTTTTTAGCCAGGGGGGGGCCAATAACCGTGGACCCTCTCCAGGCTATTAATATCTGCCCTCAGTCACTGGCTTTACTACTCTGGCGGAGAAAATTGTGCGGGAGCCCACGCCAATTTTTTCCGCCATTTAACCCTTAAATATAATAGCTAGAACGCCCAAATTTTGCATATACACACTACTAACATTAGTAGTGTGGAATATGCAAAAAAAATGGTGATATGAGATGGTTTACTGTATGTAAACCAGGTCTCATATCATGTCGGGTTTGTGAAGGAGAAAGCAAAAGCCGGTAATTGAATTACCAGCTTTAAAGCTATCTAGCGCTGCATTAAATATAAATATATATATATAGGTGTCTCCCTGACATATATATATATGTATATATACCTATTCTATGTGTATATATCTACTTTAATCTAACCTGTCACTGTGATTTTACTGTACTCTGCGCTGAATTACCGGCTTTTCAAAGGAGACCCGTGCATAAAAATCGGACAGCAATACGGATGTCATACGGATGTTGCGATAAAAAAATCGCATGACACTCGCATGACACTCGCATGGCACTCGCAGACGTTACATCAGTTTTTTCGGTCCGTAAATCGGACCGTTTTTTTCTCACACAAGTGGAAAGGGGCCCTTATACGGCTTTCTACGGCCGTACAAAATCGCAGCATGCTGCGTTTGTCACCGTACTGCGCAAGAAATACGCCAATGAAAGTCTATGGAAGCGTGAAAAATACGGATTTCACACGGACAAGCAGTGTGACTTGCGAGAAATACGCAGCGCTGTTAGAGAGAAAAGCCGGTAATTCAGTGCGGTGTACAGTAAAATCACACTGACAGCTTACAGTCCAATAGGTAGAATAAATGTGTACACATAGAATAGGTATATATATATATATGTCAGTGAGACACATATATGTATATATATTAATATTTATTCCAGCGCTATACAGCTTGAAAGCCGGTAATTCAAGTAGTAAAGCCAGCTTGAAAGCCGGTAATTCAAGTAGTAAAGCCAGTGACTGAGGGCAGATATTAATAGCCTGGAGAGGGTCCATGGTTATTGGCCCCCCCCTGGCTAAAAATATCTGCCCCCAGCCACCCCAGAAAAGGCACATCTGGAAGATGCGCCTATTCTGGCACTTGGCCACTCTCTTCCCATTCCCGTGTAGCGGTGGGATATGGGGTAATGAAGGGTTAGATCGTGGGAACTTGCCTAGAAAGCCTGGGAGCTTTCTAGGAAATTTCCCACGATCTATGAACATCCAGCAGAGGGCGCCTCACCGCAAATGAAGCTAAATATAGCTCATTGATCTATATTTAGACTCATTCCCCGGGGTTTTGCAGCGAGGAGCAGCCTGCATTAGCAAAGCTCCTTGCTGCAAAATGTTTTAACCCCTTCAGAAGGATTTACATCGTTGGACGTTACAGATCTGCGGAGGGTAAGTATATTGTTGGTTTATTATGTTTTTTCTTTCACAGAACGAGGGTCTTCAGTGATTGGATTGGGCGTAGAATAAAATACTCCAACAACCATTGTTTTTATTTCATTAAAATAATTTTAAATAATGTGTTTGTGTTTTATTTAACCCTTTCATTCAATTGGATTAATAATGGATAGGTGTCATAATTGACGCCTGTCCATTATTAATTAGGCTTAATGTCACCTTACAATAGCAAGGTGGCATTAACCCTTCATTACCCCATATCCCACCGCTACACGGGAATGGGAAGAGAGTGGCCAAGTGCCAGAATAGGCGCATCTTCCAGATGTGCCTTTTCTTGGGTGGCTGGGGGCAGATATTTTTAGCAAGGGGGGGGGGTTAATAACCATGGACCCTCTCCAGGGTATTAATATCTGCCCTCAGTCACTGGCTTTACTACTCTGGCGGAGAAAATTGCGCGGGAGCCCACGCCAATTTTTTCCGCCATTTAACCCTTTATTTTAAGAGCTAGAACGGCCAAATTTTGCAGATACACACTACTGACATTAGTAGTGTGGAATCTGCAAAAAAAATGGAGAGAAGACATGGTTTACTGTATGTAAACCATGTCTCAAATCATGTCGGGTTTTAAGAAGGAGAAAGAAAAAGCCGGTAATTGAATTACCGGCTTTCAAGCTGTATAGCGCTGGAATAAATATTAATATATATATACATATATGTGTCTAATGACATATATATATATATATATATATATATGTATATATATATATATATATAGACAGTATATATATATTTTTTTCTTTTTGGGACACATGGATCATTTCTATAGCGGTATGTTGGTTTTGCAAGCCTGCGAGAAAACCACGCAGTACGGATGCCATACGGATTACATACGGAGGATGCCATGCGCAAAAAACGCTGACACACCCTGCCTACGGAGGAGCTACGGACCACTATTTTCGGGACATTTCAGCGTATTACGGCCGTAATATACGGACCGTATTTTCATACGCTGAGTGTGAAGCCGGCCTTAGCAGCGTCGATACGCGTTGGGCTCCTATCCTCCTCCCCCTCTCCCCATACCTTTCTGGACTTCTTTGATCCCAGCTCCATTGTCTGGATAACCCCGTCACACTTGGAAGCACTGGTTAGTGCATGCCTGCTGTGCTTACATCTCCCTTAAGGGCACGTTCATTCACCTCTCCCCCCTGGATACTCATGAGGGATTGATTTTCCAGTAACAGGCTCTGTGATGTTTTGGTAACGTATTATTCGGGGTGCCAGATTAGGGGCATGGTCTTAACGGGTCATACCAGTGATATTTTCTGGTTCAGTGTCTGACACATTTTTTTTTTTTTTTTTTGGGACATAATTGCATATTTGTCACAGACCCGTGGTGTGATTGGGTTATAGTGGTCGCATTTAGGATCAAATTGATATATTTCCTTCATCTAGACTTCTTCAGTTGGCAGTATTAGATATTAAATATAAATATGTGTTGATGTTATTCTGCCTAACTCCTGTATGTCTGTTATATTATTTACATATTGATTGTATATGACTGTATGGATCCTTGTGACCGTATTGAGGGGGATGTGGATAGGTTGTTTTAGTTTTTAATTGTTTTTAAATGTGATTTTTCTTACTGTGCTTTTGTGCGTGGTGAGGTGTTATGTACAATAAAATTTGTTATATGAAGCTGATCCCACTGTGTGCATAGTCTTTTTCTTTTTTGTGTTCTATGGCATGGGTATATTATGTTCTGTGTTTTCAGGTCCATATGTGTGTATTCATCAACTGAATCTTTTTAAACAGTTGTGAGTCAATATTTGTTAAATAAAAAATGTTTTTGAATTTTTACTTGGCATATGCTTCAGTTTATTTGTAGGCAGAGGCGTAGCTAGAGCTTTTGCCGCCCGGGGCTGTTCCCGAGTTTGGCGCCCCCCCGGCTCAATACACACAAAGGTTACCAAAAATGGTTTTCCTGTTTTGTAGAACTTAAACTGGGCCTAATGGTGTCACCCCCACATGCCAAACCTGTGACTTAATACCACCACACCATGACCAGACCACATAGTGACCGAATAATACTACATACAAGGGACAAATACCACAACACCATTTCCAGACCACATATTACCACCACAGTGACTGAATACTACAATACTGATCAGTAATAAAAAAAAACAAAACACAATACTATCACCATAAGTGCCAGTATTCACAGGAGATCTGTACTTAGTATGCAGTGTCTGTGTAGAGGTAATACAGAGATCACTGGTGGTATTATACACAGGAACTCTGTATATAATGTATAGATAATACAGTGATCACTGGTGACATTGTACACAGGACCGCTGTATATAGTATACAGTGTATAGTGTCAGTGTATAGGTAACACTGACTCACCAGTGACGTCTCTAGGTGAAGTCCTTCATCTTTCATCCAGCACAGACCGCCATCATTCCTTCCAGCCAGGACTCGTTTCTGCAGGAAATAACACAGTTATCTCGAGCTCCGCTTGCAGAACACATTACTTAATTTTTCACAACTTCTACATTACATCACATGAAGAAAAAAAGGTGATATAGTGTCACTCTGCACAGTAACAGGACCGCCTCCCCATTTAAAACAGTATACTCAAAAAATAAAATAAATACATCACTGCAGTAATAATATCCCTTAATTAGCCCCTATGGTAATAATATTCCCCACCCTGGCCCCGTGTGTCTCATTCCTGGCTCCAGCCATATGTTCTCGCATCCTGCCCTCATGAGTATCCATTCTGCCCCATATGATCTCCCCATCCTGCCCCGTATGATCTCCCCATCCTGCCCCACCAGCCTCCATCGTATCCGTCCTGCCCCATAATCCAATCCTGCCCCGTGTCTCCAATCACGCCCCGTATCTACATTCTGCCCATGCCTCAAGTCCTGCCCCCAGTGTGTCCAGCATTCTGCCCCAGTGTGTCCAGCATATTGCCCCCAGTTTGTCCAGCATTTTGCCCCAGTGTGTCCAGCATATTGCCCCCAGTGTGTTCAGCATTCTGCCCCAGTGTCCAGCATTCTGCCCCATGTGTCCAGCATATTGCCCCCAGTGTGTCCAAAATAGCAAAGCCACTAGAGACTCAAGGTCTACAAAAATTCAAGGGCGTTGTTCACACAATGGTGCTGCATAGTGTCTGGTTCACAGCCTATTAGTCATGCCCCTACTTGTCGATTAGGCGGGCTGGCCAGTACACTCTCAATGCATCCCAGTGCAAACACCCCTCATGCGAGACTGAATGTGTTTGGGCTTGGCTGCACCCCGAAAAAAATATTGCGCAAAAAATATTCAAAAATAGTGAGGTATTGGTTGATATTTTGGCCAAAATACGCAAGCTCGTAACCCACACCAAGGGTCCCCACGCTTACGCGACCTACACTAAACTAAATAGCAAAGCCACTAGAGACTCAAGATCTACAAAAGTGTGTCCAGCATTCTGCCCCAGTGTGTCCAGCATATTGCCCCCAGTTTGTCCAGCATTCTGCCCCCAGTGTGTCCAGCATTCTGCCCCAGTGTGTCCAGCATATTGCCCCCAGTTTGTCCAGCATTCTGCCCCCAGTGTGTCCAGCAATCTGCCCCAGTGTGTCCAGCATATTGCCCCCAGTGTGCCCAGCATATTGCCCCAGTTTGTCCAGCATTCTGCCCCCAGTGTGTCCAGCATATTGCACCCAGTTTGTCCAGCAATCTGCCCCAGTGTCTCCAGCATATTGCCCCCAGTGTGTCCAGCAATCTGCCCAAGTCTCTCCAGCATATTGCCCCCAGTGTGTCTAGCATTCTGCCCCAGTGTGTCCAGCATATTGCCCCCGGTGTGTCCAGCATTCTGCCCCCAGTGTGTCCAGCATTCTGCCCCCAGTGTGTCCAGTATACTGCCCCCAGTGTGTTCAGTACCCTGCCCCCAGTGTGTCCAGCATCCTGCCCCCAGTGTGTCCAGCATCTTGCCCCAGTGTGTCCAGCAATCTGCCCCAGTGTCTCCAGCAAATTGCCCCAGTGTGTCCAGCATTCTGCCCCAGTGTGTCCAGCATATTGGCCCCAGTTTGTCCAGAATTCTGCCCCAGTGTGTCCAGCAATCTGCCCCCAGTGTGTCCAGCGTATTGCCCCCAGTGTGTCCAGCATTCTGCCCCCAGTTTGTCCAGCATATTGCCCCCAGTGTGTCCAGCAATCTGCCCCAGTGTCTCCAGCATATTGCCCCCAGTGTGTCCAGCATTCTGCCCAAGTGTGTCCAGCATATTGCCCACAGTTTGTCCAGCATTCTGCCCCCAGTGTCTCCAGCAATCTGCCCCAGTGTATCCAGCATATTGCCCCCAGTGTGTCCAGCAATCTGCCCCAGTGTGTCCAGCATACTGCCCCCAGTGTGTCCAGCACATTGCCCTCAGTGTGTCCAGCATATTACCCCCAGTGTATCCAGCATATTGCCCCCAGTGTGTCCAGCATATTGCCCCCATTGTGTCCAGCATCTCTACCCCCAGTGTCCAGCATTCTGGCCCGGGCCCCCCGGATTGCCGTTCGCAATAAAAAAAAGCAAAAAAATGAGTTCTCCTCACCTATCCGCACTCCTTCGGCGAAGCTCCCTCCACGCTGCTGAAGCGCGCACTCGCCGGCGACTGACAATGACATCAGACGCCGGCGACGTACGTGCTGCGGCTGACTTCAGCTGCCAGCCTCCAATTAGCTGGCGGCTGTTAACTATTGACATGCGGGCACGTGCCTGCACGTCAATAGCGTTAAACTGCCGCAGCACCTTTAGGGGCCCGGTGAGCAGATAAGATGGGGCCCAATGTGGGCCCCCTCTGCCCACGGGCCCATACGCCAGTCAGGGCAGTAATGCCCTGATGGCGGCCGTCAATCTGAGCGGTTGCCCATGGCTCCCCCACACCACCTCATTATAATCCGCTACTGAGGATAAGCAATCACCTGTGGTGGGATATCTGGTTTTTCAAATGGGGGAAATAAAAGAGATAACATTTGGCATAAAGACATAAGTCTTACTATATAACTTAACTATACACTGTAATCCTTCCAGATCTTCCTGATCATTGAAGGGAAAAGGAAACAGTTCTTAACTATGGTCTGGCTGTTGCACAAGCTATAAAATTTAATTTTTAAGGCTCTTTGCACTATATTTAATCCATTCTAACAATTTATTCTTCTCCTCATAGCCTGTCTCTATAGCTAGTGTGGTATTATTATGAACTTCTATGTAGAAATCTCCTATTGGGTCTTTTCCTGGTACATCAGCTCCTATGGCATATAACCTTTGATCCCTCATCTTAGGGGTTTTTAAAGTTATCAGTAGCTGATTACAATTATCCTTATTTGTGCAAAAGGATGTCTCCTTTTCCTAATGGAGAGTCTGGCTTTTAAATCTGTGTAGCCATAAAGCTTATACCTATAGTCTCGGGCCATAGTTGTCCACGATGCTTTAGGCTAGGGTCACATTGCGTTAGGGCAGTCCGTTTAGCGCATAGCGCTACGGACTGCGCTAACGCAATGTCCCAAAAGGGATCGCGTTAGCCGATCCCGCTAGCACAGATCCCCCGATCTGCGCTAGCGAGGAACAGACCGCGAACACTGCAAGCAGCGTTCGCGGTCCTTCACTCAAATGATGGCACATCGCCAGCCCAATGTGGGCGTGCGCTAGTGATGCATTCGCCATTACTAGCAATGGCGGCGTTAACGGACTATGTTACACCGCGTTGTAACGTAGTCTGTTAAACCGGGTCACATAACGCAATGTGACCCCAGCCTTACGCCAGTCAACACACATTTGTCCCCCTTGCTATTTAACTTATACAAACATACTTATTGGACTCTGCTAATGTGACAGCTTGTTCCTTATCTCTTCATCCTTTATATAGCAGTCAGAAGTCCACTAACATGGTAGCCACCTGTCCGATTTCAAAGTAAGATTCAAGGTCTTAAATCTGAATCCATTCCACCGCCCTGGATTTTCCTCTCCTGCTGGGTCTACAACTCTCCAGTCTCCCATCACCATACATGTGACTAACCCTGATGTACACATCCTACACCTAACCATCTTGTCAGGGAGGGGGATGAATGGGAGTCTTCACCAGTTTGAGACAAGTTTTCCCTTGTGGAAAACCTCCCTTTTTAGTTGCACTTTGAGCAGCAAGTCAGATTCTACCCTGTCCCAACCTGTCTGACAAGTTTACAGTGTGAGAGATGGATACAGGAGACGCAGCACTCAGCAATCTTGAATGCAGTAGGAGTAGTCAACAGGATTTGGTAAGGACCCTCCCACTTTGGATGGTGCCAGTGTTTCTTCTTTATTAACTTCACAAGGACCCAGTCTGCAGGTTTCACAATCTCAGGTTTTGCTAGTGATTTTCCTGGAACTCAGTAACTGAGGATAGTCCTGCAGTTATTAGATCTAAACTGTAATAGTATCTGGGTTTCCCATACCCTTGGACCACCATTATCTCAACCAGGGATCTTACCTGAAGTCCTGCAGCTGTAGGAATTATTCCCAGGCCCAGGGCTTGCATCATATCCCTCCAAAGCATATTACAGGGACATGCAGGTGATAATATAATTTGTGCAGTTGCACTTTTACCTTTGCCGGGGTCCCGAATCTCCACTACACCAGTAGACAATGGTTCTCTATGTGTCTTATCACTTGCTCCTTTTACCACTATACAGGCAGCAGTCAGTCCAATAGTGGATATCTCTTCTGGATTTACTAAGGTGGTTCTAGTGGCTCTTGAATCAACAAGAAGCGTTACCTCATGGCTTCCCAGGAGGAGGGTAACTTCAGGAAGTGAAGTGTTGTGTAAATGTATTTCTACTTCAACCAAATTAAATATTTCCTTTCATTACACTTTTCTATTTCATGTACCAAATTTTCACATTTCATCATAAGAAGTTTACCATCATATCCAAACCTTTTATGCCTTTTATCGAGGTACTTTACACATTCAGGGTCTATTTTATGCATATACTTAATATCCCCTTCTAGTGGTCCCTTCTTATCATAACACCACAGACAACCACATTCCACACTTTTGCCTCAAACATTTCCCATGTTTACAATTTATATCCCAATCCCAAGGCTGTTTGTTCGGCTTGGGTGGTAGGTTCTTCTGGTTGTTCAAGATTAAAGTGACACCTGAATGGTCTATTTTTAGGAACATACAATTCTTAACTCTTTATTTGTGTTAGAGTTAGGCCTATGAGTTTATGACCAACAAGTACACAATGTACATTTAATCTGAAGACTGTTATCTCTGGGTATTGTGATGAAAAAGGACCATATCCAGTTTCATTAAGAGTATGTGTCCACGTTCAGGATTGCATCAGGATTTGGTCAGGATTTTATGCAGGTAAAATCCTGACCAAATCTGCACCTGAGGTCACTGGCAGGTCACCTGCGTTGTCCTTGCGTTGTTTCAGCAATGTAAGGACATGCTGCGTTCTTAAAAGACGCGCCGCATGTCCGTTTCCGCGGGTCTGCCGCATGCGTCTTTTAATGCATAGTGGAGACGGGATTTCATGAAATCCCCTCCACTATGCTGTAACATCTGGACGCTGCATGTTTGACGCTGCGGCTCAATGCAGCGTCAAACACGCAGCGTTTCCTGAACGTGGAAGGGGTTAAGGGATACCCTCTTTACAGTCTTAACAACTTTTCAGCCATCAGATGAAATGATCAATAACAATCCTGCCTTATAATGAGGAACTGTACATTAAAATATAGCTATGGGTCTAAGTCCCATAAGAATGTTACATGGAATTCTTTTACAAAAGAAGACAAACAACAAAATGAGAACTATGCACAATATAAATCCTTGATTACAATGGATTTCTACACACTTGTAAGAAGTCTGACAAACATCAGTGGAATTCAAATGTCAACAAGAAGATAAGAAACCAGTTTGAACAATTCAATTACTGTTACTAATCCTCAGGAACTAAATAATCCTCACTGATTACACTATGTCCTAGGTATTTACCAGCTTGAATCTCTATATCCTGCCACTTCCATCCAATGAAGGCCTGGGAGAGACAGAGTGTGACAACACAATGTAATAAACAAGAAAGGTCCCCAAGGAGTGGGGTCATGATGGTAAAGGTACCTTCACACTAAAAGATATCGCTAGCGATCCGTGACGTTGCAGCGTCCTGGCTAGCGATATCGTTCAGTTTGACACGCAGCAGCGATCAGGATCCTGCTGTGATGTCGTTGGTCGGGGCTAGAAGGCCAGAACTTTATTTGGTCGCTGGCTCTCCCGCTGACATCGCTGAATCGGCGTGTGTGATGCCGATTCAGCGATGTCTTCGCTGGTAACCAGGGTAAACATCGGGTTACTAAGCGCAGGTCCAGTCCCTAACTGTGAAAGTTGTTGTATATTGTGTGTTTGTACTGTTACACTAGAGAAAAGTCCTTGTGAGCTTATCTAGCTCGTTCATATCAGTGACCACATTTAAGGTACCTTCACACTAAACGACGCTGCAGCGATCCAGACAACGATCCGGATCGCTGCAGCGTCGTTGTTTGGTCGCTGGAGAGCTGTCACACAGACCGCTCTCCAGCGACCAATGATGCCGGTAACCAGGGTAAACATCGGGTTACTAAGCGCAGGGCCGCGCTTAGTAACCCGATGTTTACCCTGGTTACCATCCTAAAAGTAAAAAAAACAAACACTTCATACTTACCTTCGCTGTCTGTCCCCGGCGCTGTGCTTTTCTGCACTCACTGTGAGCACAGCGGCCGGAAAGCAGAGCGGTGACGTCACCGCTCTGCTTTCCGGCCACTGTGCTCACAGCCAGTACAGAGAAGCACAGCGCCGGGGACAGACAGCGGAAGGTAAGTATGAAGCGTGTTTTTTTTACTTTTAGGATGGTAACCAGGGTAAACATCGGGTTACTAAGCGCGGCCCTGCGCTTAGTAACCCGATGTTTACCCTGGTTACCGGCATCATTGGTCGCTGGAGAGCGGTCTGTGTGACAGCTCTCCAGCGACCAAACAGCGACGCTGCAGCGATCCGGATCGTTGTCTGGATCGCTGCAGCGTCGTTTAGTGTGAAGGTACCTTAAATGTGGTCACTGATATGAACGAGCTAGATAAGCTCACAAGGACTTTTCTCTAGTGTAACAGTACAAACACACAATATACAACAACTTTCACAGTTAGGGACTGGACATGCACACAGACATCTATTGTCAGACAAAAAAACTCAGAAATTAAAGTTCCCTCGTACTCCTAGAACTGAAGTGCTGAGATAAAGTCTATTGACACCGCCTCTTTATTTCCAGAGACGTTCACATTCTTAAAATCAGGTATTCAGAGCACCACCAGCGCGGAGTCTACTCGTGATCGTGATAAGGTCTCATTTGACTGCCACAAATCTGACTTTGTGTCCACTTTTTAAACAAGGAGGGTTCAGTCACTCAGTTTTATTAAAAGAAAAACATATATAACAATACAACATGGAATATTCTCTATTTGGGGATCAGGTGCCGTGTACCTAGGTGTGTTATACCGCTATAATAACCTATGATTTGTCTCCAGTCCGCAAATTACTGTCAACCACACCTAACTGGACTCCCTTATACACTCAGGATTTTATATTTCAATCCTTATCCATTCACTCAAGAGATCATTCAAGGAGTCTCATATGTAACATAAAACATATGTTTATGGCGTTTTAAGTTCTACAATTTTAAAAGACCAATAAAACATCACATTTACCAGGAAACAACATTCAACAAAGTACAGACACCAGCAAAAAAGTATCTTATACTGGGGTCTATTTTAGGTTAATCCAGTGGATTCCTCAATCCCCGAGAGTCATCCTTAACCCTCCCATCTAGATACGTTTAACGTTCACAAGGAGTCTTTTATTCCACAGTAACCTTCTCACACTGGCTGTGTACCCATTCTACGGAATTTCTTACAAGAACTAACAAACTACAATCAAATCTATGGAGCTTCGCAACTTAGAGGAGTTTTACAACCCCAATTGCATGGGAACAATTTCAAATTTATAGGCATCTGCAAACTCCAGTTAGAAATGTTCACAATCACAGTTCCCAAATCAATTCCTAGAATAACATTAATACTGGATTAACAAGGTTACCGAATACAATAGAAATGATAATTATTCAGATATAGACGATTCCCAGAGGTTCTTGGACAAGACGAAATTCGTCACTCTCCCTCAGTCCGGGATAATAGATAATTCCTCTGTTGACGCCTAATTTTAAGACGGAGGACTTACTTAAAGAGTTTCAGAACTCCCCCCGTGCACGGTTTACAGACTTCTCCAGTGAGGGAAAGATGTTGGATTTCCCAGTCAATGCTCCAAATGTCAGTGGTGGAGTTTTAGTCTTTCAAGTAGAATTCGTCTAGACCTGAATATGTAAGATGATTTGTCCTTTAGTGATCATGCCGGCATGGAGAGAGAATGACGGCTGGACAAGATGTCAACACAATCACCTGTCTGCCCCAATACAAATTCTTCGAGTTTAAGTAGCAGAAGAGGAAGGTGTGTAAAGTACAGAGTTTGCAGAATAGCAGATATGATAGTCGTATATTTGACCATAAGCATTCCTTAGTTACCAGAGAAAGAAAAGGGATGACACCTTTATTTTTACGTTAGACAAGGAATGCCAGATACAACTCAAAAAAAAATGCACACATATCTAATCTTCACAATACTTCAGCTGAACAAAGTTTCGAAGTCTAGAATTACATTTTCATGTTTCTTTGGATAGACCACCTGATATTCTAGTGTTACATACTGGTGGGAATGATTTGGTTTTAGGGCCTCGAGACACTTGATCTATAACACAAAGTATGATTGCCTTAGTCTCCTGTCATCCACCCGGGTTTGGTGCTTGTTTCATCTGACATTGTCACGCCTCACAAGGAAACATGCACGGTCAGTAGAGAGGATCAATAAGGTGCACATTAAAGTAAATCATGAAGTGTATTGTTTCATCACATGGGTTGGTGAGGTAGTGGTATGGCACTGCGATTTGGAAGCCCCTATTTTTGAGGTCTGATGGAGTTAATTTGAACACAATTGGTATAGATATCAGTGCCTTGGAATTAATGGAAAATGCTGAGAAAGCTTTATATTTGTGGCGGGACCCGCATTCTTAAAGGGTCATGTATGCTTTCTGTTTTGGAAAAGCAGGGGCATCTTTAAAGGTAGTGGATTGCACGGAAGGATAGCGGGAACCCAGTACAGACATGGGTGACCCCCATTTGATGCAGTGTCATTACTGGAGTTATAAGCAGGTCTCTACTGGGCATTTGGTATGGGCAACATGCAGCCGTATGCCCTCAAGCCTGTGCAGTGCAGTTGAGGGCGGTTTAGAGGAACTGTGTTTTGCAATAAGGAAAAATTGAACCTTTTTTCCATGACCCCTCATTTTCAGGCGGTTATGCTATTTGTACCTATATCGATTTGTACTTGATGCTATATTTATTGTCTGCTGTTATTTAATAAACAAGGATGCTTTGGCCTTTTCACACAGTATGGTGTCTTATGTTTTTAACCCCTTTCCAACAGCGGGTGTAATAGTACGCCGATGTCAGACTCCCCTTGTTTGGTATAGGCTCCAGTGCTGAGCCAGCACTTTCTGGGCACATGCCAGCTGATATATACAGCTGACATGTTCCTGCAACAGCCAAGGGTGGAATTGCAATCCACCTGTAGCTGTTAACTAGATTAAAGCTGTTGTGAGTCTATGACAGCTGCATTTAACTTGTGTTTACCGGAAGCGCGACGTAAATCACTCCCATCGGTGACCCCGCCAAATAAACGTCAGTCACCGATGGATCGGCATGATAACCAGAGGTCAGAAGCAGACCTTTATGGTTGTCATTGCCGGATTGCTATGAGCGCCGCCCCGTGGTTGTCACTCATAGGAAGTGATCATTTCTGCTACGCAGAGGCGATCTGATCATTGCCTGTGTGTAGCAGAGGTGATCGAAGTAGTGTAACTTCTAGTCTCCCATGGAGACGATTGAAGCATGCAAAAACTTAAAAAAATGTTTTTAAAAATATTAAAAAAATATGAAGCTCAAATCACACCCCTTTCACCCCATTCAAGATAAAACAATAAAAAAATCAAATATACATATATTTGATATCGCCGCGTTCAGAATCTCCTGATCTATCAATATAAAAAAATTATCTGATTGCTAAATGGCATAAGGAGAAAAAAATTCAAAACGTCAGAACCATGTTTTTTTGGTCGCCGTTACATTGCAAAAAAATTGCAGTAACGGGCGAGCAAAAGATCATATCTACACCAAAATGATATCATTAAAAATGTCAGCTCAGTGTGCAAAAAATAAGCCCTCACTCAGCCCCAAAATTTAATTTTTTTTTTCATCACTTCAATAAAAAAGAACCTGGACATGTTTGGTGTCTATGAACTCGTAATGACCTGGAGAATCATAATGGCAGGTCAGTATTAGAATTTAGTGAACATGGTTAAAAAAACAAACAAACTGTGGAATTGCACTTTTTATGCAATTTTACCGCACTTGGAATTTTTTTTCCCATTTTCCAATACACGACATGTGAATGCAATGGTGTCTTTCAAAAGTACAACTTGTCCCACAAAAAACAAGCCCTTACATGACCATATTGACAAAAAAATTAAAAAGTTATAGTTCTGGGAAGAATGGGTGCAAAAAATGAAAACGCAAAAACCTCTGGTCATGAAGAGGTTAAGTAATGGGTTGGGAAATGAATGTGGGTTTTCTCTAAGGCTGGTTTCACACGTCCAGATAATTCCGGTACTGGAGAAATCAGTACCGGAGTTATCTGTGTCCGTGTGTCCATGTGCTCACGTAGCACATCAGTGTGGCACACGTGCGGCAGCCATGTGCCGCGCCGTGTGCCGACTGAGGACCACACGGACCATGCAGGAGACAGCGCTACAGTTAAGTGCTGTCCCCTGCTTTTGGTGATGAAGCCGGCATTTATTCCTTCTCCCCAGCAGCGTTCGCTGGAGAGAAGGAATGAAAAATCAAGGTTTTTTTTGTTTGTGTTAAAAATATGCGCATATTCATCACTGTAATGAGTGGTACCACGTGACCGCTCACACAGGACAGGCTGCCGGCGCTGAGAGCATGCATCGCAGGAGCTGGGTGAGTATTTCTCGGCAAGCGGGCGGGCGCACAGGGGATGGGAGGCGGGAGGTGACCCCAAACTTTATTTTTAACACAAACAAAAAAAAAAAACCTTGATTTTTCATTCCTTCTCTCCAGCGAACGCTGCTGGGGAGAAGGAATGAATGCCGGCTTCAGCACCACATGCAGTGGGGACAGCGCTTACTGTAGCGCTGTCTCTCCTGCGGGCGGTACGTGCACACGGAGGAGAGTGCACCCTGTTCTCTGTGTGCGGGACGTATTGCGGTATGTGCTGCCGGAGAAAAGCGGACATGTCTCCGTGTTTTGCACACAGACACACGGTCTGTGAAAACACGGAGACATGTGCATAAACCCATTCATTTGAATGGGTCTACCTGTGTCAGTGTCTCCGGTACGTGAGAAAACTGTCACTACACGTACCGGAGACACTGACGTGTGAAAGAGGCATAAGGTTAATCCGTTTAGTCACACAATTTCAGAGTCATATGGTTTCCCTTTGGAATTAATACAATCAAAATGTTATTGAGCTTCATTTTAAACAAAACACAATCTATTTGAAACTTTGTTTTACATATTTATATTTTTTTTGACGGATGTTCTTCACAAAATAGGAATACAAGATTGTTATATTTCACATTTTAGATTATGTCTATTTTGGAAGTCGTGTTGGTTCTTGCGTTCCTTCTATACTGGGAACATTTTCAGTAACTGGAAGATTCTTGGCTGGACCAGGGCATTGATCTGATGTTGATGGAATTTCAGGGAATGGACGAATAAATGATTTTGATGGTTTTCCTTCCCATTTTCTGTCTGGTCTTAGTCCTTTACCTTTCTTTTCTTGTTCTACATGAGAAGCTGTAGTTGGTTTTTCATTTTCAGAAAGATATGTAATGGTGCCCAATGTTTTGGGTGGATGGAATGGAGGACCACGAGGTCTTTGTGGTTGGCTATGATGATGTTCATAATTGTGTAGATGTTCATGATCATGCTCATGACTTCCACTGTCATTGTTATGATCATGCTTATGCCAATGTCTATTACGATGCTTAGCATGGCCATGTCCTCGTTTGTGACCATGCTTTTTGCCTCTTCCTCTGTCACCATGCTTTCCATGATCTTTTTTGTCATTACTTGGTTGATCAGTGGGATGGCCTTCATTATGTTTCTGTTCTTCCACAACAGCTGCCTAAAAATAAAGACATTATTATTTTTAAGAAAAATTACTCTAATATGATGTGATATAAATTGTTGAAAGAAAACTGCACGGAATAAAATGTCACAGAAATACAGTGTAATTTTAAATATTAAAAGTGCATTGTGAACTTGTTTGATTTTATAACCACTATACTGAACAGTTTACAGGCACCTAGGCTCCGAATCATTAGGCATTGTACATCCCTTAGTGACAGGGCCAAATTTTTGAAATCTGACCAGTGTCCCTTTATGTGATAATAACTCTGGAACGCTTCAACAGATCCCAATGATTTTGAGACCGCTTTTTCGTGACATATTGTACCTTATGTTAATGGGAAATTTAGGTCAATATGTTTTGTGTTTATTTATAAAAAATATCAAAAATTTGACAAAAATGTAGAAAAATTTGTAATTTTCAAACTTTGAATGATTATCCTTTTAATCCAAGATAGTCATACCACACAAAAACTTTAATAAATAACATTTCCCTCATGTCGGCTTTACATCAGCACCATTTGTAAGATGTAATTTTATTTTGTTAGCCTTTTAGGAGGTTTAAAAATGTAGCAGTCATTTTTCATTTTTTCAAGGAAATTTACAAAACGTATTTTTTTTAAGGACCTATCCAGGTTTGAAGTGACTTTTGGGGTCCTTGATATTGGAAAACCTCCAAAAGTGATACCATTTTAAAATCAGCACCCCCTGACATATAGAAAACTGCTGTCAGGTAGTTTATTAATCCTTCAGATGATGTTAAGGCGTGAATGCAAAAGTGACATGACAGGAATGAAAAAAATGTATTTTTACTACTTATATGTCGCTGATTTCTGAACAGATCACTATAGCCCGGAGACTCTGCGGCTGCTATTTGGCTGTGAATTGCAATGGCAAATATCAGGACCACAGAATCATGATCTCAGGGTGCCGATGCGGATAAAGAGGGAGAAGCCACACCCTGTTAACCATTTTATATGATGTAGACACTATTGACGGCAGAATCTAAGGGGTTAAACAGATATGGACGGTGAAAACACTGATGTGGCTGATATAGCAAATTATCAGCTATTGTGTACAGCCGACAGCTGCTGGATAGTCACCTGTATGGGAATGCTATTCCCTTATATATCAGATCAGTTAAAAGACATATTGGCGGTCATTAAGGGGTTAATGAAGGGGCATAGTGGAGTAAAAGGAATCATCTTTATTCTCATTTGCACAAGGAAAGACTAGATGCAATGGGATGAAACTGAATGGGAGGAGACACAGGTTAGATATTAGAAAAAACTTTTTGACAGGGTGATCAATGAGTGGAACAGGCCGCCATGAGAGGTGTGGTGAGTTCTCCTTCAATGGAAGTCTTCAAACAGAGACTGGACAGACACCTGTCTGTGATGATTTAGTGAATCCTGCATTGAGCAGGGGGTTGGACCAGATGACCCAGGAGGTCCCTTCCAACTCTACCATTCTATGATTCTATTCTATGATTCTGTGAATAAGTCAGCCGAGCATTGCCATGCCCCATTTCAGGCCCAACACCTCCCATATTGGCATACGTGGGACAGACTGGTGTGAAAATGACATCTTGCGCAGAAAACTGGCACAAACACTTTGATGTATGGGCATTTGGTGCTTTTATAGTATATTTTGGTCTAGTAAACCAACACCTCACTACATTTCTAATCAGGATAAGACACAGAAAGTGATGCTAATACTACTGATAACAAAATTAGCATTAAAATATAATAATAATAATAATAATAATTTTTATTTATATAGCGCCAACATATTCCGCAGCGCTTTACAAATTATAGACGGGAATTGTACAGACAATAGACATTACAGCATAACAGAAATATAGTTCAATACAGATACCAGGAGGAGTGAGGGCCCTGCTCGCAAGCTTACAAACTATGGGGAAAAGGGGAGACACGAGAGGTGGATGATAACAATTGCTTTAGTTATTCGGACCAGCCATAGTGTAAGGCTCGGGTGTTCATGTAAAGCTGCATGAACCAGTTATCTGCCTAAGTATGTAGCAGTACAGACACAGAGGGCTAATACTGCATAAAGTGTATGAGAACATGATGCGAGGAACCCTTTTTTTTTTTTTTTAATAAATAGGCCACACAGGGATCGTTAGGTTAATGCATTGAGGCGGTAGGCCAGTCTGAACAAATGAGTTTTTAGGGTACGCTTAAAACTGTGGGGATTGGGGATTAATCGTATTAACCTAGGTAGTGAATTCCAAAGAATCGGCGCAGCACGTGTAAAGTCTTGGAGACGGGAGTGGGAGGTTCTGATTATTGAGGATGCTAACCTGAGGTCATTAGCGGAGTGGAGGGCACGGGTAGGGTGGTAGACTGATACCAGGGAGGAGATGTAGGGTGGTGCTGAGCCATGGAGTGCTTTGTGGATAAGGGTAGTTGTTGTGAATTCTGTGGCTGAGTTCACTTCTGTGGTCACAAGTGGTATTGCAGTCTCTGGGCTTCCTCCCTCAGGTGTTTTGGTGAGCTCGTTGGCTGCCTTGCTATTTAGCTCCACCTGAGTCTGTCTTCCTTGCTCCTTGTCAATGTTCCAGTGTTGGATCTGAGCTACTGCATCTTTCCTTGGGCCTGCTGCTCTGCTAGATAAGTGCTTCTAGTTTGTTTTCTGTTTTTTCTGTCCAGCTTGCTATTAACTTTTGCTGGAAGCTCTGAGAAGCAAAGGGGTGCACCGCCGTGCTGTTAGTTCGGCACGGTGGGTCTTTTTGCCCCTTTGCGTGGTTTTCGTTTTAGGGTTTTTTGTAGACTGCATAGTTCTCTTTGCTATCCTCGCTCTGTCTAGAATATCGGGCCTCACTTTGCTGAATCTATTTCATTCCTACGTTTGTCTTTTCATCTTGCTAACAGTCATTATATGTGGGGGGCTGCCTATTCCTTTGGGGTATTTCTCTGAGGTAAGTCAGGCTTGTATTTCTATCTTCAGGCTAGTCAGCTCCTCAGGCAGTGCCGAGTTGCATAGGTAGTTATAGGCGCAATCCACTGCTGCTTATAGTTGTGTGAGGATAGATCAGGTACTGCAGTCTACAGAGATTCCACGTCTCAGAGCTCGTCCTATTGTTTTTGGTTATTGCCAGATCTCTGTATGTGCGCTGATTACTGCACGCTGTGTTGCCTGATTGCCAGCCATAACAGGTAGTAGTTTTGTACTGGATTCTGGAGTGGATGGGTAGCCAGTGTAATGACTGGCACAGGGTAGAGGCATCGGTGTAACGGTTGGTGAGGAATATAATCCTGGCTGCAGCATTCAGGACAGATTGGAGCGGGGAGAGTTTTGCAAGAGGGAGGCCGATTAGTAGAGAGTTACAATAGTCCAGACGAGAATGAATAAGTGAAACAGTAAGAGTTTTTGCAGAGTCGAAAGTAAGAAAAGGGCGAATTCTAGAAATGTTTTTGAGATGCAGGTAAGAAGAGCGAACCAGTGATCGGATGTGGGGGGTGAATGAAAGGTCAGAATCAAGGATGACCCCAAGGCAGCGGGCATGTTGCTTTGGAGTAATGGTGGAACCGCACACGGAGATGGCAATGTCAGGCAAAGGTAGGTTAGTAGAGGGAGAGAACACGAGGAGTTCAGTTTTTGACAGGTTTAGTTTCAGATAGAGGGAGGACATGATGTTAGAGACAGCGGTAAGACAATCACTGGTGTTTAATAAAAAGGTCGGTGAAATATCATCTCAGTTACTAGAGGCTTTCATATAGATGAAGATTAAGCAACAGTTATACTATTTTGAAATGACTCTTCATGTTAGAAAAAACAAAAGTGAATCTTTTTTACTATTTAATGGGCAGCATGAACTGACAATCGCATTGTGAGTAACATATAATCAGGATTTTACTCATATTATAATATTATCGTCATACCTCTGGTTCAAATATTTTACACTTGACATTGTTCACATTATTTTGGCCTGGTATGCTCCGAACAGCCATACCCTTACAGTAGCCAGAATGCTGGTGAAAATAGAAATACAATAAATTAATTAAATCTAGCATTTAACATAACAGATTATTGGCAGTAAAATAATAATTTTAGCAGCTACAGAACTTACTCAGTTTTCCTGGAGATCTAAAAACATTATATGGAATCAATTGAAATCAAAAGAAGAAGTTAGCAGCTTCAGTTCCTCTGCGTTCCTTCAGATTTGGGGTATATTGACATATGTCCCCTATTCCCTAATAAAGCAATTAAAGAGGCATTTTCCAGAGCAAACCATTAATGTGCTATGACAATCTATCTAAACAATGCATTATTTTTCTATGCTATTGGATGGGATAATATATCACTTGTGACCCTCATGAGGCCAAGGCAGTCCGTATGAGGCAAGAGTGACTGGCTGCAGTGGTCACATGTGCTTTAGTGATGATATTGCCTCTGTAGGTGGTCAACAAAGACTGATGGCAGCGACAATGAGCTGGAACTGCGTCAGTGGTCGGTTACGGCTCCTTTCACCCATCAGTTTTTTGTCGTCAGGTAGAATCCGGTGAATTTTGAAAAAAAAAAAAAACGGATCCGTTGGAAATTGTGAAAAACTGATGCGACGGATTCGTTTTTTCACCAGATCCGAGTTTCTTGATCTGCCGGCTATTTTGGGTTCTGGGGAGGAGAGGAGAGGAGAGAGAGAAGAGAGAAAGGGAGAGAGAGACTCCAGAATGGAAAATGCATGATTTGTTTAAAAAAATGGAATCCGTCACCGGATTCCACCATTTGAGCCCACGTTTCACCCGTTTTTTGCCAGATCTGTCGCTGTCCATTTTTTCGAAGGACAGAAAAAACAGATTTTCGACGGATCCGGCAAAAAACAGATGAAAGCCAGCCATTGCCAATACAAATCTATGAGAAAAAAAACATACGTTTTTTTCAAAATTCACCGGATTCTGCCTGACGACAAAAAACTGATGTGTGAAAGCAGCATTATAAAACTCTTGTTAGTATTTTTAAAAGAAATTAGTCACCACTTTTTGCTACTCCATCTAAGGGCAACATAATGTAGGGACGAGACCCTGATTCCAATGGTGTCACTTCCTGAGCATCTTGTTATTTTGATAGAATCACTGTTTTATCTGCTGCAGCTCTAGTAATTCTCTGAATGTTGAGCTTTGTATAACCGTGCCCTACCACCGATTGGCAACTTGCTGCCTTAGTGCAAAGTACACAGAAAGCCGCCAATCAGTGGTGGGGGCGGGGTTATACAGAGCTCATTACTATACTTGACTATTTGTCAACAGGTTCTCTACTTATAATCTCCTGTTAATAAAACATTGATTTTATTCAAACTACATTTAGAAGCCCAGTAAGTGGGATGGCCTTCATTATGCTTCTGTGCTTTAAGGTCTTCCCTGTTGCATCAGATTAAGTGGGAAAAACTTGTGACAGATTCACTTTAAACTTTTTGTTTTTGTTTTTGTTATTTTTTTTTAACTCTCTGAAACCCCTCCACCCTAAACATGTCATTTTAGGTGACTGTTCAGTGTAAGCTGTTGCGCGTGTCTGTACGTGGGTTCGTGCGTGGTTCTAGCTCTAATTTTCAGTTGTCTCTGACATATATGATCTAATGGCTGGAGATTTATTTATCTAACTGCTATGATGTATCCCATACACAGTACACAGAGAGAAGGGAATTCATACATAAGCAATGGTAACTTAGAGGACATTATACAGCAATACTGAGCTGTGTGGCTGTGAATCTAGCACATAAGTGAAATAAATTTGCTTATAAGCTGCAATATGATCTGCCTGTGTCTCACTGTGCTTCATTGGGCTATGTAACCTGAAACTTCACTATCCTGGCAGTCTGTCTTGCTATGATAAAAACACTTGGAATAAAGCTGTTTTCAGAGGGGATGGTGAGTTCAGAAGACAGGGAGAGGGTAGAATTGACTCTTAAAGGGAATCTGTCAACAAGATTTCACACTCCAAACTATATGTGCATGTAGCTCTTTCAAAGACAAGTCCAGCAATACTTTTACATGGCCAGTTCATTCCTCCATTACTCAGAAATCTGCGTTTGAGTTTATATACAAATGAGACTGAAGAACTATTTGTAGATCTGAAGCCTTTGTCACCCTAAGGCTACTTTCACACTAGCGTCGTACGACGGACGTCGCAATGCGTCGTTTTGCAGAAAAAATGCATCCTGCAAAGTTGTCTGCAGGATGCATTTTTCTCCATAGGCTTGTATTAGCGACGCATTGCGACGCATTGCCACACGTTGCAACAGTCGTGCGACGGTTGCGTCGTGTTGTGGCGGACCGTCGGCACCAAAAAACGTTGCATGTAACATTTTTTGGTGCGTTGTGTCCGCCATTTCTGACCGCGCATGCGCGGCCAGAACTCCGCCCCCTCCTCCCCAGAGCTCAGAATGGGGCAGCGGATGCGTTGTAAAACTGCATCCACTGCCCCCGTTGTGCTGCGCTTTCACAGCATGCATTGGTACGTCGCCACAACGCATTGCGTCGTGTGTCGTACGATGCTAGTGTGAAAGTAGCCTAACTCCATTCCCCAATTTCTAAACTGCCTCCTCCTTGATTGACTGACAGTCTTTCTGCTGTGGGACTTCAGGCAAAGGAGCCATCAGTCCTATAGGAGGAGGCATGGCTGGGTATGGAGATAGAGCTGGACTTGGAGAGGCTTCAGATCTACAAATAGTTCTTAAGTCTCATTCGTATAGTTATTCAAATGCTGATTTCTCTGGTACTGCCATTTAAAGGTATTGTGGGACTTGTTTTTGAAAAAGTTACATGTACATGTAAATAATTTGTGGTGTGAGATCCTGTTAACTGATTCTTTTTAAATGGAGAAAGAAACATTTCCATGATAAGAAATATTACAAAGTTTCTTATATTCTTCTATACATTTGATTTATGCTAAGTTATTTACAGTAGAAGTGGAAGGCCTCACAAGTGATAATTAGAAAAAAACTGAAATTACCGTATGTACTTGAATATAAGCCGAGACCCCTAATTTTGCCACAAAAAACTGGGAAAACTTATTGACTTGAGTATAAGCCTAGGGTGGGAAATGTAGCAGCTACTGGTAAATTTCAAAAATAAAAATAGATACCAATAAAAGCAAAATTAATTGAGACATCAGTAGGTTAAATGTTTTTGAATATCCATATTGAATCAGGAGCCCCATAAGATGCTCCATACAAAATACGCCCCATATAATGCTCCATAAAGTTCATGATGGTCCCATAAGATGCTCCATACAAAAAATATGCCCCATATAATGCTGCATAAAGGTTAATAATGGCCCCATAAGATGCTCCATATTAAAATATGCCCCATATAGTGCTGCATAAAAGCTTAATGATGCCCCATAAGATGCTCCATAGAAAAATATGCCCTATATAATGCTGCACAAAGGTTGATGGCCCCACAAGATGCTCGATAGAGTATAATACTCCATAAAGTTTGATGGCCCCATAAGATGCTCCATAAAAAAATATGCCCCATATAATGCTGCACAAAGGTTGATGGCCCCATAAGATGCTCCATAGAATATAATGCTCCATAAAGGTTGATGGCCCCATAAGATGCTCCATAGAATATGCCGCATATGCTGCACAAAGGTTGATGGCCCCATAAGATGCTCCATAGAATATAATGCTCCATAAAGGTTGATGGCCCCATATGCTGCTGCTGCGATAAAAAAAAAAAAAAAAAGACATACTCACCTCTCATCGCTGGGGGAGAGGTGCTGGTGTCCTGAGCAGGCAGGACACCAGCGTGCTATGGGGGCCAGGTGCTGTATTAGCTGCTGGCTCAGGCCACCGGCACTTGCGATATTCACCTGTCCCTGTTCCACTGCCACGCACCGTTGTGTCTTCCGGGTCTCTGCAGTGACTGTTCAGGCAGAGGGCATGCACTAAACATGCCATCGCACCCTCTGACCTGAACGTAACAGCCAGAGGATGCGAAAGACAGAGCCCGGTGGTGGAACGGGGACAGGTGAATATCGCATGGCTCACCCTCCCCTGTCATACTTACCCCATCCTGGTGTGGTCTCTTCTTCTCAGATGGTCTCGGGGCCGGCAGCTCTTCCTGTATTCAGTGGTCACGTGGTACCGCTCATTAAAGTAATGAATATGCGCGCCACGCCTATGGGAGTGGAGTCGCGTCCATATTCATTACTTTAATGAGCGGTACCACGTGAACGCTGAACACAGAAAGAGCTGCCGGCGCCAGAGACCATCTCAGAAGCAGGGAAGTGCAGAGACCGTGTCAGGAGGGGGTGAGAATGATGTGACAGCCGTCACTCCTGCCGCGCCCCTTCCCCCGCCAACCCTGTGGGACAATGACTCAAGTTTAAGCCTACAGGGGCACTTTCAGCCTAAAAATGGGCTGCAAATCTCACTTATACTCGAGTATATATGGTAATACCATTAGTCTCCTGATAATAATAATAATAATCTTTATTTTTATATAGCGCTAACATATTACGCAGCACTTTACAGTTTGCACACATCATCATCACTGTCCCCGTTGGGGCTCACAATCTAAATTCCCTATCAGTATGTCTTTCTACTTACAGCAAATTCACAGTCCAGTGGATCACACAGGGAGAAATCTTCAGCTGATTTGTTACAGATAGACTCATGAATCATAAATTCCACATGGTAAGCTGTTCCTGCAACCACCTAGGAAAATGAGTACATATCGTTAGTTAAAGGTGGGTTACACCAGTGAAGTGTGACTGTAACTAGCACAATGTTTAGAACATTGCAAAACCTCATTTTAATACATGAAAATTTGTGGCTTTTTGAAGTTCCAAAAATGCATCTTTAGTTCTACCACAAAGATAGAGAATAAGATCTTATTTATTGAATATAGAATTCAAATATGTCTGGATCCAATGCATTTCCAGCCACTTACCTGCTCTAAACCATAGCCATGATTTGCTTATTTCTAGGAGAGAAAAGTAGTAAGAAGCTCTTTTTTAATGACTAAAAAGGCAAATGGCATCAATAATTCAGTATGTGATGTAAAGTATATGTTGGAGGAAATTGGACAGCTCTGATTGACATTTGAAATATTCCAGCATTTACAGGGTTGTCTTATATTGCCTGTATGTTTATTGGCGACTTCACAAATGTAGATGATAACAGAATGCACAATGTTTGTGCACCTTAAAAGTGATATATTTGCATTTGCAATAAATTATGAATAATTGGCTGCTTTTGTTTTATCTTTACCTGTCGAGCTCCTTTTGTGATGTTTCCAAGAACAAAGTATTTGTTGTAGTCACTTTCCTTGTTAAACTTCTCCAAACTCTCCTCTGCAACCTTTTGAATATTACTGTCATCCAGTGGTATAGAAAAATGGCAACCAGCACAACTCAATCCATCTCGAGCGGCTGAAATATGGAACAAATAAAATTCCTTACAATTATTTTCATGATTTCAGTCGGTTATTGTTTTTAAGACTATTTAACATCCAATGATGTTAATGAGCCTGCACTTTTTCCAGCACATGACAGCTGAACTGAACAGCTGACATGTGCCTGGAACAATCAAATAAAAAGGCAGCACTCTTTAGCGCTATAGCTTGCAAACATGAAATATGAAAATTGAATTGCATTATTGAATTGCATTATCACACTTGAAATATAAAAAACTGAGAAAGCTTAGTCTGAGAGAGGATTCACAAGTTCCCATACAGATGAAGACTTTATTCTAAGAGAGGATTGGCAGTGTTAGAACTTGGAAAAGAGAAACGCCTTAGCGTGGCTTCCATGTATACATGAATTGGCCAATTTACGCGCTAAGCTTTATCAATTTTTCATATTTCTAGTGCGGTAATGCAATTCAATTTTCATGCTTCATGTTTGCAAGCTATGGCGGTACAGAGTAATGCCTTATTTATTTGATTGTATATGAGTTGGTGACTCTAGGCAAGCACCTGTTCAGACCAAGTCTATGTCTGGATGTGACGGTCAGTTTTTTGAAATTTGTATTCATGTGCCTGGAACAGCCGCGGGTGGAATCGCGATTCACCTGCGGCTGTTAACATGTTATATGCTGCTGTCAAACGCTGACAGCAGCATTTAACATGCATGTGTAGGAAGTGCGTCATTACCTCCTCCAATCGGCACCCATGTCACATGACCGCGGGTCGCCGATCGGTTGGCATGACACCCCGGGGTCAGCAGGAGACCCCTGTGGTTGCCATTGCTGGATCACTATGAGTGCCCCCTGGTGGTCGGCGCTCATAGCAAGTGAGCATATCTGCTACATAGAGCAGGACTGCAGCCCTGCTCTATGTAGCAGAGGCGATCGGGCAAGTGCAGCTTCTAGCCTCCCATGGAGACTATTGAAGCAAGTAAAAAGTAAAAAAAATGTTTTTAAAAATATTAAAAAAAAAAATATGTAAAAGTTGAAATCACCTTCCTTTCACCCCATTAAAAAAACAATAAAAAAATCAAATATGCGCATATTTGGTATCGATGCATTCAGAATCACCCAATCTATCAATACAAAAAAGGATTAATCCAATCAGTAAACGAGTAAGTAAGCGAGAAAAAAAATGAAAAAGCCAGAATTACTTTTTTTGGTCACTGCAACATTGCAATAAAGTGCAATAAAGGGTGATTAAAAGATTGCATACACTCTAAAGTGGTATCAATAAAAACATCAGATCGGTGCACAAAAAATAAGCCCTCACCCAGTTCCAAGATCCTTAAAAATGGAGACTCTATGGGTCTCGGAAAATGGCAACTTTTTTTTTTACAAACTTTGTAATTCTTTTTCACCACTTAGATAAGTAATAACCTAGACATGTTTGATGTCTAGGAACTCTTAATGACCTGGAGAATCATAATATCAGGTCAGTTTTAGCATTTAGTGAACCTAGCAAAAAAGCCAAACAAAAAACAAGTGTGGGATTGCACTTTTTTGCAATTTCACTGCATTGGAATCTTTTTTCCCATTTTCTATTACATGACATGGTAAAACAAATGTCGTTCTTCAAAAGTACAACTTATCCTGCAAAAAACAAGCCCTTACATGGCCATTTTGACCAAAAAATAAAAAAGTTATGGCACTGGGAAGAAAGGGAGCAAAAAATGAAAATGCAAAACCAAAAATACCCCTGGTCGTTAAAGGGTTAAAGGAGTTATGCCCCTATAAAGAATACATTTAACCAAGCATAAAAAGTGGAAACAAATGGTTTTGTAATTTACAATTATTAAAAATTATGTTCCATTCAAAAACGAACAAACTTTTATCTTCTGAAGTATGCTCCCTAGCGCCCCCTGGTGTTATTCCGTCTACAAGCTTCTTTATCTGTCCTTGAACCCCCACCCCCCCCCGAAATCCCCTCCCCCAGTGTACACACAACCTATGCTCCCTGAGCTCATCTCATGGTCTGACAGCGAGCATGTTACTGTAGAAACACAGAAGCATATCAGTGATTCCCTCCACCTCATCCACCCACTCACAGGTCTGACAGCTTCACAGAACTGTGCGAGCTCGGAAGCTCCTGTCTGCAATTGCACAGGGCTGTGAAGCAGAACGATCTCACCCAGAGGTCAGACCCAGGGGCGGACTGGGCCGGGTGGCAGGCATGCATATGCCCCCCGGGCCGGTGCGTAAACAGCTGCACAGGGCCGCTGGAGGACTGGCAGCGATCTTAATACATAGCGTGCCGAATCTCTCCAGCCGGCCCTTTAAAACTTAGCCAGGTCCTGTGTGCGAGCGTTGCCCGCGCTGATAAGTGTCATGGCGGCCCACGCTAGTGCGCGAGCACGGCCGCGGTCATATTTCCTGGCCTGTGCTGCGCATGCTCGTCTGCTGCCTGTGCCATTACGGGCAAACAGGAGACCACGCACGCACATGGAGTTATTTGAAAAGGCCGGCGCGGACGCGCATAGGGCGCCTCCACCTGACTGTGTCTGACGCTGGCCGGCCTGCACCAGCGTCAGAGAAGACTGCTCACCCATGCCTCTGATCCTCTTCACCGCTGACGCTGGACAGGAGGACCCGACCCACCTCAGCTCTTCATCCTCCCGACCTCCCCCCAATCTCAGGGACCTGGGTGAGTCCCAAGATTATTTTTTTAATGTATATACAGCAGTTGCACATATATAATTTGTATAGACTGCTATATATACATTATTTAGGTGATACTGCTGTGTATAATCACTATACCACTATAATGTATGTATAGCAGTCTATATCTTATATAGGTGACACTGCTACTGATGCGAATATACCTTATATACAGTTAGGGCCAGAAATATTTGGACAGTGACACAATTTTCGCGAGTTGGGCTCTGCATGCCACCACATTGGATTTGAAATGAAACCTCTACAACAGAATTCAAGTGCAGATTGTAACGTTTAATTTGAAGGGTTGAACAAAAATATCTGATAGAAAATGTAGGAATTGTACACATTTCTTTACAAACACTCCACATTTTAGGAGGTCAAAAGTAATTGGACAAATAAACATAACCCAAACAAAATATTTTTATTTTCAATATTTTGTTGCAAATCCTTTGGAGGCAATCACTGCCTTAAGTCTGGAACCCATGGACATCACCAAACGCTGGGTTTCCTCCTTCTTAATGCTTTGCCAGGCCTTTACAGCCGCAGCCTTCAGGTCTTGCTTGTTTGTGGGTCTTTCCGTCTTAAGTCTGGATTTGAGCAAGTGAAATGCATGCTCAATTGGGTTTAGATCTGGAGATTGACTTGGCCATTGCAGAATGTTCCACTTTTTGGCACTCATGAACTCCTAGGTAGCTTTGGCTGTATGCTTGGGGTCATTGTCCATCTGTACTATGAAGCGCCGTCCAATCAACTTTGCAGCATTTGGCTGAATCTGGGCTGAAAGTATATCCCGGTACACTTCAGAATTCATCCCGCTACTCTTGTCTGCTCTTATGTCATCAATAAACACAAGTGACCCAGTGCCATTGAAAGCCATGCATGCCCATGCCATCACGTTGCCTCCACCATGTTTTACAGAGGATGTGGTGTGCCTTGGATCATGTGCCGTTCCCTTTCTTCTCCAAACTTTTTTCTTCCCATCATTCTGGTACAGGTTGATCTTTGTCTCATCTGTCCATAGAATACTTTTCCAGAACTGAGCTGGCTTCTTGAGGTGTTTTTCTGCAAATTTAACTCTAGCCTGTCTATTTTTGGTATTGATGAATGGTTTGCATCTCGATGTGAACCCTTTGTATTTACTGTCATGGAGTCTTCTCTTTACTGTTGACTTAGAGACAGATACACCTACTTCACTGAGAGTGTTCTGGACTTCAGTTGATGTTGTGAACGGGTTCTTCTTCACCAAATTAAGTATGCGGCGATCATCCACCACTGTTGTCATCCGTGGACGCCCAGGCCTTTTTGAGTTCCCAAGCTCACTAGTCAATTCCTTTTTTTCTCAGAATGTACCCAACTGTTGATTTTGCTACTCCAAGCATGTCTGCTATCTCTCTGATGGATTTTTTTCTTTTTTTTCAGCCTCAGGATGTTCTGCTTCACCTCAATTGAGAGTTCCTTTGACCGCATGTTGTCTGCTCACAGCAACAGCTTCCAAATGCAAAACCACACACCTGGAATCCACCCCTGACCTTTTAACTACTTCATTGATTACAGGTTAACGAGGGAGACGCCTTCAGAGTTAATTGCAGCCCTTAGAGTCCATTGTCCAATTACTTTTGGTCCCTTGAAAAAGAGGACGCTATGCATTACAGAGCTATGATTCCTAAACCCTTTCTCCGATTTGGATGTGGAAACTATCATATTGCAGCTGGGAGTGTGCACTTTCAGCCCATATTATATATATAATTGTATTTCTGAACATGTTTTTGTAAACAGCTAAAATAACAAAACTTGTGTCACTGTCCAAATATTTCTGGCCCTAACTGTAGGTGACACTGTAGTGTGTTTGTGTGCGTGTGCATGTGCGCGCGTGTGTATACACACACACACGTACGTATACACATATATGTACATGTATACACAGCGTTATCACCTATATAACATATATTGCCCAGTCATGTAGTATATTGCACAGCCCACTGTTGTGAATTCTGTGGCAGAGTTCACTCCTGTGGTCACAAGTGGTACTTCGGCTGATTCTCTCTGGGAGCTTCCGTTTGTGGAGGAAAGTGGTACTGCAGCTTCTGAGTTTCCTCCCTCAGGTGATCTGGTGAGGTCGTTAGCTGCTTCTCTACTTAACTCCACCTAATGCTTTGATTCATGCTTCCTGTCAATGTTCCAGTGTTGGACTTGTGTTTCTCTGGATCATTCCTGTGGCCTGCTGCTCTGCATAGCTAAGTGCTTCTTTGCTATTTTTTCTGTCCAGCTTGTCTATTTGTTTTGCTGGAAGCTCTGGGACGCAAGGGGTGTACCTCCGTGCCGTTAGTTCGGTACGGAGGGTCTTTTTGCCCCCTTTGCGTGGTTTTCTTTAGGGTTTTGTGTAGACCGCAAAGTTATCTTTCCTATCCTCGTTCTGTCTAGAATATCGGGCCTCACTTTGCTGAATCTATTTCATCCCTACGTTTGTCTTTTCATCTTACTCACAGTCATTATATGTGGGGGGCTGCCTTTTCCTTTGGGGTATTTCTCTGAGGCAAGGTAGGCTTATTTTTCTATCTTCAGGCTAGTTAGTTTCTCAGGCTGTGCCGAGTTGCATAGGGAGCGTTAGGCGCAATCCACAGCTGCCTCTAGTTGTGTTTGGAAAGGATTAGGAATTGCGGTCTACAGAGTTCCCACGTCTCAGAGCTCGTTCTGTTATTTTGGGTTGTTGTCAGATCACTGTGTGTGCTCTGATCGCTATGTACATTGTGTTCCTGAATTGCCTTTCATAACAGCCCACGTAGTATATTGCCCAGTGATGTAGTATATTGCCCAGCCATGTAGTATATTGCCCAGCGACGTAGTATATTGCCCAGCAACGTAGTATACAGCACAGAGCCACATACTATATTGCCCAGTCACTTACTATATTGCCCAGCTACGTAGTATATTCCCCAGTCACGTAATATATTGCCCAGTCACGTAGTATATTGCCCAGCCACGTAGTATATTGCCCAGCAACGTAATATACAGCACAGAGCCACGTAGTATATTGCCCAGTCACGTACTATATTGCCCAGCGACGTAGTATATTGCCCAGTCACGTAGTATACAGCACAGAGCATATTGCCCAGCCACGTAGTATATTGCCCAGCAACGTAATATACAGCACAGAGCCACGTAGTATATTGCCCAGCCACGTAGTATATTGCCCAGCCACGTAGTATATTGCCCAGTCACGTAGTATACAGCACAGAGCATATTGCCCAGCCATGTAGTATATTGCCCAATGACATAGTATACAGCACAGAGCCACGTAGTATATTGCCCAGCCACGTAGTATATTGCCCAGCCACGTAGTATATTGCCCAGCCACGTAGTATATTGCCCAGCCACGTAGTATATTGCCCAGCCACGTAATATATTGCCTAGTGACATAGTATACAGCACAGAGCCACAAAGTATATTGCCCAGCCACAAAGTATATTGCCCAGCCACGTAGTATATTGCCCAGTGACGTAGTATACAGCACAGAGCCACGTAGTATATTGCCCAGCCACGTAGTATATTGCCCAGCCACGTAGTATATTGCCCAGCCACGTAGTATATTGCCCAGCCACGTAGTATATTGCCCAGCCACGTAGTATACAGCACAGAACATATTGCCCAGTCACGTAGTATATTGCCCAGTGACATAGTATACAGCACAGAGCCACGTAGTATATTGCCCAGTCACGTAGTATATTGCCCAGCCACGTAGTATATTGCCCAGCCACGTAGTATATTGCCCAGCCACGTAGTATACAGCACAGAGCATATTGCCCAGTCACATAGTATATTGCCCAGTCACGTAGTATACAGCACAGAGCCACGTAGTATATTGCCCAGCCGCGTAGTATATTGCCCAGTGACGTAGTATACAGCACAGAGCCACGTAGCATATTGCACAGCGACGTAGTATACAGTCCTTGTATTGGCAGATCATATCCGATGCCATATGCTACTGTGATTCCACCCTAATGAGCACCTGTATTAAAGGGAACCTGTCACCCCCCTCAGGCGTTTTTAACTAAAAGAGACACCTTGTGCAGCACTAATGCTGCATTCTGTGAAGGTGGCTCTTTTAGTTTGGGTTCCTTCCAACGTTGAAATAATTGTTTTTAGAATTTGCCTGTCATACCTGTAGTTTGTCAGGGGGCATGTCTTTCCCCCCTGACACAAATGCCTCCCAGCCATCACTCCGTACTCTGAGCACCGGGCACCGCCTCCTCTTCCTTCATTAGCGTCCCCGGCACCTGCACTGTCAGTTTTTTTCGGGCATGCTCAGTTTGTGCTGCCCTTCAAACTTACAGCGCAGGCGCCGGGGACACTAATAAAGGAAGAGGAGGTGGTGCCCAGCTCCGGAGCAGAGACGCTGGGCGGCAGGAGGAGCGCTGGTCCCCTGTGAGGGAGATGGCGCCTCTGCTGTGACTCCTCTACAGAGTGGTCATTGGGCGCTGTCCTCCTCAGTCCTCTGTCATCCTCTGGGCTCTCCTCGTCCCCAGGGTGTCCCCGGCGCCTGCCTGCGGTGTAAAGAGCACCATGTAAATGGACCTGTGGTCGATCATGCGCACTGCAGCGCCATTCACATGTGGCTCTTCAAATAACGCCTTTAAGAGGAGTGTTGAAGGGCAGGACAAAGTATAGCAAAATTCAATGATCGGGGATGGGGAGTGTTATAGTATGTGGGGTTTGTGTGGCAGGGCTGTTTTTTTCTCCGGCCCTGTGTGTGTGAGATTATACAGTGTGTGTGTGCGTGAGATTATACAGTGAGGCTGTGCGTGTCATTATACAGTGGGGTTGTGCGTGTCATTATACAGTGGGGCTGTGTGTGTGTGTCATTAGTTATACAGTAGGGTTGTGCGCATGTGTGTGTCATTATACAGTGAGGTTGTGCGTGTCATTATACAGTGGGGCTGTGTGTGTGTCATTAGTTATACAGTAGGGTTGTGCGTGTGTGTCATCATACAGTGAGGCTGTGCGTGTCATTATACAGTGGGGTTGGGTGTGTGCCTGTCACTATACAGTAGGACTGTGTGTGTGTCATTATACAGCGGGGCTGTGCCTGTCATTATACAGTGGGGTTGGGTGTGTGACTGTCACTATACAGTAGAACTGTGTGTGTGTGTCAAATTCTATATATATATATATTTTTTTTTTTTTCGCATGCTTGCAGTCACAAGACCACCTGTTCACGGTGCCGGCACCAGAGAATCCTCACAGTGCGCATGATATGAGGATTCACACATAGTGACTGTAGACATATAGCTTAAGATCCAACAACCCCTTTAAGGATGGGCCACGACTCATGGGCCACTGCTGTGTGCTTGCCCCCCAGGCTAAAATTTGCCAGCCAACCCCTGGTCAGACCTGTCAGTTGGCCTAATTTTAAATTGATTAATTTAAAATGACTCTCATTAAGGGTATGTGCACACGTTGCGGTTTTTGCTGCGGATCCGCAGCAGTTTTCCAAGTGGTGTACAGTACAATGTTAACCTATGGAAAACAAAAACCGCTGTGCACATGCTGCGGAAAAAAACGCGCGGAAACGCTGCGGTTTATTTTCCGCAGCATGTCAATTCTTTGTGCGGAATCCGCAGCGGTTTGGCACCTGCTCCATATTAAAAATCCGCAGGTGTCTAAAACCGCAGTGGAAACCGCACAAAAAACTGTGATAAATCCGCAGTACTTTTTGCACTGCGGATTTAATCAAATCCGCTGCGGAAAATTCCGCAACGGAATCCGCAGCGTGTGCACATGGCCTAACTCTATATAAAATTTTGCTGTTCTAACTGGATTTTTCTGACATTTTCTTAGTTGCATTTTAATTTAAAAAAGTTATAGTCCTTAAACAGCTTACAACATAGCAAAGGGATCTCATTGTTGAAAGTTGTCAGTCAGGAGTAGAGATGAGCAGACACCTGGATGTTTGGGTTCAGCCAAACAGTTACATAAAGTTCGGGTTCAGGTTCCAGAAGAGTACCCGAACCCGAACCCACAGTTCACTGGAATAATTTCACTGCAGTGAATTTGAACTCGCCTCTACACCATGAGACTTTCTCACGGTGCTTGTGGGGATCTCACTGAGATCGCACCACAGTTCATTTGCCGGCTGGGAACGCAGCCTCAGTGATGTCTCCGCTAGTCACTGACTCTGTGCTGGCAGCAGCTCATTTACCAGTGGTTCTCAGCCTGGACGGTTGCATCTTGGCATTGCCCAGCTTGAAAACTGTTTATCCTCCAAACATGGATTATGATGTGGGACAGAACAAGGGACAGATGAGGGATATTGTTGATTTTTTATTTTTGTTTTATTACAGGAGACGAGGGACTCACTGGAATTAGGCGTTAGGTAATTATAACTGTGTTTGTTATTTTTAAATTTAAAAAAAGTGTTTTGTTTTAGTTCAAATAAAAGACTTTATTCTGGCTGTGTCTTTATTTACAATGTAACTATAGGATTAGTAATGGATAGGTGTTTTATAGATACCTCTCCATTACTAAGCCATGGGCTTCATGTCTCCTGACATTACAAAGGTGACATCAATCCCACAAATATGACCCCTCTTGTCACCACTACAGGGCAAGTGGGAAGAGCCAGGTAAAGCGCCAGAGTTGGCATATCCAACAGATGCACCTTTTCTGGGCAGTTGCTATTTTTAACCTGGGGGGGGAAACAATATCCATGGCCCTTTACCAGCCAGAGAATACCAGCCCCCAGCTGTCTGCCTCTAATAAAAAGCTGAAGATTAAAGGGAACCTGTCACCTGAATTTGGCGAGACTGGTTTTGGGTCATATGGGCGTAGTTTTCGTGTGTTTGATTCACCCTTTCCTTACCTGCTGGCTGCAATATTGGATTGAAGTTCATTCTCTGTCCTTCATAGTACACGCCTGCACAAGGCAATCTTGCTTTGCGCAGGCGTGTACTATGGAGGACAGAGAATGAACTTCAATCCAATATTGCAGCCAGCATGCAGCCAGCAGGTAAGGAAAGGGTGAATCAAACACCCGAAAACTCCGCCCATATGACCCAAAACCAGTCCCGCCAAATTCAGGTGACAGAGTCCCTTTAAGTGGGATTTTACCTTTCAGCATGCAACAACCCTAATTCTGTCTCCAAATCAACAAAAGTATGGTTTTGAAAGAGGAATATAAGCGTTTTTGAATGGCCCTGCCAAAGTCCAGACCCACAGTCTGACAGACTTGGAGCACTACTGCAAGAAAGAGTGAGCAAAGATTGTCAATTCCAGATGCGCCATGCTGATAAGACTACTGCCAAAAAAAGACTGAATGCTGTCAGAAATTCCAAGGTTCAAATTTTAGTTTAAGAGTGTGCACATATTTATTCAACCACATTATTTTATTTTTTTTATGTTCATCAGCAAAAGATTTCAGTTTATTTTTAATTGAATTGTACACATTAGACATTAAAGGTGGAAAAGTTCTGAAATTATTCTTCTTGGTATGATTTTTTTAAATGCTAAACCTCGCATTTTAACAGGGATGTGTACATTTTGTATATCATCTGTACATATTCATTAACTCTTAAAGCCCCATATTAATTAGACTAATGAGGAACAAACCCACCAATATGGACAAGATTGTTCTACTGTCTAATATCCTAGAAGTATTGTTTCTCCTTGCTGAGATTGACATGCTAAGCATGCCGAGATGAGGATACTTAAATCCGCAATGCTCCTCTGGGAAATATACTAATTATGCAAATTGTCTCTTCAGAGAGGTAGAGAACTAAATCTCTGGTGTTACCTATTGGAAGCAGCAATCCTACAAGTCAATGTTGACCCTTTAACACGCCTTGTCACATGACTTAGGATAATAGCCAAACCAGAATCTCAATTTGCAGACACTGTGTTTCGGGGTACTGCCCCTCGTCAGTGCAAAGTGGAGATCTGGTTTGGCTATATGAGAGGCGTCTGACCGATATCCAAGAAGTATCGTTTCTCCTTGTGGAGATTGATATGCTAAGCATGCCGAGATGAGGAGACTTAAAGCTGCAATGCTCCTCTGGGAAATATGCTATTTATGCAAATTGAGCCAAACTAGATCTCCACTTTGCACTGACGAAGGACAGTACCCCGAAACACAGGTCTGCAAATTGAGATTGTGGTTTGGCTATTATCCTAAGTCACGTGACAAGGCTCGTTAAAGGGTCAACATTGACTGTTAGGATTGCTACTTCCAATAGGTGGCACCAGAGTTCTAGTTCTCTTCCTCTCTGAAGAGACAATTTTCATAATTCTACTGTCTAATGTGTATGTGGGTGCTGGCTGACTGATGTTTGGCTGCTGGCCAATGTGTCAGACAGAGGCTTTCCAATAGAGAACAGTAGAGTCGACTGTGATAAGTGGTGGCTGAACGATTTCCTGAAACATGGTTCGGCTGATAGCCATCTGTACAGCTTTAGCGCCTTTCAATTTAACTCCTAACATTATCCAATAACCCTAATACTTCATTATTTTTGTGCCTTCTCTTGTTGCTACACCATCCTCTCTAATAACTCTAACAGGACAAATTTAAGGCCACACGGCCTTCTGCCAGTTGCATGGCTGCTACCCTTCAGATATTGTATCTTTTTTTGCTGTTTTAGTCAAGAGTCGTACCTGGACTCAATGTGCAATCATAGCTTTGGAGAAAAGCAATTCTTTTGGGTTTATTCAAATGGAATATCACTTTGCATTGTCCAAAGACCTGTAACAATAATGTAGATTTTAGAATTGCCATAAAGAAGAATAAAAAGTAAGATTGCCACAAACAAACAGTTATAATGTATATTGCTATGGAATGGACAGTTGAATAGAAAGTTAGCTGAATTTCTAAGATTTAAAGAGGCTCATGGCAATATATAACTGCATTAATGTCCACCTCCAAGGATAATCTTCTACCCAATCATATCAAGTATGGAGAGCCAGAAAGTATGGTGTATGGATTATATTTTAAATACTAGGACCTGTGCATATTACTCATTGAGCGTTGTTTGGTTGTGTCAGGGACTGTGCTGCCTAACATGCATTCTACATTCAATGTCAGACCAGGCAGTACACTATCCCTGGAGCTACACTTCAGTTATGTTTTAATACATTTATATGGCGGTAACTATCCTTGAAAATACTTATTTTTAGAGGATGCAGGATTTTAAAAGTTATCAGTGAAACTGTTCTCTGCATATCGGTATTGGACAAACTTACCTATTTCTGCAACAGTTGACAATGCACATTGGGGCATGTTTATTAATGCTGGCTAATATTTAGAGAATGTAAACTTGGACTAGACGATTTTAAAATGCGCCAAATCTATGCAAATGGTCCACACTGTTTGGTAAATTAATTTTACCATTTACTGATTGCCTTACTTTTTGCCAGAAATGTATGTCACAACTTTGGCACATTGTGTCACACAGCAGTGCCCCTTTTCCAACATGTCATGCCCATTTTCAGCAAGGCCTTGCTCCCTATTTGTACATATACTATTAATAGTGTTGAGCATTCCGATACCGCAAGTATCGGGTATCGGCCGATACTTGCGGTATCGGAATTCCGATACCGAGATCCAATACTTTTGTGGTATCGGGTATCGGTATCGGATACATAGAGATGTGTAAAATAAAGAATTAAAATAAAAAATATTGATATATTTACCTCTCCGGCGGCCCCTGGACTCAGCGCGGGTAACCGGCAGGCTTCGTTGTTCAAAATCAGCGCTTTTAGGACCTGAGAATCACGTCCCGGCTTCTGATTGGTCGCGGGCCGCCCATGTGACCGCCACGCGACCAATCACAAGCCGCTACGTCTTTGAAAGCCATTAACGCGCTCATTTTTAAAAATGAGCGCGTTAATAGCTTGCGGTGACGTCGCGGCTTGTGATTGGTCGCGTGGCGGTCACATGGGCGGCCCGCGACCAATCAGAAGCCGGGACGTGATTCTCAGGTCCTAAAAGCGCTGATTTTGAACAAAGAAGCCTGCCGGTTACCCGCGCTGAGTTCAGGGGCCGCCGGAGAGGTAAATATATCAATATTTTTTATTTTAATTCTTTATTTTACACATCCCTATGGATCCCAGGGCCTGAAGGAGAGTTTCCTCTCCTTCAGACCCTGGGAACCATGAGAATACCTTCCGATACTTGATGTCCCATTGACTTGTATTGGTATCGGATATCGGTATCGGCGATATCCGATATTTTTCGGGTATCGGCCGATACCGATACTTTCAAGTATCGGACGGTATCGCTCAACACTAACTATTAAGTGTCAAAATTGTGTCATAAATATTGTGCATGTCATAAAAGTACTTTTTCGCTAATATAGCAGTAATAATATAATTCTATTTAGATTAACAAATATTCCCCAAAGTGTAGGAGAATGTTATGACCTGGTGGTTAGGAGCACCCGACCTGATAGTTAAACTCATACAGGACGAGCTCTGGGATGTGGGAGCTCTGCTGACCGCAAGTCCTAATCCTATCGCACACACTAAAAATAGCCGTGGAGCGCTCCTGACGCTCCCTAGGCACCTCGTCACAGCCTCAGAGCTAGCTAGCCCTAGAGATAGAAAATAAAGCCTACCTTGCCTCAGAGAAATTCCCCAAAGGAATAGGCAGCCCCCCACATATAATGACTGAGTAAAGATGAAAGTCACAAACGCAGAAATGAAATAGGTTTCAGCAAAGGGAGGCCAGACTTACTAAATAGACAGAGGATAGGAAAGGAATCTTTGCGGTCAGCACAAAAACCTACAAAAGACCACGCAGAGTGTGCAAAAGGGTCCTCCGCACCGACTCATGGTGCGGGGGTGCCACTCTGCATCCCAGAGCTTCCAGCTAGCAAGACAAAATCAGGATAACCAGCTGGACAAAGAAACAATGAGCAAAAATAACAATAAGGAACTTAGCTTCTGCAGGAGAAGACAGGTCACCAGGCAGATCCAGGAGCGAACTGAACCAATGCTAAAACATTGACAGCTGGCATGGAGTAACGATCTGAGTGGAGTTAAATAGAGAAGCCAACCAAAGGATAAACCACGTCACCTGTGTAAGGAACCTCAGAAGCAGCAGCTTCACTCATAGCCACCAGAGGGAGCCCATAGACAGAACTCACCGAGTTCGACAACAGAATTCACAACAGGAGAAATACAATTGAACCCTTACTTCTGCTTGGAGTGGAAAGGAGGATTGAGCATGTTGTATCTCCCTTCAGTTAGGAGAAAAGCACAACCAGAAGTGTCTAGCATTGGGCAATCTCTCTCTTTCTAATTAAAGAGAACCTGTCCCCAGGTTAGGCTGATATGAGATGTGGCCACCGCCTTTCAGGATTTATCTACAGCATTCTATAATGCTGTATATAAGCCCCAACCCGACCCGGAAAAACTGAAAAATCACTATTTTTATACTCACCTGCGGGGCGGTCTGGTCCAAGGGGTGCGCTCTTCTTGGTCCAGCACCTCCCATCTTCTTACTACCACCGTCCTCCTGCTTGCTTCATGTGGATGACGCGTCCCTGCATCATCCACACAGTTTGCTTGGCATCGCTCTCCTGCGCAGGTGTACTTATCTGCCCTTTTGAGGGCAGAGCAAAGTACTGCAGTGCCGGGAAAGGCCCAACACCTGCGCATTGCAGTACTTTGCTCTGTCCTCAGCAGTGCAGACAAGTATACCTGTGCAGGAGCGCGATGACGGGGAGCCTGTGTGGATGATGCAAGGACGCGTCATCCACACGAACCAAGAAGATGGGAGGCGCTGGACCACAAAGGGCGACACGTCTCGGACAGGACCGCCCCACCCTGTAGGTGAGTATAATAAAAGTAATTTTTCTTTGCATACAAGTCAGATCGGGGACAGATATACAACATTATAGAATGCTGTATATCAGCCCTGAAAGGCGGTGGCTGTAACTCATATCGGCCAAACCTGGTGAAAGGTTCCCTTTTAAATGGGTTGTCCAGGTTTGGCACAAAAGACTGTAGTCACTCTATGAATGCGGCCAAAAGTATGCATATCCCATACCTGTGATCACATGACCGCCCAGTCTCACCACCAGCCCTGGAGAATCATGACACGCTGATCCAGGCATGCTATGAGAATTCACAGTTCTACATGATTACAGACTTTCGTGCCAAGACTGGACAAGCCGTTAAAGCAAACCTACACACTTCCCAGATTTGAGTGTGCATGTATAAGGGCAAGTCAAAATACATAGCTATATTTCAGGAATGACCATCTTTTTATTTAATTGTCACAGCCAAGGCATTCCAGAATAAAGGTTCAATAAGAAGAGGTTTCTGAACCACAAGGTAAAGGGGTACTCTGTCTTTTCATATCCAGAAAGATATGGGACTGACTTTCTTATGTTTACATAAAGGAACCCAATGGAAATAAGATAATTAAAATGAACTCACCCTTTAAAGGCTATGGGAGCATGATAATAGTTTCAGTTACAATCAAAATTATTCAACTGCTATTGCAAATTAAAGAGAATGTGTCATGTCCCCAAATGCTATAAACCTGTAGATAAGGGGTTAATCTGCAGGTTAATAGCAGTCTAAAGCTGTGCAGCTGCCACAATGAAGGCAAGGCTAATGGTAGGAAATTAACTTTCTTTCTCCCAGCAGCCTACGACTTTCAGTTGCGGTCGGTGTGGCTTAGTCACTGTTCCGTACATAGTGAGCAGCAGCTGTAACCAGTCTTAGCACTGACTGAAGGCCAGTTCAGCACTGATGCATTGCTGAGCCAGTTGTCAGTTCTCGGGCTGATTGCAGCCTCTTGGTAGCTGTAACAGGGGTTTTTAGTGTGACATAGCTAAACTCAGCAGCACTGCCCCTCCCCCAACACTCTCATGCAGGAGGTTAGAATTCAAACACAGGGAAATCTGCCCTAAGCTGTGGTGGACACAAGCTCTTTCCTTTGAGTGTTACAGCCTGCTTATGATTGGTCAGCATCATACACGGAGAAGTATTTTCCCCCAGAGAAAATGCTGATAACATCCACCTAGATTTTAAAAAATCTACACAAAGTACCACTACTAATGACTGCTCCGTGTCAAAATTTCTCAAGCTCTTCATGCCAAGCATCTTTAGTACTTAGTATATCATTCTTTGGTTGTTAAATAAAGACTGAAACAATGATTGTCCTGATGCACTTACCGCTTCATGACGAGGCTTGGCCCTACAATCTTTCCAAAGTTCTCGACTCAGTACGTGACATTGAGTTTCCAAAACATCCATGGTCAGATAAAATACAAATCCATTCTCCTCCTTTAAATAAAAAATAATATTTTTGTGTCACAACATAGCAAGTGTCGCAGGCCTTGACTTGGTCATGCTTACATAGCCTAGGAAGTCTCAATTATTAAGTTAGAACAGTGTGGTCACAATTTACCTTTATCAGATTATTTTCTTATTCAGAAGATTTACAAGTGAAACATCCTTGAGATGACCTACCAAAAGTTGCATTGAAAAGTGGCCTTCTAGGTGGCACAGCCCTTCTTAAAAAATATTGTCGGTATGTATATTATATAATATAGAACTGGGAAAAACTCATAGGCAATCTGGTCTGGATAAGGGGTTGTATTTTGGAGACGTTTCAATGTGTATGGATACATACAGGAAAGATATATATATTGGTACCGTGTTGGATACATACAGGCTACAGTAATGAGAGAGATGACAAAGTACTGTTTTTCTTGTTCAGTTTATTTTAGGTCACATGAAAATTATCCAATGTTGTTTGATGTCTGAGTTACACTGATGCACCAATGTCTAAGAAGAATTTCAGGAAGTAGTCCATATTTATATAGAAATTACCAAGTAAGCCATGAGGCATTGCAGGCACTTGGCATTATGAGCACCTTTAATGAGGGGGTATATATATATATATATATATACTGTGCATATATATATATATATATATATATATTGTCAAAACTGTCTACTGGACTACTGACCAAATATGAAAACACTAGTGATAAGCGAGTGTCGCGCATCAAGGTGCTTGGGTGCACTCATTACTCAATTAAGTATCGCAGGTGCTCGAGCGGCATGCTCAAGTCACCACCCCGCATGTTTTTCGCGTATTAGACAGCCAATGAACATGCAGGGATTGCATTATACAGTAAGCAGGGGTGAACACACCGCTGGTGCAGCTCCATCAGGGCCCGGAGATGGAGGGGGCCCCTGCTGGGCAGCTAATAATGAGGGCAATCTGGCCTTTCTCTGGCCTCGAGGCTCCGGGGGGCTGGCCAGATTGCCCTCATGTGTGGTGATCCCTGCAGCTCCGCTGCCTGCAGGAGAACATGGCAGTGGAGGGAAGGGGTCCCTCCATTGCTTCCTTCCAGTGCTTTCTGTCTAATAGACACGCGGCTGTATGACATCAGCAATCAGCACGTGCCTGTGTCAGACAGAGAGCTGCTGGCAATGATGATGCTGCAGCTGCGGGGGAACTTGCAGAGTGGTGAGTGGTGGTGTGTTTTTTTAACAGTACATTGGGGGACAATGATGAAGGTGATGGGGAGAATAATAATTGGGGCGGTGGAGAGGGCAATGATGAAGGTGGTGGAGAGGGAAATGATGGAAGTGGTGGACAGGGCAATGATGGAGGTTGTGGAGAGGGCAATAATGGAGTGGAGAGAGGGCAATAATGGAGGTGCTGGAGAGGGCAATGATGGAAGGGGTGGACAAGGAAATGATGGAGATTGTGGAGAGGGCAATGATGGGGTGGAGAGAGGGCAATGATGGAGGTGGGGAGAAGGCAATGACGAAGGTGGGGGTGAAGGCAATGATGGAGTGTTGGAGAGGGCAATGATGAAGGTGGTGGAGAGGACAATGATGGAGGTGGTGAAGAGAGCAATGATGGAGGTGGGGGAGAGGACAATGATGGGTGTGGTGGAGAGGTCAATGATGGAGGTGGGGGGAGGAGGACAATGAGGGATGTGGGGAATTGGGATGGGAGGAAGGGGGACTTATAATGTACTTATAAACAGGAGGAAGCAGAGGAGGATGTTAGATATATAAGTAAAATAATTTGGGTGGTGGAGGAGGGTGCTGAGTTCCCAATAGCGTCCTCCCCCATCTCACAATTCACACACAGTGATGCTATCGGGACTTAAAATTTATTGGGGAGTGGGAGGGTAAGGTGCATAGAAGATTTTATAATGAACTGAAAGGTGGGAGAAGACGCTGTCAGGAACTTGCAATGAATTGGGAGGAGGAGGATGCTCGGTACCCGATAGCATTTTCTCCCACATACAAATTCATTATGATGCTATCAAGGACATAATGAATGGGGGAAACAAGAGAGAGACTAAGGCTATGTGCACATGTGGAGGATTTGCAGGAGAAAATTCTGCTACATATCCTAATGCAGTGCTCCCCAACTCTGGTCCTCAAGAGACATCAACAGATCATGTTTTCAGGATTACCTTAGTATTGCACAGGTCATGGAATTCTTGCCTATCCAGATGATGCAATTATCACCTGTGGGCCATACTAAGGAAATCCTGAAAACATGACCTGTTGGTCGCTCTTGAGGACCGGAGTTGGGGAATACTGTCCTAATGTGTTATTTTTTTGCAACGTTTTTGCCATGCTTTTGTTACGCATTTCCCCCACTCATTATTATGGGTGAAATATGCTGCAAGAATTGACATTATGCAGATTTTAATCTGCTGCAAATTTGCAAGGAAAAAATATGAGACATCAGGGATCTCATTCACTTTGCTTGCACTGTAAAACCTTGCATATTTTCCGTCTGCACATAGCCTTACAGTTAATTGGGGAGAGCCACAGACTGAATAATTTATATTATTGGGTTGGAGAGATTATAGTTAATAAGGTGCACAGTGCTGGTCATCACTTTATATTTTTAATGGTGCTTGGCTAATAGTATATAAATGGTGGAGTACATATCCGATTTCAGTGGGGAGACACATGCATGTATACAGTGTATGTGTCCTCGTTATTTTCTGGACTTTGAAGATCATCGTAACAAGATGAGTCTTAGCTGGGATATGTCAACATGAAGGTCTCACTAGATGGAGAAGAAAAAGCAGAAAACGTCTCTTATCAGACAATACATCAGCGGTAAGTGCCTGGATGTAAATATTATTCTGTATCTGCACTGTGTGACTTGGAGTAACAATGTTATCTGTAATATCCCTAATTCTACAATCTCACATTTGTGTGAAATGTCTGTGTGCTTCCATATTTTTTATCAGACAGCACACAGACTCGTAGAGTTTTATAGGTCCATTCACACATGCATGAAAGTCACAGATCTGAGAGTGAGATCCGTGAGGGTTAGAGAATGTCCTATTGTGATCCAATTTTCAGGATCAGAATAGAACATGCTCAATGCATCTTTAAAAGTGGGCAGCACACCGACACTGCACATGGATACAGGAATGTAGCCTTATTATGTATAGCACAGTCCCTTAGTATATAGTGTACTTACTTATTCTGTATAGCATAGTCCCTTTGTATATAGTGTAGTCACTTATTATGTATAGCACAGTCCCTTAGTATATAGTGTACTTGCTTATTATGTATAGCACAGTCCCTTAGTATAGAGTGTACTTATTATGTATAGCATAGTCCCTTAGTATATAGTGTACTCACTTATTATGTATAGTGCCATCTGTAGTTGCATAGTTTCCTCTTTTAATATGTATAACAGCATCCCTTATTACGCACCATCCTCTCTAGTTATATATGGTGTCGTCCCTTATTATATAGCTTCCTTTTCTGTTCTGTACAGCACTGTCTTTTACATAGTGTACTCTTGTTATTTACGGTGCACTCTCTTTATTACCTAGTCCCCTGTCTTGTTAGAATATAAAATGACAGCTGATGGAGCAGACGGTGACCAGACAACCAGTCTATCAGGTCCTCCATTAGAAAAGAAGCTTTACGATGCTCCATCAGCAGTCACTTCATTATATTTTCTAACGAGAGGATGGTATGTAATAAAAACAGGGCTCTATATAATCCAATATGTAAGAGATGCAGCTGTACATAACGAAAGAGGCACTGTGTAATAAATGACGGCAATATACATAAAAAAGGAGACTATGTAAGATATATGTCAGTGTCCACCCCTGACAGTAAGTATTGATATTGTAGATCAGATTTATATCATACTTACATTGAACTGTTGTTGTACGTTGGAAATTCGTTTTAGTCCAAGCACAGACCCTTCTCTTCGGTTGGCATTTAGCTGACGTAAAGACAAATCAGCAACAGCTTCTACAGCAGGGTCATTGCAAGCAATGGAAGTTATCTCTGGTTCTTTATTACCACGAGATCGCCCAGCAGTAGCTAAGAATACCTGGATGGAAATCAACAGTAATGTAGAGACCTTCATCCTTCCCGGAAGAAGGAGCAAGATGAAAACTTGGTCTGTTCACCTCTCACAATATTCACTGTGGTCACTGTACCCAGCAAATAATTCATATTCCCTGCTAACTTATATACATGGTTACCATAAGGATAAATCACCTTTACCCCTTTCAACATGTCAGCAAACAAGAGTCAATGATTAGGCAAATGTCCAACTTAATACAGCAATGTAAGGTACAAACCTTAAGCAAATGATCAATGTTTTCATCATTTGTGGCCTTGACACAACGTACAAAGTTTACTTCCACTCTTCCATTATTATTTTTATAACACTATTCATATCAGAATGTTGTTGAATAATAGAATACAGTAAATTAATGATATTATGTACAATATGATGTAAGAAAACATGGAACAGTCATGAAACAAATGTTTTATTTCTAGTGAAATAGCCCATGTATGCGTCAATAAAAGCTTGGCTATGGACTACTCATAGGTCACACTATGCCTCCAATTTATACATAGGTTTTTAACCACAGATTCAGATGGAGCTTGTGAAAAAAACACACCTATACGCAAAGGGGGCCTAAACTGTGGCGCTTCCCACACCTATACACAATCCAAACAGAAGCAAACGGGGAGCATATGCCAGTAATAAAATTCCAATAACTTTATTAATAATGATGTACAACTAAAAAAAAGTATAACATTTAAAAAGATGAAGATACAAATGCACAATACAGCTGCCCAGCCGTGTAGTAGATCCCTACATATAAGATGAATGTCTCATCAGTTTTCCAATCATATGGCTAAAGTATCACGAATAGGGTTGTAATCTATAGTATTATATATAGTGACCATATTACTTGGAAACACATATTCTATACATTAAGGTGGTCAATCACAACCTATAACCTTACTTTTAGGTGTTCCCAAAAGGTCACTTAATGTATTACCCAAATATCTTAACTGAAAAAGAGACTTAAGCTTAATGCAAACGTTCAACAATATCCAACAAAGTGACTGTATATGTATACGTTTCTCCTCAATAAAAAAGGTTACACTGTGACGCTAACTTGTATCATATAGAAGGTCAATATTCAGAATATATGACTCAAATATAGTCGATCAAGTAAAGTGCTTAGTGCTTAATCAAAATCTCATACAGGCCATGTATTACACATGTGCTCACACAAGTAAGGTGAGAGTCTCCAATATAGCAGTCAGCAGTGGTCACACCTAACAAACAGGAGATCAGTTTAAATTTGCATAAATGAAAGGGGTGTATGACCTGATTAGGCAGCGTGGGTCTCTCCTGTTTGTTAGGTGTGACCACTGCTATGACTGTTATATTGGAGACTCTCACCTTACTTGTGGGAGCACATGTGTAATACATGGCCTGTATGAGATTTTGTTTAAGCACTAAGCACTTTACTTGATAGACTATGTTAGGGGTCGAGTTACTGCCTCTGCACAGGGGGAATCTCGGGCCATCTCCGCTGCGGTCTCCCATTCTTCTCCTGCTGCATTGGAGCCTGCTCAGCAGAGACGTCGATCCCAGCGTCTCGCTCAGTCTGACTCTGTGCTAAGAGTTACTGCTGCATTCCTCCTTCTGCCATTGAAGTCAGTGCTGGGCAGCGGCGAGCAGACGCTTCTGGGACTAAAGCAATGCAAGTATCAAATATTAATAGTAAAGACGCACCCTATAATGGCAATGTCTCTATGGACAGCAGAGTGCACGTCCTCACCAGGGGATTCATCCCAGTAGGTAAATCCAGAAGCGCATGAAGAGAAGGACAGCACCACAGCAATTGTGAAAAAACAGCTCCCGTATTTATTCTGCCATCTGCAACGTTTCGGTCCATGGACCTTTTTCAAGCATAGTGAAAAGACAATACAACCACCATTATATACCCTTAGGCCAAACCCATTAATTAACAAGCAACCAATGGTGTTGGTCCATACACCTGGAAAAAATACATCATAGTGCAACATACATATACACATATAAAAACAGTCCCACATTGCCAGCCCCCTATATATACTAGCCGTTAACATAGTCCAACTACCTCTGATCGCTCGCCGCTATTGTATCACACTCATAAATCCCCAATAAGTCCCCAAAGTCCACAATGTAAACAAATATCACTCGCACCAATCCGGTACTGCATCCACGATCGTCATGGCATTGTGGGCGTGTTCAGAACAGGAGCAATCCAATCAGCTCCTAAATCTTAGATCATGTGATCGACATATGCCCAGCATGCAGCGCTCCTCACCGCATTAGTTCATAGGCTGCTGGTCCACATGTCAGTAGTAAACAAACACTGCCCACTCTTGTCCAATGGTGCACATTGTATTGCGCATGTCCGTGACATTATCCCTGTCCGTAGCTCATATGCGCATGTCGCAGTCCCGGACTCCAGCACAGTCAGCACACTGAGGCTACGTTCACATTAGCGTTGTGCACGCTAAAACGCACCAAAACGCATGCAAAAACGCTGCGTTTTGCGACGCATGCGTCGTTTTTTGCCGAAATTTGGACGCAAGAAAAATGCAACTTGTTGCGTTTTCTTGGTCCGACGCTTGCGGCAAAAAAGACGCATGCGTCGCACAATGCAGCACAAAAAGACGCATGCGTCCCCCATGTTAAATATAGGGGCGCATGACGCATGCGTCGCCGCTGCGTCGCCCGACGCAAACACGACGCAAAACGGGAAACGCTAGTGTGAACGTAGCCTGAGTCCATATAGTCGGCAACTGCGCATGACAGGGGAATTCTCCATAGATCTCTTCATGACAGATGGCTCCAGTGAGCGGTCCCATAGCGCTATAATGACGGAATCCAGCATAGTCAGCACACTGAATCTATTTAATCGGCAACTGCACCTGACACAGTAATGCTCCATAGACTTCTTCATGATAGATGGCTCCAGTGAGCGGTCACATAGCGCTACAATCAGCGCGCAAAAGTACATCCAGGCTCATAGGTAAGTATAGTATTTTTTCCACTCCAGGTCCATAGTATACAACGGTATACAATATGACATTTCTCCACTGGACGCCTTATATATTTATCCCCAATATCGACTATTCCTATATTATGTGATCCGTCATTTTAAATATTTACATCTTTTCATATGGGCCTGTAATGAGAGACGACATATACAGAAAAAAACAACCATCATGATAACCTAAACTCAGTCCGTATCAAACTCCTTGCAAGGACATACATAGATCACAAACACCTTTGGTACCAGGGATTCCCAGCCAGTCTCCCATGCTGGTACTTGCCCAGCCTCAAGCTGCTTAGCATTTGCTAAGTAATAATATAGGAATAGTCGATATTGGGGATAAATATATAAGGCGTCCAGTGGAGAAATGTCTATGGAGCATTACTGTGTCAGGTGCAGTTGCCGATTAAATAGATTCAGTGTGCTGACTATGCTGGATTCCGTCATTATAGCGCTATGGGACCGCTCACTGGAGCCATCTGTCATGAAGAGATCTATGGAGAATTCCTCTGTCATGCGCAGTTGCCGACTATATGGACTCAGTGTGCTGATTGTGCTGGAGTCCGGGACTGCGACATGCGCATATGAGCTACGGACAGGGATAATGTCACGGACATGCGCAGTACAATGTGCACCATTGGACAAGAGTGGGCGGTGTTTGTTTACTACTGACATGTGGACCAGCAGTGTATGAACTAATGCGGTGAGGAGCGCTGCATGCTGGGCATATGTCGATCACATGATCTAAGATTTAGGAGCTGATTGGATTGCTCCTGTTCTGAACACGCCCACAATGCCATGACGATCGTGGATGCAGTACCCGGATTGGTGCGAGTGATATTTGTTTGCATTGTGGACTTTGGGGACTTATTGGGGATTTATGAGTGTGATATAATAACGGCGAGCGATCAGAGGTAGTTGGACTATGTTAGCGGCTAGTATATATAGGGGGCTGGCAATGTGGGACTGTTTTTATATGTGTATATGTATGTTACACTATGATGTATTTTTTCCAGGTGTATGGAGCCACACCATTGGTTGCTTGTTAATTAATGGGTTTGGCCTAAGGGTATATAATGGTGGTTGTATTGTCTTTTCACTATGCTTGAAAAAGGTCCACGGACCGAAACGTTGCAGATGGCAGAATAAATATGGGAGCTGTTTTTTCACAATTGCTGTGGTGCTGTCCTTCTGTTCATGTGCTTCTGTCTTCTGGGACTGCTTTTCACGATCTGAGCATGCCCAGAGTAAGATCTCTCAGTGGAGATCGAGGGTCACATGATCAGATACTGCAGCTAAGGTCATTGGTCCTTCTTGAAAGGTCCTTGTAGGTGCTAGGACTAAGTCCTGCTTTGCACTCTGAGCATGCCCAGGGCAAGATCTCTCAGTGGAGATCTAGAGTCACATGCTCAGGTACTGCAGCAACTCCATTGGTCCTTCTTTGAAAGGTCCTAAATGTGCTGCAACTATTTAAGGTTCGCATGGCCGCATGGCCATGCGCTAGTATTGTCTATTGTTATGTGCTTTGCGCCAGTGTGGTCACATGAGTGTGTGTTCAGGGACCCGGCTGAAATAAGCCCCTAGAATGCTGACTCCTTCGGCGAGGAGTTTTGTGTACGTGTGTGACCACTGACTGCACCGAGTAAATAGAGATGTTTTTATTGATATTGGTGCGTTCGCAGCCCGGGGTCCACCGTGCAGGAGTACCTGCTGCTAGCAAACAGCGGCACTATATGGCGGTATAGACCAAGTCTGTTAATTCACCGAGTAGCCGTGAAAGAGAAGCACTGTACCCTGTTAGACTCCATAGAGGCACAGGCTAACAGCCCAAACAGAGAGCAGTCAGTGGTCACACACGTACACAAAATTCCTCGCCGGAGGAGCCAGCATTCTAGGGGCTTATTTCAGCTGGGTCCCTGAATACATCCAAACACAAACTCGTCGCCAGAGGTGCCAGCATTCTAGGGGCTTATTTCAGCCTGGTCCCTGAACACACACTCATGTGACCACACTGGCGCAAAGCACATAACAATAGACAATTGTTATGACCTGGTGGTTAGGAGCACCCGAAAAGACCTGATGGTTAAACCGACAAGCTCTGGGAAGTGGGAGTTCTGCTGACCGCAACCCCTAATCCTATCACACACACTAGAAATAGCCGTGGAGCGTTCCTGACTCTCCCTAGACGCCTCTTCACAGCCTAAGAGCTAACTAGCCCTACAGATAGAAAATAAAGCCTACCTTGCCTCAGAGAAATTCCTTAAAGAAAAAGGCAGCCCCCCACATATATTGACTGTGAGTTAAGATGAAAGTCACAAACACAGAAATGAAACAGGTTTCAGCAAAGGGAGGCCAGACTTACCAAACAGACAGAGGATAGGAAAGGTAACTTTGCGGTCAGCACAAAAAAACTACAAAAAGACCACGCAGAGTGTGCGAAAAGACCTCCGCACCGACTCACGGTGCGGAGGTGCCCCTCTGCATCCCAGAGCTTCCAGCTAGCAAAACAAAATCATGATAGCAAGCTGGACAAGAAAACAAAGAACAAATAATAAACTAGCAGGGACTTAGCTTCTGCTGGAGTAGACAGGACACCCGACAGATCCAAGAGCGAACTGAACCAGTACAAGAACATTGACAGCTGGCATGGAGTAACGATCTAAGTGGAGTTAAATAGAGCAGCCAGCCAAAGAATAAACTACGTCACCTGTGGAAGGAACCTCAGAAGCAGCAGCTCCACTCACAGCCACCAGAGGGAGTCCATGGACAGAACTCGCCGAAGTACCATTCATGACCACAGGAGGGAGTTCGATAACAGAATTCACAACAGACAATACTAGCGCATGGCCGTGCGGCCATGCGAGCCTTAAATAGTTGCAGCACGTTTAGGACCTTTCAAAGAAGGACCAATGGAGTTGCTGCAGTACCTGAGCATGTGACCCTAGATCTCCACTGAGAGATCTTGCCCTGGGCATGCTCAGAGTGCAAAGCAGGACTTAGTCCTAGCACCTACAAGGACCTTCCAAGAAGGACCAATGACCTTAGCTGCAGTATCTGATCATGTGACCCTCGATCTCCACTGAGAGATCTTACTCATGGGCATGCTCAGAACGTGAAAAGCAGGACTTAGTCCCAGAAGTGTCTGCTCGCCGCTGCCCAGCACTGACTTCAATGGCAGAAGCAGGAAATGCAGCAGTAACTCTTAGCACAGAGTCAGACTGAGCGAGACGCTGGGATCGACGTCTCTGCTGAGCAGGCTCCACTGCAGCAGGAGAAGAATGGGAGACCGCAGCGGAGATGGCCCGAGATTCCCCCTGTGCAGAGGCAGTAACTCGACCCCTAACATAGTCTATCAAGTAAAGTGCTTAGTGCTTAAACAAAATCTCATACAGGCCATGTATTACACATGTGCTCCCACAAGTAAGGTGAGAGTCTCCAATATAACAGTCATAGCAGTGGTCACACCTAACAAACAGGAGAGACCCACGCTGCCTAACCAGGTCATACACCCCTTTCATTTATGCAAATTTAAACTCATCTCCTGTTTGTTAGGTGTGACCACTGCTATGACTGCTATATTGGAGACTCTCACCTTACTTGTGTGAGCACATGCCAGGCTCATACATGGCCTGTATGAGATTTTGATTAAGCACTAAGCACTTTACTTGATAGACTATATTTGAGTCATATATTCTGAATATTGACATTCTATATGATACAAGTTAGCGTCACAGTGTAACCTTTTTTATTGAGGAGAAACCTATACATATACAGTCACTTTGTTGGATATTGTTGAACGTTTGCATTAAGCTTAAGCCTCTTTTTCAGTTAAGATATTTGGGTAATACATTAAGTGACCTTTTTGGGAACACCTAAAAGTAAGGTTATAGGCTGTGATTGACCACCTTAATGTATAGAATATGTGTTCCCAAGTAATATGGTCACTATATATAATAATATAGATTACAACCCTATTCGTGATACTTTAGCCATATGATTGGAAAACTGATGAGACATTCATCTTATATATAGGGATCTACTACCCGGCTGGGCAGCTGTATTGTGCATTTTTATCTTCATCTTTTAACTGTTATAATTTTTTTGTTGTTCATCATTATTAATAAAGTTATTGGAATTGTATTACTGGCATATGCTCCCCGTTTGCTTCTGTTTGGATTGTTGTGAAAAAAATAGTTGCATAATGTATTACAGAGCTGATATTCTCTCCTAGAAACATTGCTTCTAGAGAAAAAGATGGTGCATCTTGGAGGAACTGTAGGTATGGAGGCCCTTTGAGTATTTAAGATTGCATAGTAGTCTATATGTATACATTTTATGGCCTTCTAGATCATTTGGATAAAGCCTACATAAGGTTTCACGTACATGCATAAGGATGTGGTGTTGGCCATTCTCCCTCTTGAACACACATACTGTATAGTTGCAATGTATTTTGATGTGCAATGTGTTTAGTTCAGTGAGTAATTAGTGAGTAGAGTTTTGGTCACTCCAGCCACAGATAGTTCATAGGGACAGGTAGACTTAATGGTTGGGATTATCTCAGAGTGGGAGGGGCTAAAGTGAAGGAAGAGAGGAAGTTTCCTGTCAGGAGGGCAGATACATGATGTCCATGGCACTTCTGAGATAGGGTACACAAATAGGATCCGGTCCTGTAATTGAATGAAAATAAAGTCAGCACTCCAAAATGATACAAATAGTGAAATTTATTTCCAATTGGCAATCCAAAAAGGTGAAAATTTTCGGTCTATTGCTCAGACCTTCATCAGTCTCTTGTGACCACTGCCACTAGGTGATGCCATTCTTGCACTTGAGTCAGGACTTTGATCTCACGGTAACAACCCGGTTTCACAACCCTTCAGATCATTCCACTGGCCAGTTGCCATTCTATGGATGTAATCCAAATCCATGTATACATGGTTAAACGCTGAAGGCCAAATTTCCCCTTGCAACTTCTAAATGGAGTGACTTGTACAAAGCTTGTCAGTGGAAGCCCCATTAAGAGCTAAAGGTACCTTCACACTGAGCAACTTTAGAATGAGAATGACAGCGATCCGTGACGTTGTAGTGTCCTGGATAACAATCTCGTTGTGTTTGACACGCAGCAGCGATCAGGATCCTGCTGTGACATCGCTGGTCGGAGCTAGAAGTCCAGAACTTTATTTGTCGTCAGGTCGGCGTGATTCGTCATGTTTGACAGCAAAATCAACGATGCCAGCAATGTTTTTTCATGGAGCTAACAACCAGCAAGAATGATAAGTACGTCACTGCATCGCTCCTCCATCGTTCTGCTGTTGCCGTGTTTGACGTCTCCTAGCGACCTAAACAGCGACGCTGCAGCGATCGGCTCGTTGTCTATATCGCTGCAGCGTCGCTTAATGTGACGGTTGCATTACAGGCTTCCAAAAACAGAGCTTTATTACAATCTGTCTTTAATTAGCACAAAAAAATTCAGATGACACTTTAAATTAAGGTTAAGAATTCAATACTAGATAGTGCAGAATTTATACTATTGGCATTACATTTTCAGTAATATTTGAATTTGTATGATTTTGCTATCTCATCGGATCTTTTTCTCTGGTGATGACACTTATCGTTTACCTAATATCAAACATGACTTAAAGATGTGAACACTGACACCTGACCTTTTCTGCCTTGTAAAGGTTACATAACAGTTATTAATTAACAGACTGTTCTAGGAAAATATCCAGTCTGGAGCCGATTCATTTGCATTGTAAACTAAAGAAAACATTCACCTAAATGGTTAGTTATAAGGCTGGCATTTATATTAGATAAATGTTAATCTAACCCTGATTTTGGTAAGGCCAGACAGCCACTTGACAAAATGTCAGGACACAGAAGGATTGGGCAGTTGGATGTTCGGAGGATGCAATGTTGAATGAGACAGATAACTGCTGCCTGGTAGTGGACGCAGATATAGCTTACAGCCATGGAAACTTCATCACTTATCCTAGTTCCTTTGTTGCATCTTTACAACTCAAAGCATTAACCCTATTGGTCATGAAATTCATGTATTGTCCATGCCCTTAGCTGCTGCTCGATGTGTTAATCGTGCAGTAAAATTTTGAGTTCAAAGACAAGTCAAGTGAGTAGCCCACTTTCACTTGCACGTGAGAGCACAGAGATGGCAACCATTTCTGTAAAAAATAATGGCTGGAGGGCAGGGGTGTACACAAAATTAATGGGGCTCCATAGCAGAAGTGTTAATTGGGTCCCCACCCCAACAAAATAATTGTTAATCAGTCGGGCCACAGAACAGCATATCTCACAATTTTGCAGTTCTTACAAAGTAATTTTCCTCCTACTAAAGCCCTAGATTTTCTTTTCATTGCACCCATAAAGTATGATGCTAACAAAAGTACCATGCAAACACAGTATGATACCCTTACAGTACCCTTAACATGCAAAGTATGATGACCCAACTGTACCCCACCTGAACTCCCCCGGCAAAGAATGGTGACTTCAACACAGTATGATCACCCATCTGTGACACCCACACAGCCCTCCATGCCCTCCAGGCAGTACGGTGGCGCGGTGGTTACCACAGCAGCCTTGCAGCGCTGGAGTCCTGGGTTCAAGCCCCAATAAGGACAACATCTGCAAAGAGTTTGTATGTTCTCTCTGTTTTTGAGTGGGTTTCCTCCGGGTACTCCGGTTTCCTCCCACATTCCAAAGACATACTGATAGGGAATTTAGATTGTGAGCCCCTACGGGGACAGCGACAATAATGTGTGCAACCTGTAAAGCGCTGCAGAATATGCTAGCACTATATAAAGATTATTATTATTATAATGGGTCTACCTACAATATAATGGCCACAAAACACTGTGTAATGGCCCTGACTAGCCCTCCAAACAGTAAAATTGCCCCCACATAGCCCTCGACACAGTATGGTGGACCCCACACAAACCTGTTATGCTGTGCTATCAGGCAACACAGTGTGCAGTAATCAGCGCACATACAGTGATATGGCAATAACCCAAAAACAATAGAACAAGCTCTGAGACGTGGAATCTCTGCAGACTGCAATACCTGAACCTATCCTCACACAACTAAAAGCAGAAGTGGATTGCGCCTAACACTACCTATGCAACTCGGCACTGCCTGAGGAGCTGACTAGCCTGAAGATAGAAATACAAGCCTGACTTGCCTCAGAGAAATACCCCAAAGGAATAGGCAGCCCCCCACATATAATGACTGTTAGCAAGATGAAAAGACAAAACGTAGGAATGAAATAGATTCAGCAAAGTGAGGCCCGATATTCTAGACAGAGCGAGGATAGCAAAGAGAACTATGCAGTCTACAAAAAACCCTAAAGCAGAACCACGCAAAGGGGGGCAAAAAGACCCACCGTGCCGAACTAACGGCACGGCGGTGCACCCTTTGCGTCTCAGAGCTTCCAGCAAAAGAGAATAGCACAGCTGGACAGAAAAAACGGAAACAAAAACAAAGTAACACTTATCTAGCAGAGCAGCAGGCCACAGGAAAGATGCAGTAGCTCAGATCCAACACTGGAACATTGACAAGGAGCCAGGAAGACAGACTCAGGTGGAGTTAAATAGCAAGGCAGCCAACGAGCTCACCAAAACACCTGAGGGAGGAAGCCCAGAGGCTGCAATACCACTTGTGACCACAGGAGTGAATTCAGCCACAGAATTCACAACAGTACCCCCCCCTTGAGGAGGGGTCACTGAACCCTCACCAGAACCCCCAGGCCGACCAGGATGAGCCACATGAAAGGCACGAACAAGATCTGGGGCATGGACATCAGAGGCAAAAACCCAGGAATTATCCTCCTGAGCATAACCCTTCCATTTGACCAGATACTGGAGTTTCCGTCTAGAGACACGAGAATCCAAAATTTTCTCCACAATATACTCCAATTCCCCCTCCACCAAAACAGGGGCAGGAGGCTCCACAGATGGAACCATAGGCGCCACGTATCTTCTCAACAACGACCTATGGAATACATTATGTATGGAAAAGGAGTCTGGGAGGGTCAGACGAAAAGACACCGGATTGAGAATCTCAGAAATCCTATACGGACCAATAAAACGAGGTTTAAATTTAGGAGAGGAAACCTTCATAGGAATATGACGAGAAGATAACCAAACCAGATCCCCAACACGAAGTCGGGGACCCACACGGCGTCTACGATTAGCGAAAAGCTGAGCCTTCTCCTGGGACAAGGTCAAATTGTCCACTACCTGAGTCCAGATCTGCTGCAACCTGTCCACCACAGAATCCACACCAGGACAGTCCGAAGACTCAACCTGTCCTGAAGAGAAACGAGGATGGAACCCAGAATTGCAGAAAAATGGAGAGACCAAGGTAGCCGAGCTGGCCCGATTATTAAGGGCGAACTCAGCCAACGGCAAAAATGACAACCAATCATCCTGGTCAGCAGAAACAAAACATCTCAGATATGTTTCCAAGGGATTGTGATTGTGCTATCAATTTGATTCCTGGTAGTAAATTCCCTAAAGGTCGATTATTTAATTTATCCGTGCCCGAACACGCCGCTATGCGCAGTTATGTGAAGGAATCCCTAGAGAAGGGACATATTCGCCCATCGTCATCACCACTGGGAGCAGGGTTCTTCTTTGTAGCTAAGAAGGATGGTTCGCTGAGACCGTGTATTGATTACCGCCTTCTTAATAAGATCACTGTTAAATTTCAGTATCCCTTGCCATTGTTATCTGACTTGTTTGCTCGGATTAAGGGGGCTAGTTGGTTCACTAAGATAGATCTTCGTGGTGCGTATAATCTGGTGAGAATCAGGCAAGGAGATGAATGGAAAACTGCATTCAATACGCCCGAGGGTCATTTTGAGTATCTAGTGATGCCGTTCGGACTTGCCAATGCTCCATCAGTGTTTCAATCCTATATGCATGACATCTTCCGTGAGTACCTGGATAAATTCCTGATTGTTTACTTGGATGACATTTTGATCTTCTCAGATGATTGGGAGTCTCATGTGAAGCAGGTCAGAATGGTTTTTCAGGTCCTGCGTGCTAACTCTTTGTTTGTGAAGGGATCAAAGTGTCTCTTCGGTGTGCAGAAAGTTTCATTTTTGGGATTCATCTTTTCCCCTTCTACTATCGAGATGGATCCAGTTAAGGTCCAAGCCATCCAGGATTGGATTCAGCCGACATCTCTGAAAAGTCTGCAAAAGTTCCTGGGCTTTGCTAATTTTTATCGTCGCTTCATCTGTAATTTTTCTAGCATTGCCAGACCATTGACCGATTTGACCAAGAAGGGTGCTGATTTGGTCAATTGGTCTTCTGCTGCTGTGGAAGCTTTTCAGGAGTTGAAGCGTCGTTTTTGTTCTGCCCCTGTGTTGTGTCAGCCAGATGTTTCTCTTCCGTTCCAGGTCGAGGTTGATGCTTCTGAGATTGGAGCAGGGGCGGTTTTGTCACAGAGAGGTTCTGATTGCTCAGTGATGAAACCATGTGCTTTCTTTTCCAGGAAGTTTTCGCCCGCTGAGCGTAATTATGATGTGGGCAACCGAGAGTTGCTGGCCATGAAGTGGGCATTCGAGGAGTGGCGTCATTGGCTTGAAGGAGCTAAGCATCGCGTGGTGGTATTGACTGATCATAAGAACTTGACTTATCTCGAGTCTGCCAAGCGCTTGAATCCTAGACAGGCCCGTTGGTCGTTATTTTTTGCCCGCTTCGACTTTGTGATTTCGTACCTTCCGGGCTCTAAAGATGTGAAGGCGGATGCTCTGTCTAGGAGTTTTGTGCCCGACTCTCCGGGTTTATCTGAGCCAGCGGGTATCCTCAAGGAAGGAGTCATTGTGTCTGCCATCTCCCCTGATTTGCGGCGGGTGCTGCAAAAATTTCAGGCGAATAAACCTGATCGTTGTCCAGCGGAGAAACTGTTCGTCCCTGATAGGTGGACTAATAAACTTATCTCTGAACTTCATTGTTCGGTGTTGGCTGGTCATCCTGGAATCTTTGGTACCAGAGAGTTAGTGGCTAGATCCTTCTGGTGGCCATCTCTGTCACGGGATGTACGTACTTTTGTGCAGTCCTGTGGGATTTGTGCTAGGGCTAAGCCCTCCTGTTCTCGTGCCAGTGGGTTGCTTTTGCCCTTGCCGGTCCCAAAGAGGCCTTGGACACATATTTCGATGGATTTCATTTCTGACCTTCCCGTTTCTCAAAAGATGTCAGTCATTTGGGTGGTCTGTGATCGCTTTTCTAAAATGGTCCATCTGGTGCCCTTGGCTAAATTGCCTTCCTCCTCTGATTTGGTACCTTTGTTCTTTCAGCATGTGGTTCGGTTGCATGGCATTCCTGAGAATATTGTTTCTGACAGAGGTTCCCAGTTTGTTTCAAGGTTCTGGCGAGCCTTTTGTGGTAGGATGGGCATTGACCTATCCTTTTCCTCGGCTTTCCATCCTCAGACTAATGGCCAGACCGAACGAACCAATCAGACCTTGGAAACATATCTGAGATGTTTTGTTTCTGCAGACCAGGATGATTGGGTGTCCTTTTTGCCGTTGGCTGAGTTCGCCCTTAATAATCGGGCCAGCTCGGCTACCTTGGTTTCTCCATTTTTCTGCAATTCTGGGTTCCATCCTCGTTTCTCTTCAGGACAGGTTGAGTCTTCGGACTGTCCTGGTGTGGATTCTGTGGTGGACAGGTTGCAGCAGATCTGGACTCAGGTAGTGGACAATTTGACCTTGTCCCAGGAGAAGGCTCAACTTTTCGCTAATCGCAGACGCCGTGTGGCTCCCCGACTTCGTGTTGGGGATCTGGTTTGGTTATCTTCTCGTCATATTCCTATGAAGGTTTCCTCTCCTAAATTTAAACCTCGTTTTATTGGTCCGTATAGGATTTCTGAGGTTCTCAATCCTGTGTCTTTTCGTCTGACCCTCCCAGACTCCTTTTCCATACATAATGTATTCCATAGGTCATTGTTGCGGAGATACGTGGCACCTATGGTTCCATCTGTTGAGCCTCCTGCCCCGGTTTTGGTGGAGGGGGAATTGGAGTATATTGTGGAGAAGATTTTGGATTCTCGTGTTTCTAGACGGAAACTCCAGTATCTGGTTAAATGGAAGGGTTATGCTCAGGAAGATAATTCCTGGGTTTTTGCCTCTGATGTTCATGCTCCCGATCTTGTTCGTGCCTTTCATGCGGCTCATCCTGGTAGGCCTGGGGGCTCTGGTGAGGGTTCGGTGACCCCTCCTCAAGGGGGGGTACTGTTGTGAATTCTGTGGCTGAATTCACTCCTGTGGTCACAAGTGGGACTGCAGCTTCTGAGCTTCCTTCCTCAGGTGTTCTGGTGAGCTCATTAGCTGCTTCGTTACTTAACTCCACCTGATGCTGCTATCCTTGCTCCTAGTCAATGTTCCAGTGTTGGATCTGAGCTTCTCCTGATTGTTCCTGTGACCTGCTGCTCTGTATAGCTAAGTGCTTTTTTGCTATTTTGTTGCCTTTTTTCTGTCCAGCTTGTCTATTGTTTTGCTGGAAGCTCTGAGACGCAAAGGGTGTACCGCCGTGCCGTTAGTCCGGCACGGTGGGTCTTTTTTGCCCCCTTTGCGTGGGTTTGCTTTAGGGTTTTTTGTAGACTGCAAAGTTCGCTTTACTGTCCTCGCTCTGTCTAAGAATATCGGGCCCCACTTTGCTGAATCTATTTCATCCCTACGTTTTGTCTTTTCATCTTACTCACAGTCATTATATGTGGGGGGCTGCCTTTTCCTTTGGGGTATTTCTCTGGGGGCAAGTCAGGCCTATTTTTCTATCTTCAGGCTAGCTAGTTTCTTAGGCTGTGCCGAGTTGCATAGGTAGTGGTTAGGCGCAATCCACAGCCACTTTTAGTTGTGTTTAGGATAGGATCAGGTGTGCAGTCTACAGAGTTTCCACGTCTCAGAGCTCGTTCTTTTGATTTTGGGTATTTGTCAGATCACTGTGTGCGCTCTGATCGCTAGGCACACTGTGTCTCTGGATTGCCTTCATTACACCTTTCATTAGCAGACATAACAGATTTCTGATCAATTGTATCTTGAATCTTTTGTACATTTATAACGAGATTATCCATTGAGGAGCACAGAGCCTGAATATCCATGTCCACAGCTGTGTCCTGAAGCACTCTAATGTCTAGGGGAAAAAAAAACCAAAAAAAACTGAAGACAGAGCTGAGGAAAAAAAAAATGATGTCAGGACTTCTTTTTTCCCTCTATTGAGAATCATTGGTTTGGCTCCTTGTACTGTTATGCTGTGCTATCAGGCAACACAGTGTGCAGTAATCAGCGCACATACAGTGATATGGCAATAACCCAACAACAATAGAACAAGCTCTGAGACGTGGAATCTCTGCAGACTGCAATACCTGAACCTATCCTCACACAACTAAAAGCAGCAGTGGATTGCGCCTAACACTACCTATGCAACTCGGCACTGCCTGAGGAGCTGACTAGCCTGAAGATAGAAATACAAGCCTGACTTGCCTCAGAGAAATACCCCAAAGGAATAGGCAGCCCCCACATATAATGACTGTTGGCAAGATGAAAAGACAAAACGTAGGAATGAAATAGATTCAGCAAAGTGAGGCCCGATATTCTAGACAGAGCGAGGATAGCAAAGAGAACTATGCAGTCTACAAAAAACCCTAAAGCAGAACCACGCAAAGGGGGGCAAAAAGACCCACCGTGCCGAACTAACGGCACGGCGGTGCACCCTTTGCGTCTCAGAGCTTCCAGCAAAAGAGAATAGCACAGCTGGACAGAAAAAACGGAAACAAAAACAAAGTAACACTTATCTAGCAGAGCAGCAGGCCACAGGAAAGATGCAGTAGCTCAGATCCAACACTGGAACATTGACAAGGAGCCAGGAAGACAGACTCAGGTGGAGTTAAATAGCAAGGCAGCCAACAAGCTCACCAAAACACCTGAGGGAGGAAGCCCAGAGGCTGCAATACCACTTGTGACCACAGGAGTGAATTCAGCCACAGAATTCACAACACAAACCCTCACACTATATAATTGCTTGGAGACAGTATAAAGTCTTCCACATAGCCCTCAAAATATTATAATGGTCCGCGACATAATCCTCCATATAATATACTGCATTCCATAGTTCACCATACAGTATAATGCACACCATAGTCCTCCATACATTCCTCGCTTGTTTGTGCCAGCAACTCCACATCGCAAATATTGGCAAGGCTTTGTGAGCAGCAGAGGGTAGTAGTTGAATACCAGGTACAACATGCCCATCGGTATTCCGGTCAGCTTTTGCACATAACAACTGACGAGCGGGCATCTGTGAAGTTCTGCAAAACTTTGAGGAATCAACCAAGATGGTGAGCGGCAATGATGCCATATTCAGCATAACCGTCCTGCTTCTGTCTCTACTCAAACACTTGCTGTTCACAATTAAAGAGGCAGCTTTATATGTGGACCAGGTGGAGATGAAGAAAAAAGTACACAGGGTGTACACAGCCCAGCCTTATCTCCACCTACCTACACCAAATTCATTCCATCTGTTCAACGTCGATAGGCTGAAGAGGAGGAAGAGGAGGTGATGGAGATTCGTCCTCCTGGTGCGGACTGAGAAGTCTTACTTGTTGGGACACATGGCTGGCACACATTACTGACTTTATGTCCCTCTGCCTTTCCCGTGAACCATGCGTTTTAAGCATTTTGTCCAACACAGATTACTGGTTGTTCACCCTTCTCGACCATGGTACAAGGAGAACTTTCCTTCTCTCCTTCCTGTAGGGGAGAGGGCTAGTAAAATGGTGCAATACCAGAAAGCCCTTGTAGAACAATTAGAAAAAAATTTCCATCTTACAACGCTGGTGGCAGAGGTCATAGATCCTTGGACAATTAAGGAGGGGAGACGAGGGAGACACACACCAGGTCCAACAGAGGCATGGAAACATTATCAAAGGTCTGGGACAGTTTCCTTAGACCCACCCAGCACCCAGGCCCTGATGTGCTGATGTAGTGTGACAAGGAGGGAAAGGTTTTTAAAGCTGGTGAAGGAATACCTAGCCAACCGCACCAGCATTCTCCTTGATTCCTCTGTACCTTACAACTATCGGGTATTAATTTGCACACGTGGCATGAACTGTTCCTCTACAACTTAGAAGTGCTGGCCTGGCCTGCCCTGCCGCTAGCGTTTTGTAAGAGCAGGTTTTCAGTGGCATCGAGGGCATAATAACTGATAGGCGCATCCACCTATGACCTGAAAATGCTGACTGGATGACTGTTATCAAAATGAACAAGACCTGGATTGACCCAGATTGCTCACTCCCACCAGATGACAGCATCGGAACATAAGGCAAATTCAAATATAGAGCAACCCTTGCTCAAAATTTTTCCACGGTGTGTATGATGCCCTCCTTCATAATTTTTACAGGATATGTATGAGACCTACCTCTACAGTATGATTCTTTTACATACTGTATAAGTTGTGAGACAGTGATCGGCGTTGTTGTGAATGGCCGGTATGTGTCACAGAGGAGGAGATCTTCTGCGATGTAAGCCTCGACCGTTTCTCTGAGACTTGTAGTTCTATGAGCCTTGCTTAATGTATAAGGGGCTGGACTAACCACACACCTCCCATCAATGGGTGTGTCTGATACGATATAATGAAACAGTGGTTTGGTCACATGGGTCCTGTTGGAAGGTCCTGCAAGAGTACAGGTTTACTGGGAGACACATGGAAGAGGCATGCAAAGCTAACGGACAATACTCTGTACTCCTCCTTCTAGACCTGTCCTCTGATTTCGACACAGTTGACCACTGCCTCCTACTACAGATCCTCTCCTCCTTTGGCATCAAAGACCCTGCCCTACCCTGGATCTCCTCATACCTTTCCAAACGCACATTCAGCGTCTCTCACTCCCACACTACCTCCTTATCCCATCCTCTCTTTGTTGGAGCCCCCCAAGGCTCTGTTCTAGGACCCCTACGCTTCTCAATCTATACACTTGGCCTGGGACAACTCATAAAGTCTGATGGATTCCAGTACCACCTTTATGCTGATGACACTCAGATCTACCTTTCTGGCCCAGATGTCACCTCTCTGCTGTCCAGAATACCGGAGTGTCTATCAGCCATGTCCTCCTTCTTCTCTCGCTTCCTCAAACTCAATGTGGACAAATCTGAACTCATCATCTTCCCTCCATCCCATAGATCTTAATTACCTGACCTATCTATCGCAATTAACGACATCAAGCTTTCCCCTGTACCGGAAGTCCTCGGAGTAACCCTTGACTCTGCCCTGTCCTTCAAACTGCACATTCAAGCTCTTTCCACCTCCTGTCGCCTCCAGCTCACAAATATCTCCAGAATCCGTCCTTTCCTCAACCGTCAATCTACTAAAATTCTTGTGCATGCCCTCATCATCTCCCGCCTTGACTACTGCAACATCCTTTTCTGGGGCCTCCTTGCTAACACCCTTGCACCTCTCCAGTCCATCCTTAACTCTGCTGCCCGACTAATTCATCTCTCTCCTCGCTACTCATCCACTTACCCCCACTGCAAATCTCTGCACTGGCTCCCATTCCCTCAGTGTATCCAGTTCAACTTACTGATACTGACCTACAAAGCCATCCATAACTTGTCTCCTCCATATATCTCTGAACTAATCTCCCGATATCTTCCCTCACGTAATCTCCGGTCCTCCCAAGACCTCCTTCTCTCCTCCACACTTATTCTCTCCTCACACAACCGCCTCAAAGACTTCTCCCGAATATCCCCCATCCTCTGGAATTCTTTGCTCCAACACGTCCGACTATCAACCACATTCGGATCCTTCAGACGGAACTTGAAAACCCACCTCTTTAGGAAAGCCTACAGCCTGCACTGACCCTGCTGCCTCCTCACCACTACCTAAGCTACTGCCTCACCAACACTGGAGCACCTGCAACCCTCAACCTATTGTCTCCATCTCCACCATCCTCTAGAATGTAAGCCCGCAAGGCCAGGGTCCTCGCCCCTCTGTATGAGTCTGTAATTTTTAGTTTGCTCACTGTAAGTTATATCTGTAATTTGTATGCAACCCCTTCTCATGTACAGCACCATGGAATCAATGGTGCTACTGTATATAAATAAATAATAATAATAATAATAATGTGCCTGCAGAGTCCGTGACGGCTATCTGTGTTGGGGGAATCTACATTCTTCTGAGGGTCTGGAACTGACGGAGTTTCAGCTTGTAAAGCAAGTCATAGTATGCATCGGTAATCCCAGTAAGGCAGCTTCCCTGGAAGTCAGGACCCATGTAATGCCAGCCTGTGAAGCCTGCAGCGATGCCAATCAGGTATCCCAGAACATGGGAAACTGTGTGCACTGACATGGGTCAGTTAATGAACTGTGCGGACATAACCGCAGTTGAGAGCGGACTGTAGGTTAGGTCTGTGATGTATAACATGGCTTACAGTAGTTTATGAGTGCATAATAAACCACATGGAATGGTTTAAGAGGAAAATCGTTCCTGTGTGCCTTAATCCTGCTGCCAAGTGAGTGTCGCCCAACACATTCAGTGAACGCTGAACTACAATGTACATATATATTTATACCCCCCAGGGTTAAATGTTTTTCAGCCCTTGCACTTAGTGTATAGGCTTTACCAGTCTAGGAGTTCCACCCATTAAAGGTCCTCCATGCCCTCCAACCCAGCAGCATTTACCTATGCATGATTAAACTCCCTGCCTAACCAGCCCTGCATAATGTAATTCAGTTAAATAAATGTTTTAAAAAAGCATTTATAATGTCTCCTTTTCCTATGCTATTGAGGGCTTTATTTAGTTGATGGGGTGTTAGTCAACCCAGACTAGTTGCCCCTTTTCCACAGTATGAGGAGTGAGTGAAAAATTGATGAGGACACAGTATAGGGAGCGAAGGTGATGGGATGGGATGGGTGCGGATACAGTATGGGAAGTCGGGGGATTTGTGAAGAGGCTGTATGGAAAGTGAGAGGGTAAATGTATGAGGAGGGCGGGGCCAATGTGTGAGGAGACATACACTGGAGAATAAACTGTATCTGGTCTTCTTGAGTGCTCAGTGACGAACTGAATGTACGGATGAGTGTAATGGAGGGTTCAGCAACATCATTCACGATTTTCAATCTGGCAATTCATGACCAAATAGCGGCCTTAGAGTCTGATGGCTGTAGTAATCTGTTTAGAAGTTAGCAACATTTAGGTGGTAAACATACACTTTTTCATTTCTGTCATACCACTTTGCATTAATTCCTGTAAAGCACCTGAAGGGTTAATAAACTACCTGACAGCAGTTTTCAATATGTCTAGGGGTGCTGTTTTTAAAATGATATCACGTTTAGGGGTTTCCCAATATATGGGACCCCTAAAGTCACTTCAAACATGGATAAGTCCCTAAAAAAATAAATGTGGTAAATTTCTTTGAAAAAAATGAAAAATTGCTGCTACATTTTTAAACCTCCTAAAATGCTAACAAAATAAAAGAACATTTTACAAATGATGCTGATGTAAAGCAGACATGTGGGAAATGTTATTTATTAATGGTTTGCTGTTGTATGACTATCTGGATTAAAGGGATAATCATTCAAATTTAGAAAATTGCTAATTTTTTAACATTTTTCTCAAATTTTTTATATTTTTTATAAATAAACACAAAAAATATTGAACTAAATTTACCATTATCATAAAGTATAATGTGTCACGAAAAAACAATCTCAAAATCACTGGGATTTGTTGAAGCGTTGCAGAGTTATTACCACATAAAGTGACACTGGTCAGATTTCAAAAATTTGGCTCGGTCACTAAGGGGTTAAAACCATGTAACAGCTACAAACAACAAAACACAAACAAAAACACACAGCCGTGCAATCTAGATAATCCCTACCACATCAACCTAATAAATCCTACCTATCAACGGAGGTTGGCACCCTATATATATATGCGAGATTGGCGCCCCCACTCAATATCAGCTGACCCTATATCTCCTACATGCACCCAGCTTAGTGTCTCATTTGGACCATCAGATATGCATGAGGGGAAAATTAGATAGGGATTTATAAAAGCCAATATTGACTGAAGGTTAGATTGTGGCAGGGTGAAAGACACAAAATGCAAAAAGTGCTCGTGAAGAAAAAGAACCTCACTCTGTTCCCTGCTGATAACAAAACCTGCCTGATTGTGGGGGTTGGCACCCTACTTGTCAGCAGATATGGCGCCCCCACTCAACAACGGCTGACCCTTGGAGACCCTATAGATATTAGTTTACTTAAACATGTTTAAATGGTAAGCTCACATTTGGTAGCCACATCATAAATGTAAGACAGGAAAAAAAAACAGCAATATTCAGCCCTAGTTATTAGCTGATATTACATATATATAAATGATAACAGAGAGTGAGGATCGATACTCATCATATATGCTGATTATTGCACGTCAATGCGTTTCACCTCTACGGATCATCAGGAGGCAATGATATGTGGATGCTCTTATTTCCAGTGCAACAAATAGTTTTTTTGTGTTGGACTACCTGAAGTGGTGAAACTTCTTGTGTGACACAAGGTCTTTGGCAAGCTGCACGCGAGTTGAACACACATTGCTACCTTCCTTCTGCAGAGCCAGTACCATCTCAACCTTTTCTGCAGATGGAAACTCAATGTTAAAAAAAAGCCATACTTAACATAATCTCACTGAGGTACAACAGGAGTCTGTTGAAAGTTTTAATTGCTGCCTCAGCAACAGGTGTGTTACATAGTTACATAGTTATTAAGGTTGAAGGAAGACTATAAGTCCATCTAGTTCAACCCATAGCCTAACCTAACATGCCCTAACATGTTGATCCAGAGGAAGGCAAAAAAAACCCATGTGGCAAACAGTAAGCTCCACCTTGGGGACAAAAATTCCTTCCCGACTCCACATACGGCAATCAGACTAGTTCCCTGGATGAACGACCAGGGAACTAGTGTTGATTCCTTTGTATGCTGTGAGATCTTGCAGTAATGTCAAGTGATTTTGTAGAGATATGGCTGGGATCTGACAGAGGTACCAAGCCTTCAATTATAAGGGGCAGTAGCGTAGCTACCGGGGGGGGCAGAGGGTGCGGGCACCCCGGGCCCGGTGCTCTGAGGGGGCCCACCCGGAGCCATGCTACTGTAACTGTATTGGCGCAGAGCAGGGAGAATCGATCTCCCTGCTCTGCCGCCCAGACGCTATGGGGCCCCTGAGAAGGCGGGGGGGAGCGTCCTGCCACCTTTTAAAAGCGTAGCTGCAATTCCAGAAGATGCCACTGCAAGTGCAATTTTTTTGTTGTCGAACTTTTGCCAGGAGCAAGTTGATTACAAACGTCTTTCCTGTTCCACCTGGAGCTTCAAGGAAGACAATCCCACCTTTGTTGGTTTCACTGAAGCTTAAAATGTAGTTATAGGCGTCCCTTTGATCTGGTACCAATATTGGCTCGTTCTGAGACACAAATGCTGTCAGTTCATCAATATTGTAGTTTGTTTCTATGAAAATCTCCCTACACATTTGGATGCCTTCAGGATTTCTTATTGGAGCAGGCAAAACAAGCAACTGAAAGGCTTTTCCTGACATTGCTATGCACTGATCTTCAAGGAGCATTAAAGTTTCATTGAACATTTCCTCAGTGAAGTTGATGAGTTGCTGAGGATTTTCCCTTCTAATCTGCATGAGGATGTCCTCACTGAGATCAGTTTTGTCAGTTTTGAGATCAGATTGTCCAAATCTCAAGAGGATTTGAAATGCTACAGGTTGTTAGAATAATAGCAAAGAGGTGTCTTAGTCGCTTTGGGGTTTGAGTGGCTGCTGCTTCACTGAGGGTCATGTCCCAGTGTCCATCATTTTCCAGAAGTCCTTTTCTTTGGCAAGCTTCCCTGAATGTTTCACACACATGGCCTCCGACAGTCTTCAGAGGTCAAAAATGATGTAGGGCCTTTGACAACATGAGGTAAAATGCGCAGGCAGAAGCACTCTGAATTTGACGGATGAACAGTGTAGACGTGACCAAGCGTATCAGTTGCTTTCCCCCCTGGATAGCCTTCAATATAAAGCCCCCGTTTCGTCCGTTCCAGTGTTTTTCTGGAGGCATTCCAAGTGTAGTACTTTGGTAAATCACAGTAGAGAATTATTTTTGCAAAAGGGTCTTGTTGACACAGCTCAAAAAATGCCAAAAGGGTGGTCTTAGGTGGTGTTAGGAGCTGCTGCTGCAAGTTTGCTGGGTTAAAATAAATTCTCTGTCCATTTTCCAAGTGCACACTCAGATGCACAACTGCTGGGTAGCGCTCATGAATGGAGAATCCTAGTATTCTCCAAACAGCTTCATTGCTACTTATGTACTCGCCCAACTGGAATGCCTCCACTTCATCAATAATACGTCCATTTTTCTGGAGTTCAAAAACTGCTTGATCACTTCCTTTGTGGACATATTTGTAGATATACTTGATTGAATTCACAGAGTGGCAAGATTCGACATTTATGTGGGCCTGGGAGATTTTTGAGAGCAAAGGGTTGTAAGGCACTACCCACCTGTTGTCAATTTCTATCTCTTGGAGTGATTGCTGCGAAACCACCATCCCCTGGCTTTCTTCTTCGGTAGACTGGATATCCAACTTGTCCTGTTTGGGTTTCTTGGACCAGGGATCGTGGGTAATGCTTTGAACACCTGCCATCAATCATACAGGGAGAATTTTTGTTGAGACTCCCACACCGACCATGGATCATGTTTTTTGTGATGGTGTCAAACAGCAATGGGTCAATCTGCCACGCTGTGTTGGATTTCTGAATATACTCCCTCTTCTGCAGTGATTATTCACCAACTGTTTTTCCGGAATAATGGAACCAGAGGCCATACCTTTGTCACATGGACCACTAGCAGGGAGGGAAAATATCACGCTGTGTTGGATTTCTGAATATACACCCTCTTCAGCAGTGATTATTCACCAGCTGTTTTTCCGGAATAAGGGAACCAGAGGCCATACCTTTGTCACACGGACTACTAGCAGGGAGGGAAAATGTGTATTTTTGTATGTCTTGGTTTTTTAATGATGTTTTAACCGTATATTTGTGTTTATTTTTCACTGTTCACATTGGAGTAACAGGTGATTGTATTACCTCACTGATAGGAGTGGGAGGAGGGTCAGAAGACTGTTTGGACTTGGATATAGATCCTCCTTACTTCCTCTCAGTGTTTGGACCCGTTGAAGTGCTGAGGCACGAAACGGCCATTGTCCGCTTTTTTCACATCCCTCCCTGCACGTTTTGTATTATGTCCGAATAAATATTGTGACTAGCATATACGGGTAAGTGCACTTCTTTTCTACCTTTTTTTTTTTTTGGACTATTATGTATCACTTTGGAGGCTGCACCCCGTCTCTACTATAGAAGGTATTTGGCTCTCTAAGTGACTTGGGTCATTCTACGCACAGAATCCAACTATATAGCAGCTGTGCGGAGGTCTCTTTTCTGCTTTTGCTCATGAAATTGTGTTGCTGCATTTCTTACCATGAGCACGCTGTGTTGGATTTCTGAATATACTCCCTCTTCTGCAGTGATTATTCACCAACTGTTTTTCCGGAATAATGGAACCAGAGGCCATACCTTTGTCACATGGACTACTAGCAGGGAGGGAAAATATCACGCTGTGTTGGATTTCTGAATATACACCCTCTTCAGCAGTGATTATTCACCAGCTGTTTTTCCGGAATAAGGGAACCAGAGGCCATACCTTTGTCACACGGACTACTAGCAGGGAGGGAAAATGTGTATTTTTGTATGTCTTGGTTTTTTAATGATGTTTTAACCGTATATTTGTGTTTATTTTTCACTGTTCACATTGGAGTAACAGGTGATTGTATTACCTCACTGATAGGAGTGGGAGGAGGGTCAGAAGACCGTTTGGACTTGGATATAGATCCTCCTTACTTCCTCTCAGTGTTTGGACCCGTTGAAGTGCTGAGGCACGAAACGGCCGTTGTCCGCTTTTTTCACATCTCTCCCTGCACGTTTTGTATTATGTCCGAATAAATATTGTGACTAGCATATACGGGTAAGTGCACTTCTTTTCTACCTTTTTTTTTTTTTGGACTATTATGTATCACTTTGGAGGCTGCACCCCGTCTCTACTATAGAAGGTATTTGGCTCTCTAAGTGACTTGGGTCATTCTACGCACAGAATCCAACTATATAGCAGCTGTGCGGAGGTCTCTTTTCTGCTTTTGCTCCTGAAATTGTGTTGCTGCATTTCTTACCATGAGCACGCTGTGTTGGATTTCTGAATATACACCCTCTTCAGCAGTGATTATTCACCAGCTGTTTTTCCGGAATAATGGAACCAGAGGCCATACCTTTGTCACACGGACTACTAGCAGGGAAAATGTGGATTCATATTTTTCAGAATGTGAACTACATGAGGATGTTACTTTTTTAAGCACCAAGACTTTGGAGTACAAGCTTTTTTCCATTGCTGAAAGAGAAGTTAATTTATTTTGGACTAATAATTAGTTAAAATCCTATGTTGACTGTGGACGGGTTCCACGAGGTCTCAGAGTCATGAAAGAAATGTCACAATTCAAGGATAACGAATTATTTGTAAAGGAGTGGGAAATGACTTAAAACAAAAAAACGCGACAAATTCATACGCAATAAAAATGACTTTGAAAGTGGAAGAGTCTTCACATGGAATAAAGGAAACCACCCCAGTAATTATCGTAAATTTCAAAGAAGACAACATCAGAAAAAAGGCTTTACAGGGAAAAACCGTTACAATAACAAAAAAGACTATCTGACTACCGATTCCGATTCCAGTGCCGCCGAGGAATTAAGCGGTACATCTAGAACTCATTCCGCCACGCATTCTAGGGACAATATGGCATCCCCTTTAGACGCAGGACGCGCCGTGGGGGCAGAAGAACTGGCGGAAGGAAATCATCGAAAAAGGAAACAGGTCTCTTGGAGACCGATGTAATAGAAAAAAATACTATTATAAATTTGACGGACCACGTTCTGGATGAAAGGCATTGCTCGGTTTTAATCCAAAGGCCTTAGTTTTTGTTTGCCGGCAGAATTCAATCTGGTGGATTTTAAAATTGACTTATTCAAAGCCACCAGAAAAATCCATCTCTTTAAGTCATTTAATTCACCTAAAAAAATCAATACTTCACCGGAGCTCCTGCAACCCTCAACCTACTGTCTCCTTCCCCATAATCCTGTAGAATGTAAGCCCGCAAGGGCAGGGTCCTCGCCCCTCTGTATCAGTCCATCATTGTTAGTTTGTTTACTGTATGTGATATTTGTAACTTGTATGTAACCCCTTCTCATGTACAGCACCATGGAATCAATGGTGCTATATAAATAAATAATAATAATAAATAATAATAATAATACATCGAGACCGGTTTCATCAGAGAATTTTTCTGGAGAAGTACCATGTCACATAGGACCCTTGGGATTTATAGCTGGAGAAGAAAAAAAGGACATACAGGATGATGCTTTATTACTCCTTAGTCTCACGGATCCCACGGTCTCGATCACCTATCAAAAAGACGTTCCCAGCTTACCATTTACCGGAGGAGTCAAGTCCACTTATATGCCCCAGATATCTCCAGGCAACCTTGTAGATGTTTTTGAAACACAGGTTCTGAAAGATATCGAAGCCCTATTGTACAAAAAATCTCCCGACAATTTATCACCAGGGGAGTTACGGGCTTTGAAGGAGATACAGGGGTGGTCGGACACTATAATATGATCTGAGGACAAGGGTGGGAACATAGTCCTTTTATCAAGGGAGTATTATGAAAAAGAGGCATTAAGGCAATTGTCAGAATTTACCACATATGAAAAATTAAAGGGAGATCCCACATCCAAATTTAAGGGTATTTTACGTTCTTTTTTGAGGCGGAATGTAGAAAAGAAAGTTTTTTTCAGAAAAACAGGCCAACAAATTATTACCAGATTATCCGAGGAAAGCACATTGGCACCATATCCAGAAGGTTCACAAGTCTTTAACGCAGCCACCCGGCCGTCCTATTGTGTCCGGTGTGGGGTCCATCACAGAGCCGCTGTCTGCCTACCTAGATTGGCTGTTACGCCCGCTGTTGCGGGACATACCCTCTTATGTTAGGGACACGGGAGATTTTCTAGGCACATTTAAAATCTTTATATGGCGGGAAGACTTTTGTCTGGCCTCAATTGACATTGAAAGTCTATACACCAGAATCCCCCAAAAGGTGAGTGTCGATACAATTAGAAACATCCTGGAAAATACCCCCACGGATACTAACACCATTGCCTTCATTTGTGAAGGTATATCCTTTATCCTTGAACACAATGCATTTCAATTTGATAACAACTGGTATAAACAAATTGAGGGAGTTGCCATGGGCACCCCAGTAGCTTGCATTCTAGCAAATTTATTTTTGGCTAAATTTGAGGAAGAATTTGTTTATTCTGTGAATAATCCTTTTCTCAAGCACATAAAATTCTTTGCAAGATTTGTGGACGATATTTTCATAGTATGGGAGGGACACCAGGAATCTTTTACACACTTTGTGGAGTATCTAGCCCCTTCATGACCGGGGGATTTTTTGTTTTTCCGTGTTCGTTTTTCGCTCCCCTCCTTCCCAGAGCCATAACTTTTTTATTTTTCCGTCAATTTGGCCATGTGAGGGCTTATTTTTTGCGGGACGAGTTGTACTTTTGAACGACATCATTGGTTTTAGCATGTCGTGTACTAGAAAACGGGAAAAAAATTCCAAGTGCGGTGAAATTGCAAAAAAAGTGCAATCCCACATTGGTTTTTTGTTTGGCTTTTTTGCTAGGTTCACTAAATGCTAAAAATGACCTGCCATTATGATTCTCCAGGTCATTACGAGTTCATAGACACCAAACATGACTAGGTTATTTTTTATCTAAGTGGTGAAAAAAAATTCCAAACTTTGCTAAAAAGAAAAAAAAAAAAAGTTGCGCCATTTTCCGATACTCGTAGCGTCTCCATTTTTCATCATCTGGGGTCGGTTGAGGGCTTATTTTTTGCATGCCGAGATGACGTTTTTAATGATAGCATTTCGGTGCAGATACGTTCTTTTGATCGCCCGTTATTGCATTTTAATGCAATGTCGCGGCGACCAAAAAAACGTAATTCTGGCGTTTCGAATTTTTTTCCCGCTACGCTTTTTAGCGATCAGGTTAATACTTTTTTTTAATTGATAGATCGGGCGATTCTGAGTGCGGCGATACCAAATATGCGTAGATTTGATATTTTTTTTATTGATTTATTTTGATTGGGGCGAAAGGGGGGTGATTTAAACTTTTATGTTTTTTTTATTTTTTTCACATTTTTTTAAACTTTTTTTTTAAACTTTTGCCATGCTTCAATAGCCTCCATGAGAGGCTAGAAGCAGGCATAGCACGATCGGCTCTGCTACATAGCAGCGATCTGCTGATCGCTGCTATGTAGCAGAATTGCACGTGTGCTGTGAGCGCCGACCACAGGGTGGCGCTCACAGCGATGGGCAATCAGTAACCATAGAGGTCTCAAGGACCTCTATGGTTACCATTCACAAGCATCGCCGACCCCCGATCATGTGACGGGGGTCGGCGATGACGTCATTTCCGGCCGCCCGGCCGGAAGCGGTAGTTAAATGCCGCTGTCTGCGTTTGACAGCGGCATTTAACTAGTTAATAGGTGCGGGCAGATCGCGATTCTGCCCGCGCCTATTACGGGCACATGTCAGCTGTTCAAAACAGCTGACATGTCCCGGCTTTGGTGCGGGCTCACCGCGGAGCACTGCATCAAAGCAGGGGAGCCGGCATCGGACGGTATAGTACGTCCGATGCCGGTAAGGGGTTAAAGACGTCTAATACCATGAATATGAGATTTACGTCACAATTTGGGGGTAATGAGCTGGTTTTTCTAGATGTCAAATTGCGGATAGTTGAGGGCACAATTCACACTGAAGTACATCGAAAGCCTTCTTCAACAAACTCACTGTTGCATTATAATAGTGCCCACCCACGCTACACAAACCAGGCTTTACCCTTTAGTCAGTTTTTACGTGTTAAAAGAATCAACAGTAATTCAGCAGGATTTAAACAGCAATCAGAGGAGTTGTATAGGAGATTCACAAAAAGAGGGTATCCGCAGCCAGTCTTAGATAGGGCGTTAAAAAGGGCGACTAATACCGATTCAATAGAAATGTCCGTAAATAGATCTAAGAAAAAAGAAAAAAGGTTTGTTTTTTGTTTTGAATTTGGCCTGATGGATGCTGCTATTAGGACTGCGATTCGAAAGAACTGGCAGATCCTAAATCAGGATGCGGACCTGAGAGAGGTGGTAGAAAGAGGCCCCCTTTTTGCATGCCGCAGAAGTAAAAATATTAGGGATCATTTAGTACGCAACAGGTTTTTTTCTGACCAAAATAATTGGCTCATGGCGGGTACTCCAAAAGGAAATTTCAAATGCGGTCATTGTAATTTTTGTAATTATCATCTTATTGGCAAGCATATTAGAATTGGCCCCATCCAACATGTAGTACGGGAATTTATTTCATGCAGATCTACTTATGTCGTATATGTGATTCTCTGCCCCTGTGGGTTTTTCTATATCGGCAAGACAATCCATCCGTTATTTATCAGAATAAGAGAACATTTTTATTCTGTTAAAACTGGCAAGGGGGTTCCAAGATTTATTAACCATGTCAGGACTCACCATGAAGGCAATGTGCAGACATTGCGATTTGTAGGGTTGGAAAAAGTTACTCTACCACGACAAGGCGGAGATCTACAGCGCTTGCTATTGCAGAGAGAGGGGAGGTGGATCTTGCGCGCAGATGCATTAGGTCCCCTTGGCCTCAATGAAAGGATCGATATGACAGTCTTTCTTTAGAAATGTAGAGATTTATAAAATGATTACTGCTGTGTCTATGTTTCACATGTTTTTGTATGTCTTGGTTTTTTAATGATGTTTTAACCGTATATCTGTGTTTATCTTTCACCGTTCACATTGGAGTAACAGGTGATTGTATTACCTCACTGATGGGAGTGGGAGGAGGGTCAGAAGACCGTTTGGACTTGGATATAGATCCTCCTTACTTCCTCTCAGTGTTTGGACCCGTTGAAGTGCTGAGGCATGAAACGGCCGTTGTCCGCTTTTTTCACATCCCTCCGTGCACGTTTTGTATTATGTCCGAATAAATATTGTGACTAGCATATACGGGTAAGTGCACTTCTTTTCTACCTTTTTTTTTTTTGGGGGTCAATCTGAAGGTTTGGAAATTCGGCACTGATGATATTGTCAATTTCGGTAGGCTGTATTTTTTGCTTCAGCCAGATCAAAATGTGGGCGTGAGGAAGGCCTCTTTTTTGCCATTCAACTGAATACATCCAGCACTGCGTCTCACCATAAATATGTGATTTTGTGATGAGTTTAGTCATTTTTGAAAGTTTCTGTTTGAAAACCCAAGCAATATGGTCATAGCGATTCACAGTTTTTTGTCCCAGCGACAGGTGCCCTCCAATTTCCTCCCAGGCAGGATTGCAAGTAAGGGCCCCTTTCCACTTGTGTGAGAAAAAAACGGTCTGATTTACGGACCGAAAAAACGGATGTAACGTGTGCAATTGTCATGCGAGTGTAATGCGATTTTTTTTTTTTTTTTTAATCGCATCATCATCCGTTTTTACATCCGTATGCAATCCGTTTTTTTTCTCTGCAACTATTTTTATACAGTCATTTACAGGACTATTTACAGTGTTCTGTGCCACAGAATGGTAAGGTATCCGTAAAAAACGGATGGAATACGGATGGTCCGTATTCCATGCGTTTTTTTTTCTCGCACCCATTGACTTGCATTGGCGAGTCTCGTCCGAGAATCTCAGCAATACGCAGCATGCTGCGATTTTTTTCTCAGCCGACAGATTTTTCTCAGTCCGATTTCGGCTGGGAAAAAAATCGCAAATGGAATGTCACCTATTGAAAAACATTGGTCCGAGTGCAATCCGATTTTTTTTATCGGATTGCACTCGTCCGTTTTTCTCACAAGTGGAAAGGGGCCCTAAAGGTGATGAAAAGATCTGGACGGCCATACTTTCTCACATAAGTCATTGCATCCTGTGTGTATTCATGCATGTGTCGTGGGCTGCCTGTGACAGTTGATGGAAGAATAACCATTTTCCCCAACTCTTTTGGATCAGCATCATTTGCAACAGCATCTCTAAGGTGAATATATTCCTCTGCCCTGAGCTTCTTTTGATTTAGTCGGATATATAAAAGAAGTTCACTCTCAATCTTTGCATACATGTCAACAATAAATTGGTGGAAGGTGTGCTTGCATTTCAAGATGTGATTTTCCTCTGCAAATCTTGTCATGATCCTATATGCATAGAAGTCCATGGCAGACACTTTTTTCCTGAAGGGTTGCCTGTTGTAGGATCTGTCTGAGGAATTCCAAAGTGATAGCCATCCTGTCTCTGCTAAAAGATGATTGGATATTGCAGTGCATCATAGGACCTGTGAGTTTCTGCTACTCGTTGCAAACTATTGTTCCTTTTCTGAAGCACAATGTCACGGCTTTGAAAATCATTACCTACAATCAAGATGGCTACCTCATCAAATGTGGGAGCATTGAAACATCGCTGATGCTCACCTTGTGGTGTTTTGTCAGCTCAAATGACAACCTTGTAATCGTCATTTGGCATGCATTCAAGTACAGTCTTGAAAAGTTGAACATATTGATTGCATACCCCCCAACCATCCAGCGGGACTGTCCTGATTTTGACAGTCAGCCCCGCGATCCCAGGCAGGACATTAATTGTCCCGCACTGGTTGGGAGGCGTGTGATATCACCCGGTCAGCTGAGAGCTCCCTGAGTCCCTGTACCCAGCCCGCACAGCAGCACACCACATAATGGCTGCTCTGTGCACAGGACCTGTGATGAGGTCACAGGATGGGAGGAGTCAGTGGGTCACATGATCGGGAGGAGGACCTCCGTGTACAAGACTTTGCTGGTTGCCATGGCGCCGGAGGAGGGTAAGGCAGCGTATTTGTGTGAGGTCAGGAGGTGTTTACAGTGTGGATGTAGCAGAGCCGTGTGTGTACGAGGTGTATGGATCAGGGCAGCGTGTGAAAGGTGTATGGAGCGGAGTCGTGTGTGTACGAGGTGTACGGAGCCGTGTGCATGAGGTGTACGGAGCGCAGCCGCGTGTGTACGAGGTGTACGGAGCGGAGCAGCGTGTGAAAGGTGTACGGAGCGGAGCACAGCCGCGTGTGTACGAGGTGTACGGAGCACAGCCGCGTGTGTACGAGGTGTACGGAGCACAGCCGCGTGTGTACGAGGTGTACGGAGCACAGCCGCGTGTGTACGAGGTGTACGGAGCACAGCCGCGTGTGTACGAGGTGTACGGAGCACAGCCGCGTGTGTACGAGGTGTACGGAGCACAGCCGCGTGTTGTACGAGGTGTACGGAGCGTAGTCGTGTGTACGAGGTGTACGAAGCGGAGTCGTGAGTAAGAGGTGTACGGAGCCATGTGTACGAGGTGTATGGAGCACAGCCGCGTGTGTACGGAGCAGAGTCGTGTGTAAGAGGTGTACGGAGCCGTGTGTACGAGATGTACGGAGCACAGCCGCGTGTGTACGAGGTGTATGGAGCACAGCCGCGTGTGTACGAGGTGTACAGAGCACAGCCGCCTGTGTGAAAGGTGTACGGAGCGGAGTCGTGTGTACGAGGTGTATGGAGCACAGCCGCGTGTGTACGAGATGTACGGAGCACAGCCGCGTGTGTATGAGGTGTACGGAGCGGAGCAGCGTGTGAAAGGTGTATGGAGTGGAATCGTGTGTAAGAGGTGTGCGGATGAGAGCAGAGTGTGAAAGGTGTATGGAGTGGAGCCACGTGTGTACGAGGTGTACAGAGCAGAGCCACGTGTGTACGAGGTGTGCGGAGCAGAGCCATGTGTGTACAAGGTGTGCGGAGCAGCGTGTGCAATGTGTATAGAGCGGAGCCGTGTGTGTACGAGGTGTACGGAGTAGTGCCGTGTGTACGAGATGTATGGAGAGGAGCCGTATGTGTATGAGGTGTACGCAGTGGAGCCGTGTGTGTGCAAGGTATACGGAGCGGAGCAGATTGTGCAATGTGTATGGAGCGGAGCGGTGTGTGTATGAGGTGTACGGAGTAGTGCCGTGTGTACGAGATGTATGGAGCGGCGACGTGTGTGTATGAGGTGTATGGAGTGGAGCCATGTGAACGGAGCGGAGCCGTGTGTGCAAAGTGTACGGAGCGCAGCTGCGTGTGTAGGAGTAGCTATGTGTGGCCATTATATGGTACGAAGTATCATGTGCGGCCATTATACAGTATGGAGCATCATGTGCGGCCATTATATGGTACGAAGTATCATGTGCGGCCAATATACAGTATGGAGCATCATGTGCGGCCATTATATGGTACGAAGTATCATGTGCGGCCATTATACAGTATGGAGCATCATGTGCGGCCATTATATGGTACGAAGTATCATGTGCGGCCAATATACAGTATGGAGCATCATGTGCGGCCATTATATGGTACGAAGTATCATGTGCGGCCATTATCCAGTATGGAGCATCATGTGCGGTCATTATACAGTATGGAGTATCATGTGCGGTCATTATACAGTATGGAGCATCATGTGCGGTCACTATACAGTATGGAGCATCATGTGCGGTCATTATACAGTATGGAGCATCATGTGCGGTCATTATACACTATGGAGCATCATGTGCGGTCATTATACACTATGGAGCATCATGTGCGGTCATTATACACTATGGAGCATCATGTGCGGTCATTATACACTATGGAGCATCATGTGCGGTCATTATACAGTATGGAGCATCATGTGCGGTCATTATACAGTATGGAGCATCATGTGCGGTCACTATACAGTATGGAGCATCATGTGCGGTCATTATACAGTATGGAGCATCATGTGCGGTCATTATACACTATGGAGCATCATGTGCGGTCATTATACACTATGGAGCATCATGTGCGGTCATTATACAGTATGGAGCATCATGTGCGGTCATTATACAGTATTGAGCATCATGTGTGGCCATTATACAGTATTGAGCATCATGTGGGGCCATTATACAGTATTGAGCATCATGTGGGGCCATTATACAGTATTGAGCATCTTGTGGGGTCATTATACAGTATTGAGCATCATGTGTGGCCATTATACAGTATTGAGCATCATGTGGGGCCATTATACAGTATTGAGCATCATGTGTGGCCGTTATACAGTATTGAGCATCATGTGGGGTCGTTATACAGTATGGAGCATTGTGGGGCCGTTATACAGTATGGAGCATTGTGGGGCCATTATACAGTATGGAGCACTGTGCGGCCATTATACAGTATGGCGCACTGTGTGGCCATATTTTTTTGTTTATAATTATTCTTTATGAACAGTGTGATCAGCAGTGCTAAATGGGTGTGGTTGAGACGTGGATATGGGTGGGACTAATGAATGGGTGTAGTCAGAGGCGTGGCCTAAAATTTGCCCCTCTTTCCCGGCTTCAAAAGTTGGGAGGTATGTGATTGTTGGAGTGAGGGAACTGCTGCAAAATAGTGAAAATATCAAGGCGAGTGTTAGGAATTAAAGAGCATCTCCGCTGAGCTTCTGCTTCTGCATTTCCCATGAAGAAGAGTTGAAGAAATTGAGGTTCTTCTCCTTGTAATGGAAGCAGTGAGCCAATTGAGTGGTAAACCTGTCCTTGAACTTTAAATGTCGGCATAAATCCTGTTGTAAACATTTCTTTTGTTGCACCAAATTATATTATTTGGAAGCAGGAGTTGTACTTCCTGATGTTGTCCAAGAAATGCTTTGATATTGTACTGGTACCTGTCATCAGAGACTTTAGGGGATCTGGTGGTGACAGGAGAGGTGGAAGTTTTATCTTGCCATTTGCACAGCATAAACCTGGAGGTTCATCTTTCCATTTTAGGGCACTGCAGTACATGCAGACCACATCCATTTTTCCTATCTGAACTTTAGGATTATTCTGACTGGTAACAAAAGGCAGCATGTTTCAAATCTCCAACCATTTCCTGTGCCCTGGTGGAAGAAATAGCAATTCTCTTAGCGGCAAGTCGGCCTTCTCTCTGCTGAGATGACTCATTGGCCCTTGAGGAAGCAGCTCTTCTCTTATCTGCAAGCCTCGCTTCCCTCTCCTCAGAAAGTTCATTGGCACTTGAGGAAGCAGCTCTTGTTTTCATGTCTGCAAGCCTCGCTTCCCTCTGCTCAGAAAGTTCATTGGCTCTTGAGAAAGCAGCTGCTGTTCTCATGTGTGTCAGCCTTGTTTCTCGGTCTTCCCATTTTTCATTGGCCCGAAATGCAGCTTTTCTTTTCGCATCAGCTGACATTCGTGCCATGGAATTCCTTTTCTTATGAGGCATTATTGTCGTAAAAATAGTCTGTAACTGGCAGTTTCTATATCCTCTCACATAGAGGTAATGTGACTGATATCGGCCTTTCCACCAACACACCCTAACAACATGTTATTACCTCACACAAGCTTTGTTATACTGAGATTGTCCTGCCTATATTAACAAATCAGAGCTCAGATTAATTAACTGTAGCAAAGTAGAAGCTGAGCTGTGATTGGTTGCTATTGGCAGACTGATAAATCCCAGCCAACAGAAAGCCCTCCCCCTGGCAGTATATATTAGCTCATACATACACATAATAGACAGGTCATGTGACTGACAGCTGCCATATTTCCTATATTGTACATTTGTTGCTCTTGTAATTTGTCTGCTTATTTATCAGACTTTTATTTTTGAAGGATAATACCAGACTTGCGTGTGTTTTAGGGCGAGTTTCATGAGTCAATTTGTTTGTGTTGTGTTGCGTGTGGTGACATGCATGTAGTGACTTTTGTGAGATGAGTTTTGTGTGGCGACGTGCGTGTAGCAACTTTTGCGAGATGAGTTTTGTGTGGCGATATGCGTGTAGCAACTTTTTGTGTCGAGTTGCATGTGACAGGTTAGTGTGTTTCGCGCGTCGAGTTTTACGTGTGGTGCGTTTTGAGTATGTGCAAGTTTTGTGTGAGGCAACTTTTGCATGTGTTGCAACTTTTGTGCATGTAGCAATTTTTCTGCGTGTGCAAGTTTTGTGTGAGGCGAGTTTTCCATGAGGTGAGTTTTGCATGTGTGGCGAGTTTTGCGTGAGCCTACTTTTGCATGTGGTGAGTTTTGCATGTGGCGAATTTTGCGCGTGGCGAGTTTTGAGTGGCAACTTTTGTCTTTCAACTTTTATGTGGCGAGGTTGGTGCATGTGTGGTGAAATGTGTGCTGAGGGTGGTATATGTGTTCAAGCATGTGGTAGTGTGTGGTGCATTTTGTGTGTGTGTTCATATCCCCGTGTGTGGTGAGTATCCCACAGAATTTTATGGCTGTAGCTGCGACGGTGCAGGTGCCAATCCCGGACACACACACACACACACACACACACACACACACACACACACACACACACACACACACACACACACACACACACACACACACACACACACACACACCTTTATTTATTAGATATACCTGTAAGTCATCTCCCCTGGATACAGTATAAACCTGTATGTCATCTCCCCTGTATACAGTATATACCTGTATGCCATTTCCTCCTGGCTGTCAATTTGCCTCCTACACTTTTCCTTTCACTTTTTCCCAATTATGTAGATAGGGGCAAAATAGTTTGGTGAATTGGAACGCGCGGGGTTAAAATTTCGCCTCACAACATAGCCTATGACGCTCTCGGGGTCCAGACGTGTGACTGTGCAAAATTTTGTGGCTGTAGCTGTGACGGTGCAGATGCCAATCCCGGACACACACACACACACACACACACACACACACACACACACACACACACACACACACACACACACACACACACACACACACACACACACACACACACACACACACACACACACACACACACACACACATTCAGCTTTATATATTAGACTAGCTGAAGAGCCCGGCGTTGCCTGGGCATAGTAAATATCTGTGGTTAGTTATAGCATCTCACTTCTCTTATTTTCCCATCACGCCTCTCATTTTCCCAATCACATCTTTCATTTTCCCCCTCACATCTCTCATTTTCTCTCTCATTCCCCCCTAACACTTGTCATTTCGACCTCACATCTGTCATTTTCCGATCACTCCACTATTTTCCCTCACTCCTCTCATTTTGCACTCACACCTTTTCATTTTCACCTCACACCTCTCATTTTTACCTCAGTATATACATGTTTGTCATCTCCCTTATATATAGTATACACCTGTATGTCATCTCCTGTATATAGTATATACCTGCTGTGTGTCATCTCCCCTGTATATAGTATATACCTGTATGTCATCATCTCCTATATATAGTATCTACCTGTATGTCATCTCCTTCTATATATAGTATATACCTGTATGTCATCTCCTCCTGTATATAGTATATACCTGTGTGTCATCTCCCCTGTATATATCTGTGTGTAATCTCCTCCTGTATATAGTATATACCTGTATGTCATCTTCTATATATAGCATATACCTGTATGTCATCTCCTCCTGTATATAGTATATACCTGTGTGTCATCTCTCCTGTATATAGTATATACCTGTGTCATCTCCTCCTGTATTAGACCTCGTTCACACGTTATTTGCTTAGTATTTTTACCTCAGTATTTGTAAGCTAAATTGGCAGCCTGATAAATCCCCAGCCAACAGGAAGCCCTTCCCCTGGCTGTATATATTAGCTCACACTCACACATACACATAATAGACAGGTCATGTGACTGACAGCTGCATATGTACATATGGTACATTTGTTGCTCTTGTAGTTTGTCTGCTTATTAATCAGATTTTTATTTTTGAAGGATAATACCAGACTTGTGTGTGTTTTAGGGCGAGTTTCGTTTGTCAAGTTGTGTGTGTTGACATGCATGTAGCGACTTTTGTGAGATGAGTTTTGTGTGGGGACATGCGTGTAGCAACTTTTTGCGTGTCGAGTTGCATGTGACAGGTTAGTGTAGCAAGTTGTGTGCAGCAAGTTCTGCACATGCCAAGTTTTGCGTGTGGCGAGTTTTATGTGTGGTGCCTTTTGAGTATGTGCAAGTTTTGTGTGAGGCAACTTTTGCATGTGTTACAACTTTTGTGCATGTGGCAATTTTTCCGCGTATGCAAGTTTTCCATGAGGTGAGTTTTGCACTTGTGGCGAGTTTTGCAAGAGCCTAGTTTTTTCATGTGGCGAGTTTTGCGCGTGGCGAGTTTTGAGCAGCGACTTTTGTGTTTCGACTTTTATGTGACGAGGTTGGTGTATGTGTGGTGAAATGTGTGCTGAGGGTAATATGTGTTCAAGCACGTGGTAGTATGTGGCGCATTTTGTGTGTGTGTTCATATCCCTGTGTATGGTGAGTATCCCATGTCGGGGCCCCACCTTAGCAACTGTACGGTATATACTCTTTGGCGCCATCGCTCTCATTCTTTAAATCCCCCTTGTTCACATCTGGCAGCTGTCAATTTGCCTCCAACACTTTTCCTTTCACTTTTCCCCATTATGTAGATAGGGGCAAAATTGTTTGGTGAATTGGAAAGCGCGGGGTTAAAATTTCACCTCACAACATAGCCTATGACGCTCTCGGGGTCTTGACATGTGACTGTGCAAAATTTTGTGGCTGTAGCTGCGACGGTGCAGATGCCTATCCCGGACACACACACACACACACACACACACACACACACACACACACACACACACACACACACACACACACACACACACACACACACACATACATTCAGCCTTATATATTAGATGTCCAATTGTTCATAATTCCTGGTCTCTGTATGACCCTCAATAATTTTGTGATATTCCCTTGTTTTAATTTTATTATTTAAATGTGAAATAGATTATTTAATTTTAAAAAATGTTATTTTGTTTTTTTCCTCTGTTATCTCTAGTATACACATGGGGGATTTGATAAGTTATTACTTATAGAGATTGAGAGTATAAATTTGACCATTGCACAATGTGCAAAGTTTTCCAAAAATTACCCAAGGGGTCTGTATCATACACGCAAAAAGAGACCGTGATGAGGAGCTCACAATACATATGTTGTCAAAACACAACGTGAGCCCTCAGCTGTGATTGGTGGTATAAAGTTTACCTCCGGGCACTGGTGTCAGCTGATGGGACTACAGCTCCCATCAGCTGACACTTGCTGCTGCTAATAACAGTGAGAGCAGGAGCGGCGGATGGGAGTATTCATCAGCTGCTCCTGTGCTGGAAATAAATAATTTAAAAAAACCTGAGTGAGTTCCCCTGTATTTTTGATAGCCAGACAGGCAATGCTCACAGCTGGGGCTGTAACCCTCAGCTGTCAGCTTCAGCAAGGCTGGTTATCAAGAATAGAGGGGTCCCCATGCCGTATTTTTAATTATGTTAATATATAACTTAAAAAAACGGCACGGTGTCTCCACCCAGCCTTGCTAAAGCAGACAGCTGGGGGCTGGTATTCTCAGGCTGGTAAGGGGCCATGAATATAGGCCCCCCAGCCTAAAAATAGCAGCCCGCAGCTGCCCAGAAAAGGTGGAATCTATTAGATGCGCCAATTCTGGTGCTTTGCCTAACACTTCCAACTTGCCTTGTAGCGATAGCAAGTGAGGTTCATATTTGTGAGGTTGATGTCACCTTTGTATTGTCAGGTGACATCAAGTCCACGGCATAGTAATGGAGAAGCATCTATAAGACACCCATCCATTACTAATCCTATAATTACAAGGTAAATAAAGACACAGTCAGAATAAAGTCTTTTTGTCATGATCGGTTCCAGGGTTTAATCCTGTCTGCTATTTTTCCGGGCGGATCATGTCAAGGGTTAACTTTGCTCTGCGTCATTCTGAGTTCAGGTTTGCTATTTATTCATATGCATCCTGCTGGTGGTGTCAGCTATAGTTCTACCTTTCTCTGGTTTCTGACTTGGCTTGTATTCGGACTTGCTTCTGCCTTCTGACTTTGTCTTATCCACTACTAACCGTTGCTGTACCTCCTGGCTTGTTCCTGACCACGTGTACTTCTGATCCCTTTAGTACTTCTGCCTCTGTTTTTTGACTCGGCTTATCTGACCACTTTCTCGCCACTTGGTGGCGCCTGTGCTGCTGCTCTGTGGTGCTCCTCTGTGTACGCAGTCTCACTTCCCTCTCAACCTCCCTCTGGTGGAGGTTGCGCTATACTGCAATGCAGCAGCATGACATTATAGCTGACCAATACATTTAAAGGGATTTCTGCATTTTTTTCCTCTGCTCTGTTTGCTATGGATCCACTCCATACCTTGGCAGATCAAATGAACAGTTTGACAGTGGTGATACAAGACCCGATTGTGGAACAGAGGGCCTTGGCCTCGTCTTATAACCACCTGCAAAGGGAGCTTTCTGACACAGTAAAATCGCTGCAGACTGACTGTAAGCAACACTGTTGATGTCTCATTGCAATCTCCTGAACCTACAGTCAAGCTCCCAGATACCTTCTCCAGGGAGAGGGAGAGATTGCAAACTTTTAAGGAGAGTTGCAAGCTATTTTTTTCTCTTAGACTCCGATCTTCTGGAGATGAGTCAGCAGGTGGGGATAATCATTTCCTTACTACGGGAGGGACCTCAGTCGTGGGCTTTCTCTTTTCCTGCTTCTTCCCCGAGCGTGTGTCTGTGGACAGATTCTTTGAGGCTTTGGGACTGATTTATTATGAACCAGGCCGGGTCAGGGTAGCAGAGGCAATGATCATGGGTCTCTCCCAGAATGAACTCACTGCTGAACAGTACTGTTCTGAGTTTAGGCGCTGGTGTGTTTAGGTGTCTTGGGGTGACTCTGCTCTCAGATGTTTGAGAGAAGACTTTCGTATCATCTCAAGGATGCGCTGGCCCTTCATACGCTACCTAGTTCCCTGGAGGAGGCCATGACCCAGGCCATTTGTATGGATGGGAGGTTACGGGAGAGAGGAATTATCCAGCGTGAGATTGCTGTATTGCCTGCCAAGTCTGAGATGATGTCATTCAAGGACACTATGGAAGTTGGTGCCACCAACTTCAAAGAGAAGGAGAGGAAATGATGACGTGATGGGAAATTATGTTTTTATTGTGGAGATCCGGGACATTGGAAGAAGGACTGCCCCTCTTGTCCATCGAGTAACAAGCTACCAAGTCTGGGTGATGGTCTAGGACGTCATCCACACTCTCAGGTACCATTTTCATAATTTCAAAAAGTTATGTTAGAGGTGGAATTGTGTTATGTAGGTGGTTTTGCATCCACTTCAGCATTTGTGGACCTCCCTCCACATCTCCCCCAATCGTTGCACTGCCTCTATAAAAAGTAATAATGCGTAAAGTGTCCACTTGAAGGTAATAATTTCTGAGTACCGAGTATTAATAATGTTATTATTAACATTAATAATGTTGCCTGAATGCACCAATCAAAATGAATAATGCCGTCACTTAAAACAAATAAGGTCCATGAGTGCCCTCTTCAGAATTAATAATGCCTCTGAGCAGTGGATGAAAATCATAGGGCCCCATATCAAAGCCTTTATTGGGCCCCCCTCTCACGTACAAAAAAATTGTCGGAAGAGGTGGAGTCACAGCACATGGATGCAGACACGGACATACTTTTTAACTTTTGAAGACAGAGAGGGACTTTCAGCTTTTTGTGCCCTTTGAAGCCCCTTGGTGTTCTTATTCACTGCAATAACATTTCCATGGCCATAACAGAGAATGATGCCCTCAAAAATGCCTCTTATCCACAAAATGATACACGCACAGTAACCCCTCCACATGCATCGTATGATGATCTGACATTGCCTCCAGCAAGGTATGATGATGCCCCATAATGCCCCCAAGATGATGCCACAGTGAGTCCCCACGGTATATCCCCAGTTACCACCCACAGCCCCTCACATACAGTATGTTGCCCACACAGCCCTACACACACAGATACCCCTCGCATAATATGATGCCCCCACAGACCCAACACAGTATGGTGGACACAACAGCCCCCGAATCATGGACCCCTTAATATAAACATCAATAAAGTTTATGCCCACTTATTCCTGATTCTGTCTCCACTGCAGCCTCTATTTCCTCTTCTGATGCACACACACAGCCAGCTAGCATAGGTGGCGCAATGCAAGTCATTATGCCGCCTGCATCGAGACACTCACACCTTTTAATCTGTAGTCCTTTAGCGGCATGCGGTCTCTAAAGGTACCGTCACACTGAACGATATCGCTAGCGATCCGTGACGTTGCAGCGTCCTGGCTAGCGATATCGTTCAGTTTGACACGCAGCAGCGATCTGGATCCTGCTGTGACATCGTTGGTTGGCGCAGAAAGTCCAGAACTTTATTTCGTCGCTGGACCTCCCGCAGACATCGCTGAATCAGCGTGTGTGACGCCGATTCAGCGATGTCTTCACTGGTAACCAGGGTAAACATCGGGTTACTAAGCGCAGGGCTGCGCTTAGTAACCCGATGTTTACCCTGGTTACCAGCGTAAATGTAAAAAAAAACAAACAGTACATACTTACATTCCGGTGTCTGTCCTCCGGCGCTGTGCTTCTCTGCACTGTGTAAGCGCAGCGGTGACGTCACCGCTGTGCTTTCCAGCCGGCGCTTAGTGCAGAGAAGCACAGCGCCATGGGACAGACACCGGAATGTAAGTATGTAGTGTTTAGGTTTTTTTACGTTTACGCTGGTAACCAGGGTAAACATCGGGTTACTAAGCGCGGCCCTGCGCTTAGTAACCCGATGTTTACCCTTGTTACCAGGGGATCGGCATCGTTGGTCGCTGGAGAGCTGTCTGTGTGACAGCTCTCCAGCGACCACACAGCGACGCTGCAGCGATCGGGATCGTTGTCTAGATCGCTGCAGCGTCGCTTAATGTGATGGTACCTTAATACGGAGAGTGATATGGCAGGGAGCTTGTGGCTCCTTGCTCCATCAAGTGATCAAACTATGATAATGTCATGGTGAGGCTGACACATTTCTAAGTGATGGCAGCTGAAGATCTGGGGCATCGGGCAAGTATTTGGGAGCTGGAGTTCCAGATCTCTGACTCTAATAACATCATTGTCTGTACTCATGCCATAAGTGCTTGCGGCACCTCGTGCAGCCACTGTGACCATACTGCCTGCATTAGCAAGCCATAGATTACAGCCAATTTCACATATGCCTGCGTCGCTTTAGTAAAAGCTTTCTTAACCTAGGCTGCATACCCTGAACATGCAAACACTTGCCCCTCATCTTGGTATACGCGCGCCCCACATCTTAGTATGCTGCAACACTAATTATGTCAAAGTTCAAAAAGTCCTCCTCAGAATTCTCCCTTGCTGAGTTATTGCCATGTGTTACTACAGGATGGCCAGTGGGTGGCACTGGTGCTGTTTAAGATGTTTTTTTTTTTTTTACCTAATCAGAGTAAAAACACTCTTTCTTGCCTGAAGGTGAAGTAGGTGGGGTGAGACTGTTATGAGTTTGTGTGTTACATTGCAGTGCTGGCTCACTGCTTGCTATCAGTAACCCTTTGTCACCTCCTGCCATGATTGCGAAGAGGAAGCCCTCACCTCTGCAGACAAACACCTTTTCTGCCTCTTTTGTTATCTTATAGTTGATGAAAAGAAGGGCTAGTGTTCAATTGGTGCGTGATTGCAGGCTGTGTGCTGAGTGCACACTCACATACATCATTACCCAGTGTTTTAGCCATCCTGCACCTTCTTTAGTGATTTTGTCACAGAATAGCTCTAGAAATACTTTGTTGTCAGCCATGGTTTTTGTAATACAGGCCTTCTGAGTCTGGACAACTGCTGTGCTACCCAGCATTTCATGAGGTGTTGGAGAATGAACACTTTACATGAATTCGATTTAAACTCCTATAACTCCTCTTTACATAACAGGTCATTTAGCTGCACATGGAACGAGGTGATTGCCACCAACCCAGCAGCACATGCAGTCAAACCAGCTGCTGTGGTAACATTATTTAAGGCTCACTAGATCAGGTGGATCCTGAAAGCCCAGCATCTGGTGGGCACATAGGTAATGAGCATTGGTACAGCAGGCTGATGAAACAAGTGGGAAATAAGTAGCATAGGTACTGCAAGCTGCAGGCAGGTGACAGCCTGAAGACAAGAGACAGAAGTGGCACTTCCAGCCACAGGCAGAAAGGAAACTGCAGAAAGGTAGCAGTGGCACTGGAAGCTGCAGGAAAACCAGAGACGTCCAGGAGAACGCAGGCAGGGAGTAGAGTTACTGACAGTCCCACGCAGACAAGAGACGTCATGGAGACCGGAAGACTGGTAACAGAAGTTGCAAATAGAAAGGAGATGTCCTGGAGACCACAGACGAGTAGCATAGGTATTGGAAGCTGCAGGCAGACAGGAGATGTCCTGGAGACAGCTAGCAGAGGTACTGAAAACCGCAAACAGGTAGAAACACCACTGGAAGCCTCAGGCAGATTGGAGACATTTGGGAGACTTCAGAAAGTTAGAAGAGTTGTATAAATAATCCCCAAAACATATCAGTCAAAAAGTATTACCTATGCTAAATTGCATATTGTGAAGACAAAGCGAGTCAATAATATATAACATTATAGGAGAAAAACAAGTCAATGCTAGTAATTAGAAATATGAAAAAACTTTATTTGGGTCAATTAATCACATATAGAAATTTTTTCAGATATTTTTAAAAAGGCACAGTTTACAGAACAACCAATATTAAGGCAATGTAAAGGCATATAAAATAGCGGTGAGTGACAAGTAATCCAAATAAATGAGTGCCGGTCTGAAATGCCTAGGCATAAGGGCTATATATTGAAAAAATTGCTGTAGCAGACAAAATGTCTTATTTAGACCATGACTGAATAACTTGAGCCAAGCAATGTTATAGATCCATTAGGGCCAATGACCAATGCATATCCATGTGGGTGCTAATAGCTACCAACTTGTACTCCAATAACAAAGCAAAAAAGCCCTAATGAGTCGACTCTAAACAGTCATTGTACTAAGAGTAATAAAGACAGCAATATAGGAAGTCAAAAGATTTAATTACCCGTCATATTGCCTGGCATACGTCCCGGAAATCACTCCCCAACGCACATTTTGATACAGATTTTCCTTCTTCAGGGGGCGTAGAGTACAAGTTGGTAGCTATTAGCACCCACATGGATATGCATTGGTCATTGGCCCTAACGGATCCATAACATTGCTTGGCTCAAGTTATTCAGTCATGGTCTAAATAAGACATTTTGTCTGCTACAGCATTTTTTTCAGTATATAGCTCTTATGCCTTGGCATTTCTCACCGGCACTCATTTATTTGGATTACTTGTCACCTACCGCTATTTTATATGCCTTTACATTGCCTTAATATTGGTTGCTCTGTAAACTGTGCCTTTTTAAAATTATCTTAAAAGATTTCTATATGTGATTAATTGACCCAAATAAAGTTTTTTTTCATATTTCTAATAACTAGCATTGACTCGTTTTTCTCCTAATGTTAGAAAGTTAGAAGAGGTAGACCACAGACAGGTAGCAGAAGCAGGCAGGCAGCAGATGTAGAGAGGTAGCAGAGGTACTGGAAGCCACAGGCTGTCAGGAGGCATCCTGGAGATCAGACAGGTCACAGAGGTAGGGGAAACCGCAAGCAGGTAGCAGAGATACAGGAAGCCGCAGGCATATGGGAGACATCTGAGAGATCACAGACAGGTAGCAAAGGTACTGCAAGTCGTAGGCACACAGGAGACATCTTAGAGACCACAGACAGGCAGTTAATCCATTCTTTGGCAATTAATACTTTTCCAAAGTAACAAAAAAATCCATCATAATAAAAATAAATATTAATAATAGTAAAATTAGAACAGTTAAAATTAACAGAGTGCCTCATGGAAAGGATGCTACTATATCCTGATATTAATAGCTGTTCAGATGACACTATGAAGATTAAACATACATAGGATATTATACATACAGGTGCTTCTCACAAAATTAGAATATCATCAAAAAGTTAATTTATTTGAGTTCCATCTTCAATAAAAAAAAAGTGAAGCTCATATATTATATAGAGTCATTACAAACAGAGTGATCTATTTCTGTTAATGTTGATGATTATGGCTTACAGCCAATGAAAACCCAAAAGTCATTATCTCAGTAAATTAGAATAATTAACAAAAACACCTGCAAAGGCTTCCTAAGTGTTTAAAAAGGTCCCTTAAGGTACCGTCACATTAAGCGACGCTGCAGCGATCTAGACAATGATCCTGATCGCTGTAGCATCGCTGTGTGGTCGCTGGAGAGCTGTCACACAGACAGCTCTCCAGCGACCAACGATGCCGGTCCCCTGGTAACCAGGGTAAACATCGGGTTACTAAGCGCAGGGCCGCGCTTAGTAACCCGATGTTTACCCTGGTTACCAGCGTAAACGTAAAAAAACCCAAACACTACATACTTACATTCCGGTGTCTGTCCCCCGGCGCTCTGCTTCCTGCACTGCGTAAGCGCCGGCCGGAAAGCAGAGCACAGCGGTAACGTCACCACTGTGCTTTCCGGCTGGCGCTCACAGTCAGTGCAGGAAGCAGAGCGCCGGGGGACAGACACCGGAATGTAAGTATGTAGTGTTTGGTTTTTTTACGTTTACGCTGGTAACCAGGGTAAACATCGGGTTACTAAGCGCGGCCCTGCGCTTAGTAACCCGATGTTTACCCTGGTTACCAGTGAAGACATCGCTGAATCGGCGTCACACACGCCGATTCAGCGATGTCTGCGGGAGATCCAGCAACGAAATAAAGTGCTGGACTTTCTGCTCCGACCAACGATGTCACAGCAGGATCCAGATCGCTGCTGCGTGTCAAACTGAACGATATCGCTATCCAGGACGCTGCAACGTCACGGATCACTAGCGATATCGTTCAGTGTGACAGTACCTTTAGTCTTTTTCAGTAGGCTCCATAATCATGGGGAAGACTGCTGACTTGACAGATGTCCAGGAGGCAGTCACTGACAGTCTCCACAAGCATGTGTTCGATGCGCTTGCATACTTCAGACTGCGCATGTCTAGGAACTGTATTGAGACACGCCCTCCAGGAAATATCAAACGCATGCGCATAAAAAGTGCAAATGCAAGCAAAAATGCATGCAAACACTGGTTTTTTTTGCTGTCATGTGCAAGCTGATGCAGATAAAAAAAATGCTGCGTTTGCATGCGTTTTTTCATGCATTTATCAATGTGGATGATATGCTATGCACATAGACGCAAATGTGAAACTAGCCTAAGCCACAAAAGGTCATGGCTAAAGAAGCTGGCTGTTCAGAGTGCTGTTTCCTAGCATATTAATGGAAAGTTGAGTGGAAAGAAAAAGTGTGGTAGAAAAAGGTGCACAAGCAAACTCGATAACTGCATCCTTGAAAGGATTGTTAAGAAAAGACCATTCAAAAAAATTTTAGGGAGAGAAATTCACAATGAATGGATTGCTGCTGGAGTCATTGCATCAAGAGCCACCACACACAGATATATCCAGGACATGGGACACAAATGTCGCATTCCTTGTGTCAAGCTACTCATGATCAATAGTCAATGCCAGAAGCGTCTTACCTGGGCCAAGGAGAAAAATAACTGGACTGTTGCTCAGTGGTCCAAGGAGTTATTTTCAGATGAAAGTAAATTTTGCATTTCATTTGGAAATCAAGGTCCCAGAGTCTGGAGGAAGAATGGAGAGGCGTACAATCCAAGCTGCTTGAGGTCTAGTATGAAGTCTCCACAGTCAGTGATGGTTTGGGGAGCCATGTCATCTGCTGGTGTAGGTCCACTGTGTTTTATAAAAACTAAGGTCAGCACAGCCGTCTACCAGGAAATTTTAGAGCACTTCATGCTTCCCTCTGCCGACAAGCTTTTTGCAGATGGAAATTTCATTCTCCAGCAGGACTTGGCACCTGTCCACACTGCCAAATGTACCAATACCTGGTTTAAAAACAACAGTATCACTGTGCTTGCTTGGCCAGCAAACACGCCTGACTTTAACCCCATAGATTCTATGGGAGGAGGAAGATGAGACACCAGACCCAACAATGCAGGTGAGCTGAAGGCTGCTATCAAAGCAACCTGGGCTTCCATAACACCTCAGCTGTGCCATAGGCTGATCGCCTCCTTGCCGCGCTGCATTGATGCAGTAATGATGCAAAAGGAGCCCCGACCAAGAATTGAGTGCCTTGACTGAACATATATTTCAGTAGGCCAACATTTCAGATTTTAAAATCATTTTTCATGCTGGTATTATAAAATATTCTAATTTACTGAGATAATAACTTTTGGGTTTTCATTGGCTATAAGCCATAATCATCAACATTAACAGAAATAAACATTTAAAATGGATCACTCTATAATGACTCTACAGGTCCTTCTCAAAAAATTAGCATATAGTGTTAAATTTCATTATTTACCATAATGTAATGATTACAATTAAACTTTCATATATTATAGATTCATTATCCACCAACTGAAATTTGTCAGGTCTTTTATTGTTTTAATACTGATGATTTTGGCATACAACTCCTGATAACCCAAAAAACCTGTCTCAATAAATTAGCATATCAAGAAAAGGTTCTCTAAACGACCTATTACCCTAATCTTCTGAATCAACTAATTAACTCTAAACACATGCAAAAGATACCTGAGGCTTTTATAAACTCCCTGCCTGGTTCATTACTCAAAACCCCCATCATGGGTAAGACTAGCGACCTGACAGATGTCAAGAAGGCCATCATTGACACCCTCAAGCAAGAGGGTAAGACCCAGAAAGAAATTTCTCAACAAATAGGCTGTTCCCAGAGTGCTGTATCAAGGCACCTCAATGGTAAGTCTGTTGGAAGGAAACAATGTGGCAGAAAACGCTGTACAACGAGAAGAGGAGACCGGACCCTGAGGAAGATTGTGGAGAAGGACCGATTCCAGACCTTGGGGAACCTGAGGAAGCAGTGGACTGAGTCTGGTGTGGAAACATCCAGAGCCACCGTGCACAGGCGTGTGCAGGAAATGGGCTACAGGTGCCGCATTCCCCAGGTAAAGCCACTTTTGAACCATAAACAGCGGCAGAGGCTGTTGCTAAGTGGTCCCAAGTACTTTTTTCTGATGAAAGCAAATTTTGCATGTCATTCGGAAATCAAGGTACCAGAGTCTGGAGGAAGACTGGGGAGAAGGAAATGCCAAAATGCCTGAAGTCCAGTGTCAAGTACCCACAGTCAGTGATGGTGTGGGGTGCCATGTCAGCTGCTGGTGTTGGTCCACTGTGTTTCATCAAGGGCAGGGTCAATGCAGCTAGCTATCAGGAGATTTTGGAGCACTTCATGCTTCCATCGGCTGAAATGCTTTATGGAGATGAAGATTTCATTTTTCAGCACGACCTGGCACCTGCTCACAGTGCCAAAACCACTGGTAAATGGTTTACTGACCATGGTATTACTGTGCTCAATTGGCCTGCCAACTCTCCTGACCTGAACCCCATAGAGAATCTGTGGGATATTGTGAAGAGAAAGTTGAGAGACGCAAGACCCAACACTCTGGATGAGCTTAAGGCCGCTATTGAAGCATCCTGGGCCTCCATAACATCTCAGCAGTGTCACAGGCTGATTGCCTCCATGCCACGCCGCATTGAAGCAGTCATTTCTGCCAAAGGATTCCCGACCAAGTATTGAGTGCATAACTGAACATTATTATTTGATGGGTTTTTTGTTTGTTATTAAAAAACACTTTTATTTGATTGGATGGGTGAAATATGCTAATTTATTGAGACAGGTTTTTTGGGTTATCAGGAGTTGTATGCCAAAATCATCAGTATTAAAACAATAAAAGGCCTGACAAATTTCAGTTGGTGGATAATGAATCTATAATATATGAAAGTTTAATTGTAATCATTACATTATGGTAAATAATGAAATTTAACACTATATGCTAATTTTTTGAGAAGGACCTGTATATAATAAATGAGTTTTACTTTTTGTATTGAAGAACTGAAATAAATTAACTTTTTGATGATATTCTAATTTTGTGAGAAGCACCTGTAAGTCTTGTGACTCGCCTCAGTAAATAATCACCTAAACTGAGAGATACAGCAATAACAGGATGACCAGAGATGTCAAGACTAGCGTCCTAACTTGCCACAAACTTCTTCTAAGGGTGTGTTCTAGTGAGGGGCAGCAGTTTACTAATGCGGATAAGCAACCAATGTGAGAAGACCCGATGACAAGAATGACATAGCAGCAAATGACGCATCTGTCACACCCCAGATGGTAATTGAATTTCCTGAAAAGTGCTAGGTGAACCCTATGCTTGGAACACATGCGGTCAGCTGTAAAGCACTTTCGGAAATAAATGGGATAGTGAAGGCAGCGCATGTCCACTTTCAGACCGGAGGGTAAGTATAAGGAAGCTAGATTAGGGAAGGGTATCATATAAAAAAGCTGCAGCAAGAAGATGATCACATAAATACAGGGATGGTATACTTATAAATTGAAATGTATTAATAAATGACATTAATATCTGTGTACCTATTTATAAAGTCAGATATTATGAAAGTGCCAACAGATAGTGAAGAAAGTTGCCAAGTGACAAGGTGTTATAGAGATCTGTACTCACTCGGCTGCAGTTGAGATAGGCACAAGAAGCGGTATTGCAGAAATGTCCAAGCACGTTTATTAAAACTGCATTAACCGCCCTGGATAGAAATACAAACAGCCTTTTCCAGCACAAAGTAAACAACAAACAGGAAACTAATAGTCCATATATTAAAGCTGGTTCACCCACTCAGGTCGGTGTCTTTAGCAACACACAATGGAGGTCTCCACACCTCCAGCCACAGACACTAAATGAGAGTCTCGGCCACCATTTTATATGCCAAACCATGCCCCTGGAGGGTTGGGATATGTGAGCAGTCATTCCCACCCATCTTTTATGACTGCTTGTAAAACCCGGCACTGGAATGGCCAAATAACGCTCTCATCACTATATGTGCTGGAGCATGCTTCCAAGCTCACATCACCGCAGCGAATAGCCGCAATGACACATATCTCCCCTCAAGGACTTGTCCAGTGGCCATCTTACATACCCTCCCCTCTGCCCAAAGCTGGGGGGCTTAACACCTTCTGCTAATGAACAGTGGACTCTCGACAGAGCGTCAGCATTGCCATGCTGTTTCATTGCCTATGCTCCACATGGAAGTTAAAATCCTGAAGTGCTGGGAACTACCTGGTCACTCGGGCATTGTTCCCTTTCTTCTCCTTCATCCACTTCAGTGGGGCATGGTCTGACTCTAGTATGAACCTCCTGCCTAAGAGATAGTACCTTAGAGAGTTCAGCACCCACTCGAAGGCTAAACATTCCTTTTTTACTATGGAATAGTTTTTCTCGCAGAATGACAACTTACGGCTAAGATACATTATGGGGTGCTCTTCGCTGTTCACCTCTTGCGATAACACAGCATTCCAGCCCAACATCCAATGTGTCCACCTGGACTACAAACTCCTTGGAGAAATCGGGCACTACCAGCATTGGCTGTTTACACAGGGCCAGCTTCAGCTCCTGGAAGGCCGTTTCCGCTTCTGGAGACCACTTAGCCATAGCCAACTTTGTCCTGTTAAGTGGTGTGTCAGAGAGGCAGCTACCATGGCTAAGTTCAGGATAAACCGGCAGTAATGGCCCACAATGCCCAGGAATGCCCTGACCTGCTTCTTTGAGAGCGGTTGTGGCCAGCCCTGGATCGCTTCAAGTTTATTCATCTGGGACTTTACTTCACCCCTGCCTACAACGTAGCCCAAGAATCTTGCTTCCTCCATTCCCAAGGTGCACTTCTTTGGGTTTATCGAAAACACTGCCTTCCGTAGAGCATCAAATATAGCCTGGACCTTGGTCAGATGGCTTCCCCAATCCTTGCTGAAGATCATAATATCGTCCAGGTAGGCTGCTGCATGCCTCTTCTGGGGAGCTAGGATCCAGTCCATGGCTTTCTGGAATGTTGCTGGAGTGTCTTATAACCCAAACAGCATCCTTGTGTATTGAAAGCATCCATCTGGTGTTGAAAAGGCAGTCTTCTCCTTGGCATCTTGGAACATGGGAATTTGCCAATACCCTTTTGTGAGGTCAAGGGTAGTAATATACTGAGCCGGCCCTAGCCTCCCAATTAACTCATCGACCAGTTGCATTAGGTATGCTTTGGATTTAGACACCTCGTTCAGCTTCCTACAGTTGTTAGACAATCGCCATTCCCCATCCGGTTTTAGCACTAACACTATTGGACTGGACCAGCCACTCTTGGATTCCTTGATGACTCCCAGGCTCAGCATCTATTTCACCTCCTTTGAGATCACTTCTTGGCGGGCTTCAGGAATCCGATAAGGCTTCAGGTTGACCAGGACATGAGACTCCGTCAGGACTTTATGCTCTATTATTTGTACATCCTGGAAGTTCCGAGAACAGATCCCTGTTATGCTGCAGTAACTGTCAGCACTGCTGCTTCTGTGAGTGGGATAAGGTGTCTGCCACCTTAACATCCTCTGCACTAACATTAGACTTTGCCAGCAGACAAAGAGCTTCCCCGGTTTCTCTGTCCTGCCACAATTTAATCAGCTTCACCTGGTAGGGCTTCGGATTCCCAGGTTGGTGGATTTTGTAGTTGACCTCACCAACTTTCTCCACTATCTCACAGGGATCCTGCCACTTAGCCAGAAATTTGGTCTCTAGCGAGGGCACCAGCACAAGTACTCGATCTCCTGGGTTGAACTGTCTTACGCTGGCTGACCTATTATACACTCTGGACTGGGCTTCCTGAGCTTTGAGGAGGTGCTCCTTCACAATGGGCATCACATTGGCAATCCTCTCTTCCGTCTGGGTGACATGCTCTACCACACTTCTATAGTGGGTGGTTTCCGCTTCCCAGGATTCTTTTGCCACATCCAGGAGTCCCCGAGGGTGTTGTCCATAGAGCAGTTCAAATGGGGAGAAGCCGATGGAAGCTTGGTGAACTTACCTGATGGAGAACAGCAGGTATAGCCCGGTTCACTATGTAATTTCGCCGGAATTTTCTGGAGAGTTTCAAATATGTACATTTTTGGAAAGGCTATGGTATAAGCAATAAGAAAAACAATGTTTCCATTTGCCCCGAGTCCTAAGTGGCCGCCATCTTGGATTTTACAAAATGGCTGATTTACATCGATTTTTGTTAATATCTCAGCTTGTAAGTAACGTAAAACTTAAATTTTGACAGCTAAACATACATTTTGAGTACTAAGAAATGCAGTGGTATCCAAATAAATACTCTATATACGACTACAAATTGTATCGGTTTATATTTGAACAAATTTTCGAACTCGAAAAGCAGAGAGTTAATGTTTTTAACTTTTGAACAACCAGAGTGTCTTTACATATCGCCACCATCACTGTCATCATCAGTTTCATATTTGGTCTGAGTGTCCTCGTCATTCATACACTCGCTGTCACACTGACAAAGATCGGTACAGGATAAGTTATTTTTTCGGCACGAACACCTTGAAGAAGAACAGTCATGTTTGCATTGACAACTAATCATCTCGATTATTGCTTTTGGAGCTGGAAGAACATCTGTCATGGTTGGTTTCAACTGTCCATCCAACCCTTTGTGATAGCCATTCTTCTCGGGATCCAGCTGAGAATCCTGCAAAGCAATGTTAGCTTGTCCCCACACTCTGGCTTGGATATGGACTCTGAGGACATGTTGTTTTAGAGCTCCGAGTGTAGGAGGTAACCTGTCACTTTCTGCCATATGCTTGCAAAATAGATGCCATCGCAGTTCGGGAATATTCTTAATAAAAATGCCTTTTGGAGAGTAAGCAAAACATACGAAGGTAGCAAGAGTTGACAACATAGTTTTGCTCACTTCTTTTTCAGTCGAAAGCTTTTGATTTGAATTCATACATGATGTTCTGACTCATAGTGAGTGCTGCTCGGTCAACAATTTTGGTCCTTCTTTGAGTTTCAAGGCTGTCAATCGGCCCTGTTATGATCCAACGGATAGCGGAATATAATTCTGCTGGAACGTCGTTTATGTCACTAGTGACCGTTATGGTGTTTTTATCATTGACTTCCGTTGTAAAATTAGCAATGCTTTTCCTAATTAACTGTGCTGCTTTGTAGATTGTCTGCATGTTGTCTGCATCATCACTACGACATTCCATTGCAGAATTAACCATGATTTCCTCACAGGCTTCTGGTGAATAAAGAACTGCTGATTCCCTTCTGTTTTTTGAAAGACAGGATTTCAGATGTGGCAAGGCATTCATTATAATTTCTTTGAGCCACTTTCTAGTGAATGTAGGTTTGTGATTTTCCACGCCTTCTATACCAAGCATATTCAAATAAGTGGTTTCGATATCTTGTATAGATAGATATGATTGGTTCTGTGTTTGAATATCCACTAGGTTTATCAACTCTAGCAGACTTGCACGTTGTAATAAGGGTTCTTTGTGGTCTGTTCTGTTGGTACTACGTTCTCGTTGTCCATGAAAAACATGCTTTGTCCAACAGCTTTTGTGGTACCGGACGTCAATAGAATGTGCATCCCCTGGTGCAATGCATGTGTTCAGTCTTGTTTTCAGTGTTAAATTATCTGATGTTTCAATAGCTTGTTTCAACGATTTCCCTGCGTTGACTGTCCTCACATTATAAAGCTTCTCATTCTCATCGTTCTGACAAAAGAAACATTTTTCCTTATCCAGTGGCCATGTATGTGACCTCGTGAATGGTGATGAAGAGTCAGATGTTAATGAACCTGATTCGTCCATTTCAGCACGTCCTCTTTTTAATCCTCGTTTCTTGGTAATGTGGCTACCAGTAGCTAATGCATGTGCATAACGGTCCCGGGCTCGTTGTATTTGGTCGTTGTTAATTGCATTTGTGTAACAACTTCGATGGTAGACTGCCTGATGTGTAGCGATTGTGTCTTTCCTGTTGCTAATCCGTCGATGGATATCAACATAGTTGCCATCTTGTAAACTTGCCCTCTCTGCTACTATGTCCAAAACGCGCTGGTAAGACTGTATCCGAGGATTTTGCACCAACTTCTCATTGCCATTGGAAGACTGACAGAGCATACATAGCTTCCAGTTGATAGGTGCCTCACCTTCACAAGTGACTTCAGTAGCTTGTGGTTTGTCTGTCATGTTCAACTCCTGTAATAAAAGAAAAAAAAAACATGTGATTCCTGTCATTATGTATTATTATGTCAATACTAATTAATTATAAAAAACTGCTGTAGTAAATATCTAAAACACATCTGCAACTAGTAATATTGCATTTCTTAGCCCTAAAATGTATGTTTAGCTGTCAAATTTTATTTTTATGTTATTTATAAGCTGAGATATTAACGAAAATTGGTTTTACGTCAGCCATTTTGTAAAATCCAATATGGCGGTCACGTGGGACTCGGGGCAAATGGAAACATTGTTTTTCGTATTGCTTATACTATAACCTTTCCAAAAATGTATAGTTTTCAGACTCTCCAAAAAAATCCGGCGAAGGCCTAAATCAATACATAGTGAACCGGACTAGTAAGGAAGGAGACAGTTCCAGTCTCAGCCGTCCTCCTCTGCTTTTTTTAGCATCGCCTTCAAGGTTTTGTTAAACCTCTCCACAAGTCCATCAGTCTGGGGATGGTATACCGAGGTTCTGAACTGGGAAATTTGCAGGGTCTTGCACAGCTCCCTCATGACCTTCGACATGAAGGGGGTCCCTTGGTCCATTAGTATGTCTTTCAACTGCCCAGTTCGGGAGAAGATTTGGATCAGCTCCTTAGAGATATGTGGCACCCCTGGGGTCCAGCTGCCACAGAGATACTGCACCTCATCCACAGGTGTGGTATTCCGCTCTCGGGTAAGGAGGAGGCACTGCACAGAACCTTAACACCAGCATCCAACACTAGACACTTCAGTCAAGGCATCTGGGTGTACCCTTGGGGAAGATGGCCTCATCCCAGTCTGGAGAGGGTTAATAGGTAGAGGGTGTGGGTGGAGAAAGCAGAGATGTCATGGAAACAGTAGAGGGAGTCAGGAAAGATCTAAATAGTTAGTAAGTGAGAGGAAGTGAAAAGAAGCAGACATGCTGAGGAGTTCCTGTCAGAGGGAGCTAGAGAGAGAAAAAAGCTAAAGGAAGAAGAGAAGGAAGGAGTCCTAGAGGCACGGGTAGTGAGAAGTCCACCCGTGGGGCTCGTATTCACGCTGACCATAGTCAGGTGGAGTGACCAGGTCGCAGTCAGGGGACTGTCCCCATTCTAGTGGACAAACTAAAGACTCAGCTAGATAACCGGAGGCTGTGGTTTTTGCCACATCTGCAAACATTCGCTGAAAAAGCAGCCAGATAGGATGCAGGGGGACTAGAGCTCACTGCCTGACAAGATCTGTGGCTTCTGGCTTGGGACACTGTGTGGCAGGCGCGGAGAGGAGAGGTGAAACCAGCATAGAAAGGGGGTTCTGGAAGGTGCACCCAATTTGCTTGAGAGCTGGCTGGACCAACTACTCGGAGGGCACAGCACCCTGGCTGGGGCAACTAAGAACTGTGAGTGAAGCATTGGAAACTGCACCCCGCTGTGTCCTCACACTTATTTACTGCGCCATCCGCCCTGCACAACATCCATCATCAGCATCTCCATCTTTTACAACCTATGTGGCCTGGGACTCAAGCTCTACCTGTGGAGATCTGTACCAACTCTGCTGCATCACCATCAGCCCCAGTGATCTATTTAAACAACGCCAGCTAGCATCTCCTATTTGCCGAGTACCACAGGTGGCGTCACGAACAATTCCCCTTTTCCCCATAGACTTTATTCCCATTTCATTGACTCTTATATTTTACGCCCAGGGCCACGGACCGGGTCACTGCTGCCGTGACACATCCAATTTAAGAACCGCCGGCCCAGTACAAAGTATCCCAATGGCCCTGACATGCGCTGCAGATACACTTGCTAGAGGCATTTCTTAAGGGTACTGCCTCTAGGTACTGGGTAGCATAATCCAGGACCACCAATGTATATTAATGTCCTCTTGCGGATTTCACCAGTTGTCCCACTAGGTCCATTGCTATCCGCTTGAATGGCACCTCAATGATGGACAATGGTACCAGAGAACTGCAGAAGTGGGCTACTGGGGAGGCCAGCTGGCACATGGTGCAGAAACAGTAAAAGTTCATAATTTCTCTGTAACACCCCAGCCAGTAGAATCTTTGCAGAATGTGCTCCTGGGTCTGATCTGCCCCCAGGTAACCATCCAACACAATGGAATGAGCCATGTCTAACACTCTGCGTCTATAGGGCCCTGGTACCAATAACTGCTCTAACACCTCACCTCTTGGCGTGGTTACCCTATAAAGCAGATCACCAATCACAGCAAAATGAGGAAACTCTCTGTTGGCTCCCTGATCCTGAGGCACACCATTTAATAAAGTAACAATTTCAAATGCCCCTTTAAGAATTAGGTCCCTGAGTTGGGCAGTTCCAAAGTTTCCCCCAGACACCTCCAGCTCAGGATCGTTGGCCTCAGTTGATGCTTCCTCATCGCCAACAAGCACACAAAATGGAAACCTATCATCTGCAGCCTGCGATGAGGCTTCTTTGGGAGGAACCTGGCTATTGCCTGGACAACCAGACATCCTCCCTTTTGCCTACAAGTCCCAAAATAATACATAGTGGTGCATTAGGTCCTTGGCCACGTAAACCTAATGGGACTCGGTGCCACAGTTTGTGTTTATGACCACTTGGGCCATGGGATAGCCCTTAGTGTCACCATGAATACAGCAGATGCTCACAATCTTTCCAGGAATCAGCCGATGGGGAATGATAGCCCTCACTAGGGTTACCAAACTCCCTGAGTCCAGAAGACCAGTCATTTGCACCCCGCTTACAGTCACAGGGGCATGCCTGCAGCTTCTCTCCCATTTGGGGGTCAGCACTGCAGGCCGGATATGCAAAAATACATCCTGTGCTGCAGTCCATTGGCTCGGTGGTCATGGGACAACGGGTGGCTATGTGGCCAGGGGTATGACACCTCCAACAAGTTATGCTATGTGAAGGAACCTTGGACACTAACTCCCGTGCTCTTGGACACTCCCAGGTGTGGCTCTAGCTCTCCTCTTTTGGGTGTCAGCTCTGCTTTGGGAACCCCAGTATGGGGATGCTACAACTCCTTGCTTTCCCACAGAACTCTGGACCGCCAGGTACCTCTCAGCCAGGTTCACTAGGTCATCAGCATTACGGGGATCTCCCTGGGCATCCCAGGATTGCACTGGCCTCGGTAGGGAGTGTATTAGCCTGTCCATAACGACCCTCTCCACTTGTGCACTTTCAGACCAAAGGATAAGTATCAAAGGAAGCTAAGCTTAGGGAAGGGTATCATGTTAAAAACCTGCAGCAAGAAGAAGATAATCGCATAAATCACAGGGAAGATACAGTGGATACGGAAAGTATTCATACACGTTTACATTTTTCACTCTTTGTTTCATTGCAGCCATTTAGTAATTTAAAAAAAGTTCATTTTTCTCATTAATGTACACTCTGCACCCCATTTTGACTGAAAAAAAACAGAAATGTAGTAATTTTTGCAAATTTATTAAAAAAATAAAAACTGAAATATCACATGGTCATAAGTATTCAGACCCTTTGCTCAGTATTGAGTAGAAGCACCCTTTTGAGCTAGTACAGCCATGAGTCTTCTTGGGAATGATGCAACAAATTTTGCACTCCTGGATTTGGGGATCGTCTGCCATTCTTCCTTGCAGATCCTCTCCAGTTCCATCAGGTTGGATGGTGAACGTTGGTGGACAGACATATTCAGATCTCTCCAGAGATGCTCAATTGGGCTTAGGTCAGGGCTCTGGCTGAGCCAGTGAAGAATAGTCACAGAGTTGTTCTGAAGCCACTCCTTTGATATTTTAGCTGTGTGCTCAGGGTCATCTTGTTGGAAGGTGAACCTTCGGCCAAGTCTGAGGTCCAGAGCACTCTGGAAGAGGTTTTCATCCAGGATACCTCTGTACTTGGCCGCATTCATGTTTCCTTCAGTGACAACCAGTTGCTCTGTCCCTGCAGCTGAAAAACACCCCCATAGCATGATGCTGCCACCACCATGTTTCACTGTTAGGATTGTATTGGGCAGGTGATGAGTAGTGCCTGGTTTTCTCCACACATACCGCTTAGAATTATTACCAAAAAGGTCTATCTTCGTCTCTTCAGACAAGAGAATCTTATTTCTCATAGTCTGGGAGTCCTTCATGTGTTTTTTTAGAAAACTCTATGCAGGCTTTCATATGTCTTGCACTTCTGTTGGGCTTCTCTGCCATAAAGGACCGACTGGTGGAGGACTGCAGTGAACTTCAATTTCTCAATCCGTTAGCCCTGTTATCCCTTGTTTCTTCCAGACCCATTTTCAGCTATCAAAGTCTAGTCTATTGACTTTAATCTCCTCACTCCAAATCACCCATTTCCAATCTTCTACTGTCACGTTTTCTTACTTTTTTGCAAACTTGAGGCGATTCATATGATATTTAAGTCGAGGCTTCTCTGCTATTCTAGACTTGTGTAATGTGTGTTGCATGGTGCTTACATTGATATCCGTGATCTCACTATTACGAATCTTACGAGCCACCTCCACTGCTGTGTTTGTCAAGTCAGAACTAATAGATCTTGTGATGGGCCGACTTGTTGACTCCAATTTTTTGTCTTGACATCCACCTGTTGGTTTTTCATGGATGTACGGACTTTAGTTTATATTCTTCCAATTGTCATGGCATTCACATGAAGCAATTTTCTTGGCCAAGAGACCACTATGGATGAGCTGGATGATGCTGTTTCTCTTTTCTTGGTAAATCTTCATCATTGCTGCACCTCGATTCGAACTAGTGACCTTTCGCTTGGGAATCAACCTAATGACACACTGAGCTATTAAGGAATCTGAGAACAGGTTGTAATTTGCAGTATACAGGAAGAAATATTTCCACAACCAGGAGCAAAACAGTAACAAAGCAGTGATATGACAGGAATCTGCATAACTAATAATAATAGTAATAATAATAATAATAATATTATAATTATTTATTTATATAGCAGCATTGATCCCATGGTGCTGTACATGAGAAGGGGTTACATACAAATTACATATATCACTTACAGTAAGCAAACAATTACAGACTGATACAGAGGGGCGAGGACCCTGCCCTTGCGTACTTACATTCTACAGGATGGTGGGGAAGGAGAAAGTAGGTTGGGGGGGTGCAGCAGCTCTGGTGTTGGTGAGGCAGTAGCTTCGGTAGTGGTGAGGAGGCAGCGGGATCAGTGCAGGCTGCAGGCTTTCCTGAAGAGGTGGGTTTTCAGGTTCCGTCTGAAGGATCCGAATGTGGTTGATAGTCGGACGTGTTGGGCCAAAGAATTCCAGAGGATGTGGGATATTCGGGAAAAGTCTTGGAGGCGGTTGGATGAGGAGCGAATAAGTGTGGAAGAGAGAAGTCTTGGGAGGACAGGAGATTACGTGAGGGAAGATATCTGGAGATTAGTTCAGAGATATATGGAGGAGACAGGTTATGGATGGCTTTGTAGGTTAGTATTACTAATTTGAGCTGGATACGCTGAGGGAATGGGAGCCAGCGAAGAGATTTGCAGAGGGGGGAAGCGGAGGAGAATCGAGGAGAGAGATTAATTAATTGGGCAGCAGAGTTAAGGATGGACTGGAGAGGTGCAAGGCAGTAGCGTAGCTACCGGGGAAGCAGAGGGTGTGGTGGCCCCGGGCCCGGTGCTCAGAGAGGGCCCACCTGGAGCTACGCTACTATAAGTGTATCAGCGTGCAGTGCACCGATACAGTTACCTTCTGCAGCAGAGCAGAGAGAATATAGATCTCCCTGCTCTGCCACCGGCCACTATGGGGCCCTTGAGCAGGCAGGGGGGCCCCGATGCCAGCAGTGGGCTCCCCGCCTGTCATCGCAGGATCAGCTGTATCGGCATTTAGCCGATATTGCTGACCGCAATGATGAGGGAAGAAGCGCTGCGCTCCTTCCCCCATCATCCCCCTGTCAGCATCTGATGTTGGTGACGCTGACAGCGGGCGCGATGACGTCACTGCCCGGTGCCCGCTGTCAGGAGATGAGCGGGCGTTCAGAGCAGCGCAGCAACCAGGAAGAAGAGAGGTGAGTATTTATTTTTTTATGGGGTGCTGCCTAAGGCTTCTTTCACACTAACGTCGGAATCTCCCCGTCGCAATGCGTCGGGGAGAGATTCCGAAGCTAGCGTTTGCTGCATTGCACAATGGGTGCAGCGGATGCATTTTTCCGGCGCATCCGCTGCCCCATTGTAAGGTGCGGGGAGGTGGGGGCGGACTTCCGGCCGCGCATGCGCGGTCGGAAAAACCGGTCCATCAGGAGAAAAAAACGTTACATGTAGCGTTTTTTTCTCCCGACGGTCCGCCAAAGCACGACGCATCCGTCGCAAGACGGATGCGAAGTGTGGCAATCCGTCGCAAATGCGTCGTCAATAGAAGTCTATGGGGAAAAAACGCATCCTGCAAGCACTTTTGCAGGATGCGCTTTTTCTGCAAAACGACGCATTGTGACGGATTTAAAAAAACGCTAGTGTGAAAGTACCCTAATACTACAGCGTCTGCCTATGGGGGTCTGCCTTATACTACAGGATCTGCCCATGGGGGTCTGCCTAATACTACAGGGTCTGCCTATGGGGATCTGTCTTATACTATAGGGTCAGACCGCTACATCATCTGGGGTCATTACTGGGACCGGAGCATCGCGAGGAGCGGGAAAAGCTGCCAGGGACGCCGGAAAGTGAGAATATCACGATTTTTTTTTTAATTACCGTATTTTCCGGCGTATAAGACGACTTTTTAACCCCTGAAAATCTTCTTAAAAGTCGGGGGTCGTCTTATACGCCGGGTATCTATGGTGGGTGGGGGGGAGTGGTCCCGATGACGGAGGGGGCGTCTCACAGGGAAGTGTGAGTATGCCCCATTACCTCATATTATAGCTGCAGCGTCAGCGTGGGGTGCTGGGGAGCGGCGGCTGCTCCTTTGTGCCGCGTGGGTGCTATGGGGCGGCGGTTCCTTTTGGTACAGCGTCGTGGCTCTGTGCTGTGGGGCGGCAGCGGCGGCGTATCTTCAGGGAGAGTCAGTCGGGGCTCCTCCGGCATCTCCCGAAATCCCGGAGGCGCCGGCAGCTCCATTGCTGCGATGCGGTGGCCTTCGGGAAAATGGCCGCTGGGGGTGGCGCAGGCTCAGATTCAGATCTCTTCTCCCGAGATCTCGGGACGAGATCTGAATCTGAGCCTGCGCCGCCCCCAGCGGCCATTTTCCCGGAGGCCACCGCATCGCAGCAATGGAGCTGCCGGCGCCTCCGGGATTTCGGGAGATGCCGGAGGAGCCCCGACTGACTCTCCCTGAAGATACGCCGCCGCTGCCGCCCCACAGTACAGAGCCACGACGCTGTACCAAAAGGAACCGCCGCCCCACAGCACCCACGCGGCACAAAGGAGCAGCGGCCGCCGCCGCTCCCCAGCACCCCACGCTGACGCTGCAGCTATAATATGAGGTAATGGGGCATACTCACACTTCCCTGTGAGACGCCCCCTCCGTCATCGGGACCACTCCCCCCCCCAAAAAAAGGCACATTAGTCACCGGCCGTATAAGATGACATACGGCGTATAAGAAGATCCCCAATTTTTAAGATTTTATATTTTAACTGGAAAAGTTGGGGGGTCGTCTTATACGCCCAGTCGTCTTATACGCCGGAAAATACGGTATTATTTTTAACATTATATCTTTTTACTATTGATGCTGCATAGGCAGCATCAATATTAAAAAGTGAAGCGGTGTTTAAATCCTGCCCCAATATCGCTGATTAGACGCGGCCGGCCGGCGCGTCCAATCTGCGACGCGGGATTTCCGTTACAGACAAACAAACAAACAGACGGAAATGGACCTTAACCGATTATACAGTATATATAGATTCTTTTCAGTAACATCTGTCATCTGTTGAGGTTCTCCTCCACTATTAGGGTGCGTCATCGAGTTGTAATCAAGGTTACCTGGTTAGGGTCCCACTCAGAAGCTTCGCCCCTCCTGAACCAAAACCCTAGTTACGCCTCTGGTGCAAGGGTGGTAGCAGGCAGGCCACGAAAAAGGATGCTGCAGTAGTCAAGATGGGAGATGATGAGGGCATGCACAAGCATTTTAGTAGATTGACGGTTGAGGAAAGGAAGGATTCTGGAGATATTTTTGAGCTGGAGGCTCATCATTAATAATAATGATAATAGTGATTAGCATAACTAATCATATGCTAAATAGTTGCCAGTCAAATTTATGCATGAGATAGCCAATATGATTGTCTATAAAAAGATGGTAGTCTCACATTCTAAGCAGTAGTAGATAACGAGATATGGAGCCTGACATTCAAAAGTTCAAAACATTGTTACCCTTTTGCTCATCAGTGTATATGGGCATGCAGGTCATAAGAAGCTGGATAAAATTATACCTTGATATCTGTGATTCCATGTCTCATTCCAGAGAAATCCACAGGTTTTTTTATTTATATGTAAATGACCTATTCCAGGCTATGGACAGGAAGTACTTGGATGATAACAATGACTCCAGCTTATTTTAAATATAGGTGGGAGTCAACAGTGTGAGACAAGTAACTAACTCAGAACAGGAGAAATTATTTTGTTTTTCCTTGTGTTCTGACCATCTGAATATAGAGCAATATGTTTGTATTTATGTGCTGGTTTGTTGCATTATATCACCATCTAGTGGTGGCTGAATTTATAACCTGTGTCTTTAAAGGGAACCTGTCACCCCCAAAATTGAAGGTGAGCTAAGCCCACTGGCATCAGGGGCTTATCTACAGCATTCTGTAATGCTGTAGATAAGCCCCCGATGTATCCTGAAAGATGAGAAAAAGAGGTTATATTATACTCACCCAGGGGTGGTCCCGCTGCAATTCTGGTCCGATGGGCATCGCGGTCCGGTCCGGGGCCTCCCATCTTCTTACAATGACGTCCTCTTCTTGTCTTCACTCTTCGGCCCCATGCAGGCGTACTTTGTCTGCCCTGTTGAGGGCAGAGCAAAGTACAGCAGTGCGCAGGCGCCGGGCCTCTCTGACCTTTCCCGACGACTACGCACTGTTTCCTGGACTTATAAGCTTTTTTCTTACAGGGGTCTCCACTTGCTTGTGATACCCTGCCGCCTCTGTAACTAATTCCTTTCCTTGCTGAGCATTGTAGTTCCACCACTATTAAACCTGTCTTCTCCCTGTCACCTGCTCTCCAACACACTCCTCCTCAACACTGACTACTTTCCTCCTATGTCACTAAAACCTTCCTACTGGATCCCCTATAGGTCGCACCTTTCCCCCTGTCCTCCAGGGGCCAGCCTCACAGTTAACACCGTAGGAACATGACATAGACAATGGCCATAGGGATAAATGCATTTTTATATTATAAGAGAAAATAACTGTCTGCGCTGGAAAACCCGCTAGAGGACCATATGACAAAGTCCGTTGGCACAGTAAATAAGTCCAGTGAATATTACTGTTACAATACACGCTCAAACTACCTCAAACCGCAAAATATATAAAAAGCAATAAAAAATATATAGCTACCTGAGGAAGTAGTCAGAGGGAGATAAGAATCCTTCAATGTATTTTTCTCGAGACGCCCGAAATAAGTGAAAAAGATGAAGTGCCAGATGATTTTTGATCAGTAGCGATTACTTTAAAGTTGTTTTCTTCCAATCCTTTGCTGGGAAAAGATATAGTCCACAACTAATCCCGTGATGATCCGGATCGCCGGCACTGCCCCGGCCGGTGGCAGCGCACGTCTGCGTGCAGAGAAGTGTGTCCACGCTGCTGGACGAAGCCGTTAGGTCTTCTGCACTCGCAGGACCTAGTGTGACGTCACAGTCACGTGAATAATCACGTGATCCTAAGCTCTTTCCATAGCCGGTCACGTGATTATTCACGTGACTGTGACATCACACTAGGTCCTGCGAGTGCAGAAGACCTAACGGCTTCGTCCAGCAGCGTGGACACACTTCTCTGCACGCAGACGTGCGCTGCCACCGGCCGGGGCAGTGCCGGCGATCCGGATCATCACGGGATTAGTTGTGGACTATATCTTTTCCCAGCAAAGGATTGGAAGAAAACAACAACTTTAAAGTAATCGCTACTGATCAAAAATCATCTGGCACTTCATCTTTTTCACTTATTTCGGGCGTCTCGAGAAAAATACATTGAAGGATTCTTATCTCCCTCTGACTACTTCCTCAGGTAGCTATATATTTTTTATTGATTTTTATATATTTTGAGGTAGTTTGAGCGTGTATTGTAACAGTAATATTCACTGGACTTATTTACTGTGCCAACGGACTTTGTCATATGGTCCTCTAGCGGGTTTTCCAGCGCAGACAGTTATTTTCTCTTTTATCAGATTTATCTTTTTGTTTGCGGTGGGTGGTACCGCTATTCTGTTTGCTGCAGGTATAATTTGTTGTGAGCGCTACAGGTTTTCCTTTTAGTATTGATTTTTATATTATAGCCATAAATATAACAACACACAAAAATAACTTTAGACACACTTGTCACAACGTCTTCTTAAGGGGGACAGGATTTCTTGTCCACCCTCTTACAAGAACACAGTGTTGTCAGTTTTCCTTTATTCAGCTAATATATATATATATATATATATATATATATATATATATATATATATATATATATATATATATATATATATACACATATATGCAGTGGGTATGGAAAGTATTCATACCCCTTTAAATTTTTCACTCTTTGTTTCATTGCAGCCATTAGATGAATTCAAAAAAGTTCATTTTTTTTCTCATTAACCCCGACCCATGACGCCACGTAGGCGTCATGAAAGTCGGTGCCAATCTGACCCATGACGCCTATGTGGCGTCATGGAAAGATTGCGTCCCTGCAGATCGGGTGAAAGGGTTAACTCCCATTTCACCCGATCTGCAGAGACAGGAGGAGTGGTAGTACAGCCCAGGGGGGGTGGCTTCACCCCCCCGTGGCTACGATCGCTCTGATTGGCAGTTTCACTTTCAACAGCCAATCAGAGCGATTTGTAATATTTCACCTATTATAACTGGTGAAATATTACAATCCAGCCATGGCCGATGCTGCAATATCATCGGCCATGGCTGGAAACACTAATGTGCCCCCACCCCACCCCACCGATCGCCCCCCCAGCCCTCCGATCTGTCCGGTACACTGCTCCGGCTCCCCTCTGCCCTGTGCTCCGCTCCCCCCGTGCTCCAATCACCCTCCCCGTGCTCCGTTCCACCCCCCCGTGCTCCGTTCCACCCCTCCCGCGCTCCGATCCACCCCCTATGCTCCGATTTTCCCCCCCCCCCCCCCCCCGTGCTCCCCCCTACCCCATCATACTTACCGATCCTGCCGGGGTCCGTCCGTCTTCTCCCTGGGCGCCGCCATCTTCCAAAATGGCGGGCACATGCGCAGTGCGCCCGCCGAATCTACCGGCCGGCAGATTCGTTCCGAAGTGCATTTTGATCACTGAGATAGATTATATCTCAGTGATCAAAATAAAAAAATAATAAATGACCCCCCCCCCCCCTTTGTCACCCCCATAGGTAGGGACAATAAAAAAATAACGAAATTTCTTTTTCCCACTAATGTTAGAATAGGGTTAGGGTTAGGGGTAGGGTTAGGGCTAGGGTTAGGGCTAGGGTTAGGGTTTCGGTATGTGCACACGTATTCTGTTCCTCTGCGGATTTTTCCGCTGCAGATTTGATAAATCCGCAGTGCTAAACCGCTGCGGATTTATGGCGGATTTACCACGTTTTTTCTGCGCATTTCACTGCGGTTTTACAACTGCGATTTTCTATTTGAGCAGTTGTAAAACCGCTGCGGAATCCGCAGAAAGAAGTGACATGCTGCGGAATGTAAACCGCTGCGTTTCCGTGCAGTTTTTCTGCAGCATGTGTACAGCGATTTTTGTTTCCCATAGGTTTACATTGAACTGTAAACTCATGGGAAACTGTAGCGGATCCGCAGCGTTTTCCGCAGCGTGTGCACATACCTTTAGAATTAGGCTATGTGCACACGGTGCGGATTTGGCTGCGGATCCGCAGCAGTGTTCCATCAGGTTTACAGTACCATGTAAACCTATGGAAAACCAAATCCGCTGTGCCCATGGTGCGGAAAATACCGCGCGGAAACGCTGCGTTGTATTTTCCGCAGCATGTCAATTCTTTGTGCGGATTCCGCAGCGTTTTACACCTGTTCCTCAATAGGAATCCGCAGGTGAAATCCGCACAAAAAACACTGGAAATCTGCGGAAAATCCGCAGGTAAAACGCAGTGCCTTTTACCCGCGGATTTTTCAAAAATGATGCTGAAAAATCTCACACGAATCCACAACGTGGGCACATAGCCTTAGGGTTAGGGTTGGAATTAGGGTTGTGGTTAGGGGTGTGATTAGGGTTATGGCTACAGTTGGGATTAGAGTTAGGGGTGTGTTGGGGTTAGTGTTGGAGGTAGAATTGAGGGGTTTCCACTGTTTAGGCACATCAGGGGTCTCCAAACGCAACATGGCGCCACCATTGATTCCAGCCAATCTCGTATTCAAAAAGTCAAATGGTGCTCCCTCAATTCCGAGCCCCGACGTGTGCCCAAACAGTGGTTTACCCCCACATATGGGGTATCAGTGTACTCAGGACAAACTGCGCAACAATTACTGGGGTCCAATTTCTCCTGTTACCCTTGTGAAAATAAAAAAATGCTTGCTAAAACATCATTTTTGAGGAAAGAAAAATGATATTTTATTTTCACGGCTCTGCATTATAAACTTCTGTGAAGCACTTGGGGGTTCAAAGTGCTCACCACACATCTAGATAAGTTCCTTTCGGGGTCTAGTTTCCAAAATGGGGTCACTTGTGGGGGGTTTCTACTGTTAAGCCACATCAGGGGCTCTGCAAACGCAACGTGACGCCCACAGAGCATTCCATCAAAGTCTGCATTTCAAAACGTCACTACTTCACTTCCGAGCCCCGGCATGTGCCCAAACAGTGGTTTACCCCCACATATGGGGTATCACCGTACTCAGGAGAAACTGGACAACAACTTTTGTGGTCAAATTTCTCCTGTTACCCTTGGGAAAATAAAAAATTGCAGGCTAAAAGATCATTTTTGAGAAAATAATTTTTTTTTTTTATTTTCATGGCTCTGCGTTATAAACTTCTGTGAAGCACTTGGGGGTTCAAAGTCCTCACCACACATCTATATTAGTTCCTTTGGAGGTATAGTTTCCAAAATGGGGTCACTTGTGGGGGAGCGTCAATGTTTAGGCACACAGGGGCTCTCCAAACGCGACATGGTGTCCGCTAACGATGGAGATAATTTTTCATTCAAAAAGTCAAATGGCGCTCCTTCCCTTCCGAGCCTTACCATGTGCCCAAACAGTGGTTTACCCCCACATGTGAGGTATTGGTGTACTCAGGAGAAATTGCCCAACAAATCTTAGGATCCATTTTATCCTGTTGCCCATGTGAAAATGAAAAAATTGAGGCAAAAAAAATTGTGTGAAAAAAAAGTACTTTTTCATTTTTACGGATCAATTTGTGAAGCACCTGAGGGTTTAAAGTGCTCACTATGCATCTAGATAAGTTCCTTGGGGCGTCTAGTTTCCAAAATGGGGTCACTTGTGGGGGAGCTCCAATTTTTAGGCACACGGGGGCTCTCCAAACCTGACATGGTGTCCGCTAAAGAGTGGAGCCCATTTTTCATTCAAAAAGTCAAATGGCGCTCCTTCCCTTCCAAGCCCTGCCGTGCGCCCAAACAGTGGTTTACCCCCACATATGAGGTATCAGCGTACTCAGGACAAATTGGACAACAACTTTCGTGGTTCAGTTTCTCCTTTAACCATTGGGAAAATTAAAAAATTGTTGCTAAAAGATAATTTTTGTGACTAAAAAGTTAAATGTTCATTTTTTCCTTCCATGTTGCTTCTGCTGCTGTGAAGCACCTGAAGGGTTAATAAACTTCTTGAATGTGGTTTTGAGTACCTTGAGGGGTGCAGCTTTTAGAATGGTGTCACTTTTGGGTATTTTCAGCCATATAGACCCCTCAAACTGACTTCAAATGTGAGGTGGTCCCTAAAAAAATGGTTTTGTAAATTTCGTTGTAAAAATGAGAAATCGCTGGTCAAATTTTAACCCATATAACTTCCTAGCAAAAAAAATTTTGTTTCCAAAATTGTGCTGATGTAAAGTATACATGTGGGAAATGTTATTTATTAACTATTTTGTGTCCCATAACTCTCTGGTTTAACAGAATAAAAATTCAAAATGTGAAAATTGCGAAATGTTCAAAATTTTCGCCAAATTTCCGTTTTTATCACAAATAAACGCAGAATTTATTGACCTAAATTTACCACTAACATGAAGCCCAATATGTCACGAAAAAACAATCTCAGAACCGCTAGGATCCGTTGAAGCGTTCCTGAGTTATTACCTCATAAAGGGACACTGGTCAGAATTGCAAAAAACGGCAAGGTCTTTAAGGTCAAAATAGGCTGGGTCATGAAGGGGTTAATGTACACACTGCACTGCATCTTGACTGAAAAAATACAGAAATGTAGTAAATTTTGCACTTCTATTAAAGAAAAACAGAAATATCACATGGACTAAAGTATTCAGACCCTTTGCTCAGTATTTAGTAGAAGCACCCTTTTGAGCTAGTACAGCCATGAGTCTTCTTGGGAATGATGCAACAAGTTTTTCACACCTGGATTTGGGGATTCTCTGCCATTCTTTCTTGCAGATCCTCTCCAGTTCCATCAGGTTGGATGGTGAACGTTGGTGGACAGCCATTTTCAGGTCTCTCCAGAGATGCTCAATTGGGTTTAGGTGAGGGAAGGTGAAGGTGAATCTTCGGCCAAGTCTGAGGTCCAGAGCACTCTGGAAGAGGTTTTCATCCATGATATCTCTGTACTTGGCCGCATTCATGTTTCCTTCAATGACAACCAGTCATCCTGTCCCTGCATATGAAAAACATCCCCATAGCATGATGCTGCCACCACCATGTTTCACTGTTAGGATTGTATTGGGCATGAGAGAAAAAGCCCAAAGAAATAAGATAAAATATAACTTTTAATTATAAACCTTTAAAAACGGGGCATACAACACTTACAAACACCGCACACAAAAAGTGCACACTGCATTGACTCTATGGATGAACCCTGGTCTGTATGCCTGCCTGGCTGCGGAGGTTGGCACCCTATATCAACCCACACGAGAATGGCACCCCCGCTCACCGATGGCTGACCCTATTGTCTTGTTGTGCCCTACCGGTAAGTGCCAATTGATACACTTTCACAACATGGAAAGATAGTACCCTATAGTATAGGTCAGAAAAAACAGGCAGTGCATCTAATATATGTATTTCAGACCAGGGAAAGGGAATGAAATGCCTTGCTTGATAAAGATATTATTAATCGTAAATTTGATAAGATGAACTCTCTTTCTAAACTGTACCTCTGCTGCTCCCTACCTATCAGCGGAGGTTGGCACACTATATGTGAGCAGATATAGCGCCCCAGCTCCACGACGGCTACCCCTAGAAGGCCCTGCTGCGTTACTTTTATGGCTCCTCAGGAGGTTAGATGAATAGATGCCGCAATGCAAACCCACTTTGCTTTATAAAGTGGGCTTTATCAAACTAATTCCCCAGTCCATCCCTCAATAGAGTCCAGGGTATGTACACAGCAATAGATGTCCCATATACATGAACATAGTCGTATGCATCCTATAGATAGTACATAGCCATTCAGAAATGTCGGTTGCGGTACTCACATGGTGCACTAGTTTCATGCATAAAGGAATTGCCAGTTCTTCCTGGTGGCAGCGTGCGCGTGCTTTCCAGCCTGGAACGCATCGGGGAACCATCTGTCCTGATCGCTCCGTGCACTTCCGTCTTACGATAAAAGAAGTGACGATGTACACGGAACTGCACATACGTTGGATGAGTTTGCGTTCCACCTAATGGAATGCAATCCTTAGGCCATGTTCACACAGTGCGTTTTTTACCGCGGAACCGCGGCGGTTTTGCCGCTGCGGTTCCGCAGCTGTTTTCCATGCAGGGTACAGTACACTGTACCCTATGGAAAACAGGACACACTGTGCACATGGTCCGGAAATTGTAAAAAAAAAGCCGCGCTGAATAGCTCCCGGAAAAAAGGAGCATGTCAATTCTTCTTCCTGAACCGCAGCGGTTCTGCACCCATAGACCTCCATTGTGAGGTCAAAATCGCAGTAAAACACGCAGATCAAAAATATATCTGCGGGTTTTACTGCGATTTGATGTGCAGAACCGCTGCAGCAGGAAGTGCGGGGGAGCGGGCGGAAGTGCGTGGGCGGAGTGTGGCTGCCCCCCCGTGCTCCGATCCCGCCCCCCCCCCCGTGCTCCGATGCCCCCCCCCGTGCTCCGATGCCCCCCCCCAGTGCTCCGATGCCCCCCCCGTGCCCTAATCTCCCCCCCTTATACTTACCCGGCGTCCCGGTGTCCGTCCGGTCGTCTTCTCCCTGGGCGCCGCCATCTTGCAAAATGGCGGGCGCATGCGCAGTGCGCCCGCCGAATCTGCCGGCCGGCAGATTCGCTCCAAAGTGCATTTTGATCACTGAGATATAACCTATCTCAGTGATCAAAATAAAAAAATAGTAAATGACACCCCCCCCACTTTGTCACCCCCATTGGTAGGGACAATAAAAAAATTAAGAATTTTTTTTTTTTTTTTTTTTCACTAAGGTTAGAATATGGGTAGGGGTAGGGTTAGGGTTAGGGGTAGGGTTAGGGTTAGGGTTAGGGGTAGGGTTAGGGGTAGGGTTAGGGTTAGGGGTAGGGTATTTTCAGCCATTTTAGCCCTAAAAAGCTTCCTAGGAAACAGTCTCTGCATAGAAAACTGCATAAAAAAACGCATCAAAAAACGCATCAAAAAAGGACAAAAAAAGGACCAAAAAAAGGACCTGCGTTTACTGCCAAGAGCTGCAGTTTTTTAAAAAAACTGTCCTGAAAAAAAAAGGATGGAAATCCTGAACGTGTGAACATACCCTAATAAGGTTTTTTAGCTTGTATTTCACACATTGGACTGCACACACTGCCAAATATTATTATGGTGCCCGCAGTCTATTAGGAGCTCTGCCTGTGTTATTTATATAGAATTACTCCTGTCCCGTACAGATGTATACAAATCAGAGGACATAGCGTCAAAATGCAATAATGGAATCTATTTAACATATATCCTTGATTTTACCTATATCTATGATCCACCCCTCTTGATTGAAAGATAGGAACATAGAAGAGCCTGGAATTGCCAAGTAATATTAAAGGGAAGGTGGGGTATATAAAAATGGAGATTGAATTTCACATACACGGATAGTCCCAGTGATTAATAATCACATATCACCAATAGATAACACACCATAATAGGTGAAAGTCCCTAAACTGGGACATTACAGAGAAGCATGGCTATAAAAATGACACAATGAGAGGACTTAACAGCTTTGGTTTTTCAGAGAAAGCAGGCATATGCATTTTGTACATTAAGCTCAGCAGGGGCTAGGGATCCCATATGGAAAATCCATTCTCATTCCCTTTGTAACAAATATCTGTCATAATTTCCTCCCCTTGGATTTGGCTTCACCTCCTCCAGGACGCAGAAAGAAACCTGTTCTAGATTACCCTGATGGGTTCCATTCATATGTCTCACCAGGGAAGTATCCCGTTTGTTTTTTATCTGATGTGCTCACCCACCCTTCTTCTGACCTCTCTACCAGTCTTGCCCACATAATCCATGGGACATGTATGGAGCGCCCCCAGACACAGGGCCGCAGGGTACTCGGTACCGGTCCTCTCTGTTTCGGTCCTGGGGTTGTCACGGTGGCTTGACCCGGTCCGTGACCCTGCTAAAGGGCGTCCAATGAAAGGTGATGAAAGTCTGTCAAGGGTTCGTGACGCCACCTGTGGTATTCGGTCAGGGTGACCGACGCTGCTGGGGCCCACTGTGGTGGTGTGATGGCAGCTAGATGGTATACCTTCCCACAGGTGAAGTATATCCCCAGGGCTTCCCAGTAGTATAGGTGGTGATGATGCGAGGTGCGATTAATAACGAGGACACAGGGTTGCAGTCTCTTTACCTTTTTACTGAAGGCTTCGGGATCCGCAATCCAGAGCACTGCTAACAGGGCTGGCTGAGACCGGCCGGTCCGAAGGCACATCCAGAGTTCCCTTTGCAGGTGGAAATCGTTGCCTACCAACTAGCGCCTGTGTGTTGTAGTCCTTCCCTGTTGAGCACCACGGGATAGTCCTCACAACTCTCGTATCAGTTCTTTCTCTTCTCCGTCCCCCCAAGTTTATCTGGCTAGGAAGCACCCGTATGACGGGTAGGCTCGGAGCAATTCTGGGACCCTAGAGACGCCCCTCTCCACGTTTGCCCCCTATGTCCGCTTAGGTAATTTAAGGTAGACAGCCAACCTGTAATCAACTGTCCTGCTGCTGTTTGAAGTAATGCTTGGAGTCAGTTACTTCCTCGGCGTTCCGGCCACCGGCTATGCGCCTCAGTAGGATCTTGCCGTTCTCGGTGCACGACTCCTACTGGTTCTATCTCCTTGTGCTGTGATCTCATTTCTCCACAAAATACTCTGCTTCATGTCCTTCCTTAGGATGCTGCTGCAAGGTAGTGCAGGCGCGGCTCCGTCACGTTCTGTCCTTTCTGCTAGGTACCTGCCAGGAACCCACCCCTTACAGGTCCTCCCTGGAGCTCTCCCAGGCTGCGTTCTGACTAACTTCCTATCCAACCCCCAGTTTTACCAGAGTGTGAGGAGTGGCCTAATACATAGTGCCTTTTGCTCCCCCTGGTGGCCGGAGTGTGAAGTGTAATGTGTGACTGTGATACCTGGTCAGGTGAACTCCTTTAGTGCAATCAGACATAACATCACTCCCCTTAGTGGCAGAGCGACATTACTGCAACGACCAGGACTCTGGGGCGCTGCATGTACATGTGGCCATTAGGGTTGAGCGACTTTTCTTTTTATAGGATCGGGTCGGGTTTCACGAAACCCGACTTTTTCAAAAGTCGGGTCCAGTGAAATCGGCAGATCCTATAGAAAAGTCGGGGTCGGCCGAAACACGAAACCCAATGCAGTTCATTGGGTTTCTAATGGTTCCCAGGGTCTGAAGGAGAGGAAACTCTCCTTCAGGCCCTGGGATCCTTATTTAAGTGTAAAATAAAGAATCAAAATAAAAAATATTGATATACTTACCCTCGGACGCGCCCTGGTTCTCACCGGCAGCCTTCCTTCCTAAGAATGAGCGCCTGAAGGACCTTCGATGACGTCGCGGCTTGTGATTGGTCGCGTGAGCGGTCACATGGGCGTCACGCGACCAATCACAAGCCGCGACGTCATCGAAGGTCCTTCAGGCGCTGATTCTTAGGAAGGAAGGCTGCGGGTTAGAACCAGGGCGCGTCCGAGGGTGACTATATACCTATTAGGAATATACTCACCCTCGGACGCGCCCTCGGACGCTTCCTTCCTAAGAATTAGTGCCTGAAGGACCTTCAATGACGTCGCGACTTGTGATTGGTCGCGTGACGCCCATGTGACCGCTCACGCGACCAATCACAAGCCGCGATGTCATCGAAGGCCCTTCAGGCGCTCATTCTTAGGAAGGAAGGCTGCCGGTGAGAACCAGGGCGCGTCCAAGGGTGAGTATATTAATATTTTTTTTTTATTATTCTTTATTTTACACTTAAATATGAATTCTGATACCGATTCCCGATATCTTAAACATATCGGAACTCAGTATCGGAATTCCAATTCCAGATCAGAAGATCGCCGACCCCATGGCCGACACCACACAGGGGTCGGGTCGGGTTTCATGAAACCCGACTTTGCCAAAAGTCGGCGACTTCTGAATCTGGCCGACCCGTTTTGCTCAACCCTAGTGGCCATGTATACTGCATCCGTACTTTTACAGTTGGAGAAGTCACGCTGATAGAATTTCTTACCAGAAGAGGAGCTGCATACCGATTTGCAGGGTTTCATCCATTTACAATTAACACAGTTGCCACATTTAAAGAATCTGCAAATTTTCCGCTCCAGCCAAGTACCCTCTGGATTAGGTCTCCTGAAAAAACTTTGTACAATATTATCTCTAATGGAGAGCCCCCTTCTGTAGGTTACCACCGGTGAAGGTCATATTGCGTCCTTCAAATCTGGGTATATATATACATATAATCTGAGTTACCGTATATGCGGGGTACAAAGAATATATTAAATCGTGGTGGGAGATTAGAGCATTTGAAAATTGCATTAAAAATAAGATTGTCCCTAGAGGTTTCAGAATTAACTTGAATCCGTCCCCAAGAACTGCTTTGCCTGAATTCCTGACCAAGTTGCTTAAGGAATCAGTAGAATCTTCCTTGAAATGTATGCAATTATTGTTGGAAGAAGAGAAAAAATATTTGAAAAATCATCAAGTCAACTTAGTAAGCTGATTGATAACATTCTTAAACATAAAGGTGAACAAGACTTCAATAGAAGAGAAGGCCTTCTACAAAATTCAGTTGAAAATTTTAAATCTCTGATTAAGGAAAGGAAACAACTTCAGTTCCAAAGAGATCTGAAGGCCTTTTTGGGTAATTTGGCGTATAATTTCCAGAATTCAAACACCTCAGATATATCTTCGGATATTGAAACTTCCGATACGGAACGCTCTAACCTGGGGTTTTCACCTAGGAAGAGATGTCATAGACAGGGATGGAGAGGCAGGGGAAGATTCTCCCAACGGGGATCCTTCAGGGGTGGGCAATCAACTCAATCCATGAGAGACTTCCTGTCTGATTCTGTAAACCATCTACTTCATCTTTTTTAGAAAGGAATGCTTGGATGGGCTATTACTTGAGACCAAAAGCCAATTGAACCAAGGGCAGACTATTAACCTCTCATCACATGTTCTTACAAGTGAAGAATATAGTGAATTGAAAAAAGGATTAAATTTTGTACCCACAAATAATTTTGATTGCTTCCGATTAATTTATTTTGTAGGAAATAAAGGTGAAAAAAATTCTTTGCACATCATGATCAAGAGGAATGTTTATGACTAGGTTTAAATGAAGATGAGTTGGAGGTATATAGAACCTTGACTGGACTGTTAAATGTAAATGAAAGAGATGGTTCAACTGAGCCTTTCACTGATCTGAGGAATAAAAGCATCAAACCCCCACCACAGGGGGATACTAACAGTGTGAATATATTCCACAGTCTGGTTGAAAGAGACCTCCGAAAGATTCCCTCTGAACCTTTCATTCCGGATTCTAACACTTATCACTGGGTGAACAACATGTGCTATCTGAATTGTCAAAAAATGACAAGTTGGTTATAAAATTGTCCGACAAGGGCGGAAATCTTGTCATTATGGAAGAGATGAACTATGTGAATATCTGTCAAGCCATATTAAATTATGTAAATATGTATGAGATCTTGACATCTAATCCTATGGATGTGTTTAGAGAAAAATTGAGGGCAATACTTGAGAAAGCAAGGGAAAATGCATTAATCTCAAAAAACGAGTTTGATTTTCTTTTTCCAACATATCCCTCGTTGGCAACTTTTTACACTCTTTCTAAGGTGCTCAAGGGCTTAGAACCCCTAAAGGGATGCCCAATTGTATCAGGAACAGATTCTTTGATTCAAAACTGTGGATAAGAATCCCCGCCCGTTTGTGCTCACCCTTCCTTCTTATATCAGAGACACTTCTGACCTCCTTATCAAACTTGAGGACATCCATGTTGGGTAGGATTCTCTCCTAGACTCTATAGATATAGAGTCTTTGTATAGTAATATCCCACATGAATATGGACCTCTATTCAAACACTATAGGCCTCAGATTAACCTGTGAAATAGGTATTGATTGATGCCTTGCCATTCCTAGATGTCCATATTCGGAAAAATTATATTGGTGGCTTAGAGAATCAACCTATCGTAAACCCACGAGCACAAATAGTCTGCTTAGATGGGACAGCCACCATCCATTACCTTTAAAACTTGGAATTCCTAAAGGACAATTTATTATTATTTATATATAGCACCATTGATTCCATGGTGCTGTACATGAGAAGGGGTTACATACAAATTACAGATATCACTTACAGTAAGCAAACTAACAATTACAGACTGATTCAGAGGGGCGAGGACCCTGCCATTGTGGGGCTTAGATTTTACACAATGGTGGGGAAGGAGACAATAGGTTGAGGGTTGCAGGAGCTCCGGTGTTGTTGAGGCGGTAGCTTCGGTAGTGGTGAGGAGGCAGCAGGGTCAGTGCAGGCTGTAGGCTTTCCTGAAGAGGTGGTTGATAGTCAGACGTGTTGGGGCAAAGAATTCCAAGGATGGGGGATATTCAGGAGAAGTCTTGGAGGCGGTTGGGTGAGGAGCAAATAAGTGTGGAGGAGAGAAGGAGGTCTTGGGAGGACCGGAGATTATGTGAGGGAAGATATCAGGAGATTAGTTCAGAGATATATGGAGGAGACAGGTTATGGATGGCTTTGTAGGTTAGTATTAGTAATTTGAACTGGATATGCTGAGGGAATGGGAGCCAGTGAAGAGATTTGCAGAGGGGGAAGCGGAGGAGTAGCAAGGAGGAGTTAGATGAATTAGTTGGGCAGCAGAGTTAAGGATGTACTGGGAAGGTGCAAGGGTGTTAGCAGGGAGGCCACAGAAAAGGATGTTGCAGTAGTCAAGGTGGGAGATGATGAGGGCATGCACAAGCATTTTAGTAGATTGGCGGTTGAGGAAAGGACAGATTCTGGAGATATTTTTGAGCTGGAGGCGACAGGAAGTGCAAAGAGCTTGGATGTGCGGTTTGAAGTACAGGACAGAGTCAAGGGTCACTCCGTGGCAGTGGACTTCCGGTACGGGGGAATGCATGATGTCATTAATTGCCATAGATCGGTCAGGTAAGGAAGATCTATGAGATGGAGGAAAGATGATGAGTTCAGATTTGTCCACATTGAGTTTGAGGAAGTGAGAGGAGAAGAAGGAGGATCTGGCTGATAGACACTCCGTGATTCTGGACAGCAGAGAGGTGACATCTGGGCCAGAAATGTAGATCTAAGTGTCATCAGCATAAAGGTGGTACTGGAATTCATGGGACGTTATGAGTTGTCCCAGGCCAAGTGTATAGATTGAGAAGAGTAGGGGTCCTAGAACAGAGCCTTGGGGGTACTCCAACAGAGAGAGGATGGGATGAGGAGGTAGTGTGGGAGTGGGAGACTCTGAATGTGTTGTTGGAAAGGTATGTGGAGATCCAGGATAGGGCGAGGTCTTTGATGCCAAAGGAGGAGAGGATCTGTAGTAGGGGGCAGTAGTCAACTCTGTCGAAAGCAGAGGACAGGTCTAGAAAGAAGAGTACAGAGTATTATCCATTAGCTTTGGCTGTAAGTAGGTCATTAGTCATTTTGGTCAGGGCTGTCTCAGTTGAGTGATGGGGCGGAAACCAGATTGTAGATTATCAAAGAGCAGGTTAGATGAGAGGTGGGAGGAAAGTTCAGCATGGACGTGCTGCTCCAGGAGTTTGGAAGTGAATGGGACCAGCAATATTGGGCTATAACTGGACATAGTAGTTGGATCGAGGGTTGGCTTTTTAAAGATAGGCGTGATTGTGGCATGTTTGAAAGCAGAAGGGAAGGTGCCAGAAGTTAGTGATAGGTTAAAGAGGTGGGTTAGATGGGATAAGAGTGGCGGTGAGGTTGGGGAGGAGGTGGGATGGGGTCGAGCGCACAGGTGGTGAGGTGCGATTTGGAGAGGAGACAAATAAACCCCCTTCAGTGATGTTGGATAGGGAGGTTATGGGGTTTGGGCATTGGTCTGGTATACAAAGGGGTTGTGGTGGTTGAACAACGAAGACTTGCCTTGTTCGGTCGATCTTATTTTTAAAGAGTGCGGCAAAGTCCTCAGCAGAGATGAGGGAGGTTGGAGGGGGCAGTGGGGGGCAGAGGAGAGAGTTAAAGGTTTTGAATAACTGTTTGGGGTTGTAGTATAGGGAACATATGAGGGTTGTGAAGTATGCCTGTTTAGCAGAGGTGAGAGCAGATTTAAAAGCGAGTGTTGCCTGTTTGAATGCTGTGAAATCGTCTTGCGAATGTGGTTTCTTCCAATACCGCTCTGCAACCCTGGATACTTGCCAGAGCTTTTTAGTGGTGTTATTGTGCCAGGGTTGTCTATTGATACGTCGCACTCTGCCATGAACAAGAGGGGCAACTGTGTCAATAGCTGATGCAAGAGTGGCATTGTAGAAAGCAGTGGCACTGTCTGTGTCACGGAGTGAGGATATGGATGCCGGTGGTAGGATAGAGTAAGAGAGTGTGTAGGTGTCTAGGTGTGCAAGATTTCTGCGTGGGTGTGCATGTTGCTGGACATGGGTGACTGGTGATGAGGACAGGGATGAGAAAGTGAGCAGATGGTGGTCGGATAGAGGGACAAGGGAGGTGGTGAAGTTAGATAGAGAGCAGAGACAGGTGAAGACCAGGTCTAGTGTATCTCTGTCTTTGTGGGTGGCTTCGGAGGACCACTGAGTAAGTCCAAAAGATGAAGTAAGGGACAGAAGTTTGGAGGCTGTTGACTGAAGGGTATCAATGGGGATGTTGAAGTCACCCATGATGATGGTGGGAATGTCAGCAGAGAGAAAGTGAAGAAGCCAGGTGGAGAATTGGTCAATAAAGGCAGTGGCCGGGCCCAGAGGTCGGAAAATGGTGGCCACTTGGAGGTTGGAGGGAGAGTAGATGCGGACAGAGTGAACTTCAAAAGAGGGGAGGATAAGGGAGGGTAGAGGTGGGATTGGGTTAAAGGTGCAGTTTGATGAAAGGAGAAGACCCACTCCTCCACCATGTCTGTTGCCGGGGCGAGGGTGTGGGTGAAATGGAGGCCACCATAACACAGCGCAGCAGGGGAGGCGGTGTCAGAGGGTGTTAGCCATGTTTCTGTGAGGAAGAGGAAGGCAAGCTTGTGAGAGAGAAAAAGGTCATGAATCACATGAAGCTTATTGCAGATTGAAAGGGCATTCCAGAGTGCTCCAGAGAAAGGGAGCAGAGGGGTGGGCGTCAGGAGCACAGGTTTTATGTTGGAAAGATTGCGGTAGTTCAAATTAGATAGGGAGCGGTAGGAGGGGGTAGTAATGGGAGGTATGAGCTGTGGGGTCCAGGGTTGGGAGATATGTCGCCAGCAGTGAGGGGAAGCAGAGAAAGGGAGAGCAGGTGGGAGAAAGAGTGGCCGGCTTGTTTTATGTTTTATTAGGTGAGATTTGAGGTTGAGGACCAGGTCAGCAGAGGAGGACAGGTGGGTAGGTAAGAGGGAAGGGGAGATGATTCTTTGGTTAGAGGGTGCTGGGGTTTGTGGGTAGCGAAGGAGAGAGAGGATTACTATAAAGGCATATGTAAACATGGTGAGGGAGTAATAGGTTAATACAAAAGCTAGATCCAAGTAAAAAAAAGTGCTCATTCAGCAGAAATACCCAAAAGAGACAGATACATAGAGTGGGCTCCTGACTCCTGCTATGACTAACTGCCGTTGAAATAACTGCACTTCACCATACTTTAGCTGCCATGATACTTTGCTGCCGGGAGACACGTGCATGACCTGCACGCGTGCCGCCCTAGAATGCTACTAAATTTATAGGACTAAGTAGAGGATCAGGTGAGAGGGATTGTGAGACCTTGTTTGGGATAAATTAGCAATTGGCCAACACACCAGGGGAGGTTACATGATCAAAGGCACTGGGCCTGGCTACAACCATATGCTGTAACACCCTGCACCAGATAATATCTCCTGTGACCCCAGCATGGATATACAGCAGTAAGTATTGAATACAATGCAACAAATGAATTTAGCAGACATTCAGCAGGCACTGTTATATACCATTAAAGGAATTGTTGCAGGATGATAAGCAGCAGATGACAGCAAGCAGAGATTATACCATTAAAGGAATTGTTGCAGGATGATAAGCAGCAGATGACAGCAAGCAGAGATTGTACCATTAACCACTTTCTGACATCGGACGTACTATCCCATCGAGGTGGGGTGGGCCCCTATGACCACCGACGGGATAGTACGTCCAGCACGATCGGCGGCGCTCACGGGGGGAGCGCGGCCGATCGCGGCCGGGTGTCAGCTGCCTATCGCAGCTGACATCCGGCACTATGTGCCAGGAGCGGTCATGGACCGCCCCCGGCACATTAACCCCCGGCACACCGCGATCAAACATGATCGCGATGTGCCGGCGGTACAGGGAAGCATCGCGCAGGGAGGGGGATCCCTGCGGGCTTCCCTGAGCCCCCCGCAGCAACGCAATGTGATCGCGTTGCTGCGAGGGTCTTATCTCCCTCCCTGCCTGCTCCAGACCCGGATCCAAGATGGCCGCTGATCCAGGTCCTGCAGGGAGGGAGGTGGCTTCACAGAGCCTGCTCAGAGCAGGCACTGTGAAGCCTGCAGTGCTCTAAGTCAGATCGGTGATCTGACAGAGTGCTGTGCAAACTGTCAGATCACTGATCTGTGATGTCCCCCCCCCTGGGACTAAGTAAAAAAGTTAAAAAAAAAAAATTCCAAATGTGTAAGAAAAAAAAAAAAATTCCTAAATAATGAAAAAAATATATATATATTATTCCCATAAATACATTTCTTTATCTAAATAAAAAAAAAAACAATAAAAGTACATATATTTAGTATCGCCGCGTCCGTAATGGCCCGACCTATAAAACTGGCCCAATAGTTAACCCCTTCAGTAAACACCGTAAGAAAAAAAAAAACGAGGCAAAAAACGCTTTATTATCATACCGCCGAACAAAAAGTGGAATAACACGCGATCAAAAAGATAGATATAAATAACCATGGTACCGCTGAAAACGTCATCTTGTCCTGCAAAAAATGAGCCACCATACAGCATCATCAGCAAAAAAATAAAAAAGTTATAGTCCTGAGAATAAAGCGATGCAAAAATAATAATTTTTTCTATAAAATAGTTTTTATCGTATAAAAGCGCCAAAACATAAAAAAATGATATAAATGAGGTGTCGCTGTAATCGTACTGACCCGAAGAATAAAACTGCTTTATCAATTTTACCAAACGCGGAACGGTATAAACGCCTCCCCCAAGAGAAATTCATGAATAGCTGGCTTTTGGTCATTCTGCCTCACAAAAATCGGAATAAAAAGCGATCAAAAAATGTCACGTGCCCAAAAATGTTACCAATAAAAACGTCAACTTGTCCCGCAAAAAACAAGACCTCACATGACTCTGTGGACCAAAATATGGAAAAATTATAGCTCTCAAAATGTGGTAACGCAAAAAATATTTTTTGCAATAAAAAGCGTCTTTCAGGGTGTGACGGCTGCCAATCATAAAAATCTGCTAAAAAAACCACTATAAAAGTAAATCAAACCCCCTTCATCACCCCCTTAGTTATGGAAAAATAAAAAAAATGTATTTATTTCCATTTTCCCGTTAGGGCTAGGGTTAGGGCTAGGGTTAGGGTTAGGGCTAGGGTTAGGGTTAGGGCTACAGTTTTGGTTGGGGCTAAAGTTAGGGTTGGGGCTACAGTTTTGGTTGGGGCTAAAGTTAGGGTTAGGGTTGGGGCTAAAGTTACAGTTAGGGTTTAGATTACATTTACAGTTGGGAATAGGGTTGGGATTAGGGTTAGGGGTGTGTCAGGGTTAGAGGTGTGGTTAGGGTTACTGTTGGGATTAGGGTTAGGGGTGTGTTTGGATTAGGGTTTCAGTTATAATTGGGGGGTTTCCACTGTTTAGGCACATCAGGGGCTCTCCAAACGCGACATGGCGTCCGATCTCAATTCCAGCCAATTCTGCGTTGAAAAAGTAAAACAGTGCTCCTTCCCTTCCGAGCTCTCCCGTGTGTCCAAACAGGAGTTTACCCCAACATATGGGGTATCAGCGTACTCAGGACAAATAGGACAACAACTTTTGGGGTCCAATTTCTCCTGTTACCCTTGGGAAAATACAAAACTGGGGGATAAAAAATAATTTTTGTGCGTTATAAACTGTAGTGAAACACTTGGGGGTTCAAAGTTCTCACAACACATCTAGATAAGTTCCCTGGGGGGTCTCGTTTCCAATATGGGGTCACTTGTGGGGGGTTTCTACTGTTTAGGTACATTAGGGGTTCTGCAAACGCAATGTGACGCCTGCAGACCATTCCATCTAAGTCTACATTCCAAATGGCACTCCTTCCCTTCCGAGCCCTCCCATGCGCCCAAACGGTGGTTCCCCCCAACATATGGGGTATCAACGTACTCAGGACAAATTGGACAACAACTTTTGGGGTCGAATTTCTCCTCTTACCCTCGGGAAAATACAAAACTGGGGGCTAAAAAATAATTTTTGGGGGAAAGATTTTTTTTTTTAATTTTCACGGCTCTGCGTTACAAACTGTAGTGAAACACTTAGGGGTTCAAAGCTCTCACAACACATCTAGATGAGTTCCTTAGGGGGTCTAGTTTCCAAAATGGTGTCACTTGTGGGGGGTTTCTACTGTTTAGGTACATTAGGGGCTCTGCAAACGCAATGTGACACCTGCAGACCATTCCATCTGAGTCTGCATTCAAATGGCACTCCTTCCCTTCCGAGCCCTCCCATGCGCCCAAACAGTGGTTCCCCCCACATATGGTGTATCATCGCACTCAGGACAAATTGGGCAACAAATTTTGGGGTCCAATTTCTCCTGTTACCCTCGGAAAAATACAAAACTGGGGACTAAAAAAATAATTTTTGTGGGAAAAAAATGTTGTTTTATTTTTACGGTTCTGCATTATAAACTTCTGTGAAGCACTTGGTGGGTCAAAGTGCTCACCACACCTCTAGATAAGTTCCTTAGGGGGTCTACTTTCCAAAATGGTGTCACTTGTGGGGGGTTTCAATGTTTAGGCACATCAGGGGCTCTCCAAACGGAACATGGCGTCCCATCTCAATTCCTGTGGTTTACCCCCACATATGGGGTATCAGCGTACTCAGGACAAATTGTACAACAACTTTTGGGGTCCAATTTCTTCTCTTACCCTTGGGAAAATAAAAAATTGGGGGCAAAAAGATAATTTTTATGAAAAAATATGATTTCTTATTTTTACGATTCTACATTATAAACTTCTGTGAAGCACTTGGTGGGTCAAAGTGCTCACCACACCTCTAGATAAGTTCCTTAGGGGGTCTACTTTCCAAAATGGTGTCACTTGTGGGGGGTTTCAATGTTTAGGCACATCAGGGGCTCTCCAAACGAAACATGGCGTCCCATCTCAATTCCAGTCAATTTTGCATTGAAAAGTCAAATGGCGCTCCTTCGCTTCCGAGCTGTGCCATGCGCCCAAACAGTGGTTTACCCCCACATGTGGGGTATTGGCGTACTCAGGACAAATTGTACAACAATGTTTGGGGTCCACTTTCTCCTGTTACCCTTGGTAAAATAAAACAAATTGGAGCTGAATTAAATTTTTTGTGAAAAAAAGTTAAATGTTCATTTTTATTTAAACATTCAAAAAATTCCTGTGAAGCACCACAGGAAACTTCTTGAATATGGTTTTGAGCACCTTGAAGGGTGTAGTTTTTAGAATGGTGTCACACTTGGGTATTTTCTATCATATAGACCCCTCAAAATGACTTCAAATGAGATGTGGTCCCTAAAAAAAAATGGTGTTGTAGAAATGAGAATTTGCTGGTCAACTTTTCACCCTTATAACTCCCTAACAAAAAAAAAATTTGGTTCCAAAATTGTGCTGATGTAAAGTCGACATGTGAGAAATGTTACTTATTAAGTATTTTGTGTGACATCTCTGTGATTTAATTGCATAAAAATTCAAAGTTGGAAAATTGCGAAATTTTCATAATTTTCGCCAAATTTCCGTTTTTTTCACAAATAAACGCAGGTACTATCAAAGAATTTTTACCATTGTCATGAAGTACAATATGTCACAAGAAAACAATGTCAGAATCACTGGGATCCGTTGAAGCGTTCCAGAGTTATAACCTCATAAAGGGACAGTGGTCAGAATTGTAAAAATTGGCCCGGTCATTAAAGGGCCACTGTCACCCCCCCTCCAGCCGTTATAAACTAAAAGAGCCACCTTGTGCAGCAGTAATGCTGCATTCTATCAAGGTGGCTCTTTTAGTTTTTGTTATTCCCACAATAAATGTATTTATAACTCTGCTGAAATACCTATCTTTGTCCTTGGAGGCGGGACTGAAGCCTCCTCTTAGGTATATACTCACCCTCGGACGCGCCCTGCTTCTTTCCGGCAGCCTTCCTTCCTAAGATTCAGCGCTTGAAGGACCTTCGGTGACGTCGCGGCTTGTGATTGGTCACGTGAGCGGTCACATGGGCAGTCGTGCGACCAATCACAAGCCGCGACGTCATCTAAAGGTCCTTCACGCGCTGATTCTAAGGAAGGAAAGCTGCCGGTTAGTACGAGGGCGCGTCAGAGGGTAAGTATAGCAATATTTTTTATTTTAATTCTTTATTTTACACTTAAATATGGATTCCGATACCGATTTCCGATATTGCAAACATATCGGAACTCGGTATCGGAATTCCGATACCAGATTCCGAAGATCGCCGACCTCATGGCCGACCCCACACAGGGGTCGGGTCGGGTTTCAGGAAACCCGACTTTGCCAAAAGTCAGCGACTTCTGAAAATGGCCGACTTGTTTCGCTCAACCCTAGTTGCAGGATGATGAGCAGCAGATGACAGCAAGCAGAGATTATACCTTTAAAGGAACTGTTGCAGAATGATAAGCGGCAGATGACAGCAATTCTTGAGACTGAGGAGGAACTGCTCCAGCATGGATGATTTCCAGAGACAAGCCAATGATATGGGTAATAGGTTTGCTGACAAGGGTTATCTGAGATATATGGTCGAGACGGCCTTTAAACATGCTCTCTCATGCAACAGAACTAGATTACTGCAGACCTGTGGTAAACCTATGAAAAAAAATCCAGAGTGTACCCGTGTAATTGGCACGTTTGACTGTCAGAGCAGACGTGTTATGACAGTCCTTAAAAGACATTGGGGCATCTTGAAGGCTGACCCAGATTTGAAGGATGCAATAGGACCTTCACCGATGGTAACCTACAGAAGGGGGCTCTCCATTAGAGATAATCTTGTACGCAGTTTTTCAGGAGACCTAATCCAGAGGGTACTTGGCTGGAGTGGAAAATTTGCAGTTTCTTCAAATGTGGCAACTGTGTTAATTGTAAATGGATGAAACCCTGCAAATCAGTATGCAGCTCCTTTTCTGGTAAGAAATTCTATCAGCATGACTTCTCCAACTGTAAAAGTACAGGTGCAGTAGTTGGAGCGCCCCCAGACACAGGGCCGCAGGTTACTCGGTACCGGTCCTCTCTGGCTCAGTTCTGGGGATGTCACGGTGGCTGGACCCGGTCCGTGACCCTGCTAAGGGGCATCCAATGAAAGATGATGAATAAAGTCGGCTAAGGTTTCGTGACGCCACCTGTGGTATTCGGTCAGGTCGACTGACGCTGCTTGGGGTCCACTGGGGTGATGTAATGGCAGCTAGATGGAATACCTTCCCACAGGTGAAGTATGTCCCCAGGGCTTCCCAGTAGTGTAGGTGGTGATGGTGTGAGGCGCAGTCAATAACGAGGACACAGGGTTGCAGTCTCTTTACCTTTTACTGAAGACTTCAGGATCCTCAATCCAGAGCACTGTCAACTGGGCTGTCTGAGACCGGCCGGTCCGAAGGCACATCCAGAGTTCCCTTTGCAGGTGGAAATCAGTGCCTACCACTAGCGCCTGTGTGTTGTAGTTCTTCCCTGCTGAGCATTCGGGATAGTCCTCACAACTTCTGTTCTCGTTCTCTCTCCGTCCCCCAAGTTTATCTGGATAGGACGCACCCGTTTGACGGGAAGGCTCGGAGCTATTCTGGGACCCTAGAGACGCCCCTCTCCACGCTTGCCCCCTATGTCTGCTTAGGTGATGTCTGGTAGACAGCCAACCTATAATTAACTGGCCTGCGGTATTTGAAGTAAGGCATAAAGTCAGTTACTTCCTCGGTGTTCTGGTCACCGGCTACGCGCCTCAGTAGGATGTTGCCGTTCTCGGGGCACGACTCCTACTGGCTCTCCTTTGTGCTTGATCTCGTTTCTCACTGTCCACAATATCCTTCACCTCGTGTCCTTTCTTTAGATGCCGCCGCAAGGTAGTGCAGGCGCGGCTCTGTAACGATCTGTCTTTGTCGCTAAGCCACTGCCAGGTTCCCATGCCTGACGGGGATTCCTCTGAATCTTCCCCGCAACACCCCCTGCCACGGGATGTTGCCTGGGCAAAACCCAGCCAGCTTCTGACTAACTTCCTATCCAACCCCCAGTTTTACCAAAGTGTGAGGAGTGGCCTAGTAGATAGAACCTTTTGCTCCCCCTAGTGGCCGAAGTGTGAAGTGTAATGTGTGCTTGTGATACCTGGTCAGATGAACTCCTTTTGTGCCATCAGACGTACCATCACTCCCCTTAGTGGCAGAGCGACACCACTGCAACGACCAGGTCTCTGGGGCGCTGCATATACATGGCCACATGTACATGTCCCATGGATTATGTGGGCAAGACTGGTAGAGAGGTCAGAAGATGGGTGGGTGAGCACATCAGAGACATAAAAAACAAACGGGATACTTCCCTGGCGAGACATATGAATGGAACCCATCAGGGTAATCTAGAACGGGTTTCTTTCTGCGTCCTGGAGGAGGTGAAGCCAAATCCAAGGGGAGGAAACTATGACAGATATTTGATACAAAGGGAATGTGAATGGATTTTCTGTATGGGATCCCTAGCCCCTGCTGGGCTTAATGAACAAAATTCATATGCCTGCTTTCTCTGAAAAACCAAAGCTGTTAAGTCCGCTAATTGTGTCATTTTTATAGCCATGTTTCTCTGTAATGTCACAATTTAGGGACTTTCACCTATTATGGTGTGTTATCTATTGGTGATATGTGATTATTAGTCACTGGGACTATCCGTGTATGTGAAATTCAAACTCCATTTTTTATATACTCCACATTCCCTTTAATATTACTTGGCAATTGTAGGCTCTTCTATGTTCCTATCTTTCAATCAAGAGGGGTGGATCATAGATATAGGTAAAATCAAGAATATATATTAAATAGATTCCGTTATTGCATTTTGACGCTATGTCCTCTGATTTGTATACATCTGTACGGGACAGGAGTAATAATATATAACTAACACAGGCAGAGCCCCAAATAGACTGCGGGCACCATGCACAATAATATTTGGCAGTGAGTGCAGTCCAATGTGTGAAATACAAGCTAAAACACCTCATTAGGCATGCATTCCATTAGGTGGAATACAAACTCATCCAACGCATGCTCAGTTCCGTGTACATCGTCACTTCTGCGTAATATGGAAGTGCACAGAGCGATAAGGACAGATGGTTCCCTGATGCGTTCCAGGCTGGAACGCATGCGCACGCTGCCGCTAGGAAAACCGGCAGTTCCTTTATGCATGAAACTAGTGCACCATGTGATTTTTGAGTGGCTATGTGCTATCTATAGGATGCATACGACTATGTTCATGTACAGTTGGGGCCAGAAATATTTGGACAGTGACACAAGTTTTGTTATTTTAGCTGTTTACAAAAACATGTTCAGAAATGCAATTATATATATAATATGGGCTGAAAGTGCACACTCCCAGCTGCAATATGATAGTTTCCACATCCAAATCGGAGAAAGGGTTTAGGAATCATAGCTCTGTAATGCATAGCGTCCTCTTTTTCAAGGGACCAAAAGTAATTGGACAATGGACTCTAAGGGCTGCAATTAACTCTGAAGGCGTCTCCCTCGTTAACCTGTAATCAATGAAGTAGTTAAAAGGTCAGGGGTGGATTCCAGGTGTGTGGTTTTGCATTTGGAAGCTGTTGCTGTGAGCAGACAACATGCGGTCAAAGGAACTCTCAATTGAGGTGAAGCAGAACATCCTGAGGCTGAAAAAAAAGAAAAAAATCCATCAGAGAGATAGCAGACATGCTTGGAGTAGCAAAATCAACAGTTGGGTACATTCTGAGAAAAAAGGAATTGACTGGTGAGCTTGGGAACTCAAAAAGGCCTGGGCGTCCACGGATGACAACAGTGGTGGATGATCGCCGCATACTTAATTTGGTGAAGAAGAACCCGTTCACAACATCAACTGAAGTCCAGAACACTCTCAGTGAAGTAGGTGTATCTGTCTCTAAGTCAACAGTAAAGAGAAAACTCCATGACAGTAAATACAAAGGGTTCACATCTAGATGCAAACCATTCATCAATAACAAAAATAGACAGGCCAGAGTTAAATTTGCAGAAAAACACCTCAAGAAGCCAGCTCAGTTCTGGAAAAGTATTCTATGGACAGATGAGACAAAGATCAACCTGTACCAGAATGATGGGAAGAAAAAAGTTTGGAGAAGAAAGGGAACGGCACATGATCCAAGGCACACCACATCCTCTGTAAAACATGGTGGAGGCAACGTGATGGCATGGGCATGCATGGCTTTCAATGGCACTGGGTCACTTGTGTTTATTGATGACATAAGAGCAGACAAGAGTAGCCGGATGAATTCTGAAGTGTACCGGGATATACTTTCAGCCCAGATTCAGCCAAATGCTGCAAAGTTGATTGGACGGCGCTTCATAGTACAGATGGACAATGACCCCAAGCATACAGCCAAAGCTACCCAGGAGTTCATGAGTGCCAAAAAGTGGAACATTCTGCAATGGCCAAGTCAATCTCCAGATCTAAACCCAATTGAGCATGCATTTCACTTGCTCAAATCCAGACTTAAGACGGAAAGACCCACAAACAAGCAAGACCTGAAGGCTGCGGCTGTAAAGGCCTGGCAAAGCATTAAGAAGGAGGAAACCCAGCGTTTGGTGATGTCCATGGGTTCCAGACTTAAGGCAATGATTGCCTCCAAAGGATTTGCAACAAAATATTGAAAATAAAAATATTTTGTTTGGGTTATGTTTATTTGTCCAATTACTTTTGACCTCCTAAAATGTGGAGTGTTTGTAAAGAAATGTGTACAGTTCCTACATTTTCTATCAGATATTTTTGTTCAACCCTTCAAATTAAACGTTACAATCTGCACTTGAATTCTGTTGTAGAGGTTTCATTTCAAATCCAATGTGGTGGCATGCAGAGCCCAACTCGCGAAAATTGTGTCACTGTCCAAATATTTCTGGCCCTAACTGTATATGGGACATCTATTGCTGTGTATATAAAAAAAAAGAAAAAAACAGCAAAACACGGCAGAGGTTCTTACCTGCCTAGGCCTCCAAACAAATGCACTAACAGGATGGAGTGGACCCATGTGGTTAAAATAGAAACAACACAGGTGCAGCATGACCGATGAGGCAGCCACTCACCAGCTACCACACTAATGGAGGGGGTGGCTGCTTGGCACATTGCTGCACATAAAAACTTGTATGTGGCGCTGTTCAAGCAGCCACCCTCTCCATTAGTTTGGTAGCTGGTGAGTGGCTGCCTCATCGGTTATGCTGCACCTGTGTTGTTTCTATTTTAACCACATGGGTCCACTGCATCCTGTTAGTGCATTTGTTTGGAGGCCTAGGCAGGCAAGAACCTCTGCTGTGTTTTGCTGTTTTTTTCTAATTTTTGGAGAATCTCTGAATCCTCTTTTTGGGCTTTTGCTGTTTAGAGATAGGACTCATAAGCGTGAGGACCCTTGACGTGGGTTATGAGCTTGCGTATTTTGGCCAGAATATAAACTAATACCTCACATAATATTTTTTTGTGTTTTTTGCACTTTTTTTCGGGGTGCAGTTGGGCCCATTTTCTGCTTGTAAACTGTGGTGTCTGTGCACATGGGGTGCATTTGGATAGCGCTGGGCAGGCCCGCCTGATCTAATAGAAGGGTGTCCCTACTAGGCCTGCCTGGATGCTGTGCATCTCCATTGTGTGAACAGCGCCACGTACAAGTTTTTATGTGCAGCAATGTGCCAAGCAGCCACCCCCTCCATTAGTTTGGTAGCTGGTGAGTGGCTGCCTCATCGGTTATGCTGCACCTGTGTTGTTTCTATTTTAACCACATGGGTCCACTGCATCCTGTTAGTGCATTTGTTTGGAGGTCTAGGCAGGTAAGAACCTCTGCCGTGTTTTGCTGTTTTTTTCTAATTTTTGGAGGATCTCTGAATCCTCTTTTTGTGCTTTTGCTGCTGTGTATATACCCTGGACTCTATTGAGGGATGGACTGGGGAAGTAGTTTGATAAAGCCCACTTTATAAAGCATAGTGGGTTTGCATTGGCACCATGCAGCATCTATTCATCTAATCTCCTGGGGAGCCATCATTTGAAATGCGTAGAGGTTCAAGGATATCTATGCTTGATAAGTACCCCTCTCATATCCATTCCCAATACTAACTGCATCTATGATTCATGTTTAGAACTAAATACAATATGTATTGCTCCAATCCTGATGGGTATACTCCCTACACATTTTCTATAACCTGGACATCAGCAGGGTCTTCTAGGGGTAGCCGTCATGGAGTGGGGGTGCCATATCTGCTGACAAGTAGGGTGCCAACCTCCGCTGATAGGTAGGGAGCAGCAGAGGTACAGTTTAGAGAGAGGGTTCATCTTATCAAATTTACGATTAATATTATCTTTATCAAGCAAGGCATTTCATTCCCTTTCCCTGGTCTGAAATACATATATTAGATGCACTGCCTGTTTTTTCTGACCTATACTATAGGGTACTATCTTTCCATGTTGTGAAAGTGTATCAGCTGGCACTTACCGGTAGGGCACAACAGGATAATAGGGTCAGCCATCGGTGAGCGGGGCCACCATTCTCGTGTGGGTTGATATAGGGTGCCAACCTCCTCAGCCAGGCAGGCATACAGACCAGGGTTTATCCATAGAGTCAATGCAGTGTGCACTTTTTGTGTGTGGTGTTTGTAAGTGTTGTATGCCCCGTTTTTAAAGGTTTACATTAAAATTTATATTTTATCTTATTTCTTTTGGGTTTTTCTCTCATGCCCAATACCATCCTAATAGTGAAACATGGTGGTGGCAGCATCATGCTATGGGGATGTTTTTCATATGCAGGGACAGGATGACTGGTTGTCATTGAAGGAAACATGAATGTGGCCAAGTACAGAGATATCCTGGATGAAAACCTCTTCCAGAGTGCTCTGGACCTCAGACTTGGCCGAAGGTTCACCTTCCCTCACCTAAACCCAATTGAGCATCTCTGGAGAGACCTGAAAATGGCTGTCCACCAACGTTCACCATCCAACCTGATAGAACTGGAGGGGATCTGCCAGGAAGAATGGCAGAGCATCCCCAAATCCAGGTGTGAAAAACTTGTTGCATCATTCCCAAGAAGACTCATGGCTGTACTAGCTCAAAAGGGTGCTTCTACTGAATACTGAGCAAAGGGTCTGAATACTTATGACCATGTGATATTTCTGTTTTTCTTTTTTAATAAAAGTGCAAAATTTACTACATTTCTGTTTTATTTCAGTCAAGATGGGGTGCAGTGTGTACATTAATGAGAAAAAAATGAACTTTTTTAAATTTATCTAATGGCTGCAATGAAACAAAGAGTGAAAAATTTAAAGGGGTATGAATACTTTCCATACCCACTGTGTGTGTGTATATATATATATATCTCCTAGCTGAAAAAAAGGGAAACTGTCAACACTGTGTTCTTGTAAGAGGGTGGACAAGAAATCCTGTATACATATATTATACATATATTAGATGCACTGCCTGTTTTTTCTGACCTATACTATAGGGTACTATCTTTCCATGTTGTGAAAGTGTATCGACTGGCACTTACCGGTAGGGCACAACAGGACAATAGGGTCAGCCATCGGTGAGCGGGGGCACCATTCTCGTGTGGGTTGATATAGGGTGCCAACCTCCTCAGCCAGGCAGGCATACAGACCAGGGTTCATCCATAGAGTAAATGCAGTGTGCACTTTTTGTGTGTGGTGTTTGTAAGTGTTGTATGCCCCGTTTTTAAAGGTTTATATTAAAAGTTATATTTTATCTTATTTATTTGGGGTTTTTCTCTCATGTTAGCACTTATTCTAATACCCCCTATATCTAGATTTTACATTTATGATTGTATTGGGCAGGTGATGAGCAGTGCCTGGTTTTCTCCACACATACTGCTTAAAATTATCACCAAAAAGGTCTATCTTCATCTCATCAGACCAGAGAATCTTATTTCTCATAGTCTGGGAGTCCTTCATGTGTTTTTTTTTTTTATCAAACTCTATGCGGGCTTTCATATGTCTTGCACTGAGGAGAGGCTTCCGTGGGTCACTCTGCCATACTGCAGAAATTCTTTTGTATCCTGGCAGATTTGTGCCTTGCCACAATTCTGTTTCTGAGCTCCTTGGCCAGTTCCTTTGACCTCATGATTCTCATTTGGTCTGACATGCACTGTGAGCTGTGAGGTCTTACATAGACAGGTGTGTGCCTTTCCAAATCATGTTCTATCATTTTAATTAAACACAGCTGGGCTCCACTGACGGAGTAGAACCATCTCAAGGAGGATCACAAGGAAATGGACAGCATGTGAATTAACCCCTTAGTGACAGAGCCAATTTGGTACTTAATGACCAGGCCAATTTTTGCAATTCTGACCACTGTCACTTTGAGGTTATAACTCTGGAACGCTTCAACGGATCCCGCTGATTCTGAGATTGTTTTTTCGTGACATATTGTACTTCATGTTAGTGGTAACATTTCTTCGATATTACTTGCGATTATTTATGAAAAAAACGGAAATATGGCGAAAATTTTTAAAATTTTGCAATTTTCAAACTTTGTATTTTTATGCCCTTAAATCAGAGAGATATGTCATAAAAAATAGTTAATAAATAACATTTCCCACATGTCTACTTTACATCAGCACAATTTTGGAAACAACATTTTTTTTTGTTAGGGAGTTATAAGGGTTAAAAGTTGACCAGCAATTTCTCATTTTTACAACACCATTTTTTTTTTTTTAGGGACCACATCACATTTGAAGTCATTTTGAGGGGTCTATATGATAGAAAATAATGAAGTGTGACACCATTCTAAAAACTACGCCCCCCAAGGTTCTCAAAACCACATTCAAGAAGTTTATTAACCCTTTACGTGCTTCACAGGAACTGAAACAATGTGGAAGGAAAAAATGAACATTTAACTTTTTTTTGCAAACATCTTAATTCAGAACCATTTTTTTTATTTTCACAAGTGTAAAAACAGAAATGTAACCATAAATTTTGTTATGCAATTTCTCCTGAATACGCCAATACCCCATATGTGGGGGTAAACCACTGTTAGGGCGCACCGCAGAACTTAGAAGTGAAGGAGCGCCGTTTGACTTTTTCAATGCAGAATTGGCTGGAATTGAGATCGGACACCATGTCACATTTAGAGAGCCCCTGATGTACCTAAACAGTGGAAACTCCCCACAAGTGACACCATTTTGGAAACTAGACCCCTTAAGGAACTTATCTAGATGTGTGGTGAGCACTTTGAACCCCCAAGTGCTTCACAGAAGTTTATAACGTAGAGCCGTGAAAATAAAAAATCGCTTTTGATTACACAAAAATGATCTTTTTGCCCACAAATTCTTATTTTCACAAGGGTAACAGGAGAAATTAGACCACAAAAGTTGTTGTGCAATTTCTCCTGAGTATGCTGATACCCAATATGTGGGGGTAAACAACTGTTAGGGCGCACCGCAGAGCTTGGAAGAGAAGGAGTGCCGTTTTACTTTTTCAATGTAGAATTGGCTGGAATTGAGATTGGACGCCATGTCGCGTTTGGAGAGCCCCTGATGTGCCTAAACAGTGGAAACCCCCCACAAGTGACACCATTTTGGAAACTAGACCCCTTAAGGAACTTATCTAGATGTGTGGTGAGAACCTTGAATGCCCTAGTGCTTCACAGAAGTTTATAATGCAGAGCCGTGAAAATAAAAAATATTTTTTTTTTCCACAAAAAGATTTTTTAGCCACCAAATTTTTATTTTCACAAGGGTAACAAGAGAAACTGGACCCCAAAAGTTGTTGTCCAATTTATCCCGAGTACGCTGATGCGCCATATGTGGCGGTAAACCACTGTTTGGGCGCACGGCAGAGCTCGGAAGGGAAGGAGCGCCTTTTTGGAATGCAGACTTTGATAGAATGGTCTGTGGGCATTATGTTGCGATTGCAGAGCCCCTGATGTACCTAAACTGTAGTAACCCCCCACAAGTGACCCCATTTTGGAAACTAGACCCCCCAAGGAACTTATCTAGATGTGTGGTGAGAACTTTGAATGCCCAAGTGCTTCACAGAAGTTTAGAATGCAGAGTCGTGAAAATAAAAAAAAAATTTTTTTCACAAAAAAGATTTTGTAGCCCCTAAGTTTTTATTTTCACAAGGGTAACAAGAGAAATTGGACCCCAGAAGTTGTTGTCCAATTTATCCCGAGTACGCTGATGCCCCATATGTGGGGGTAAACCACTGTTTGGGCGCACGGCAGAGCTCAGAAGGGAGGGAGCACCATTTGACTTCTTGAGCGCAAAATTGGCTGTCGTGTTTGGAGACCCCCTGATGTACCTAAACAGTGGAAACCCCCCAATTCTAGCTCCAACCCTAACCCCAACACACCCCTAACCCTAATCCCAACCTCATCCATAATCCTAATCACTAACCCTAACCATAATCACAACCCTTACCCCAAAACAACCCTAATGTCAACCCTAACCATAACCCTAATCAAAACCCTAAATCCAACACACCCCTAATCCTAATCTCAACCCTAACCTCAAACCTAACCCTAATCCCAATACACCCCTAATCACAACCCTAACCTTAACCCTAATCCCAAACCTAACCCTAATCCCAAGCGTAACCCTAATGCCAACCATAACCCTAATACGAACCCTAATCCAAACCCTAACCCTAATCCCAGCTCTAGCCCTAACTTTAGCCCCAACCCTAACCCTAGCCCTAGGGCTACTTTCACACTTGCGTCGTTTGGCATTCCGTCGCAATCCGTCGTTTTGGACAAGAAACGGATCCTGCAAATGTGCCCGCAGGATGCGTTTTTTGCCCATAGACTTGTATTGCCGACGGATCGTGACGGATGGCCACACGTCGCATCCGTCGTGCACTGGATCAGTTGTGTTTTGGCGGAGCGTCGGCACAAAAAAAGTTCAATGAAACGTTTTTTTGTACGTCGCATCCGCCATTTCTGACCACGCATGCGTGGCCGTAACTCCGCCCCCTCCTCCCCAGGACATAGATTGGGCAGCGGATGTGTTGAAAAACTACAGCTGCTGCCCACGTTGTGCACAATTTTCACAACGTGCGTCGGTATGTCGGGCCGACGCATTGCGACGGCCCCGTACCGACGTAAGTGTGAAAGAAGCCTAACCCTAAGTTTAGCCCCAACCCTAACCCTAAATTTAGCCCCAACCCTAGCCCTACCCCTAACCTAACCCTACCCCTACCCCTAACCTAACCCTACCCCTAACCCTACCCCTAACCCTACCCCTAACCTAACCCTACCCCTAACCTAACCCTAACCCTACCCCTAACCCTACCCCTAACCCTAACCTAACCCTACCCCTAACCCTACCCCTAACCTAACCCTACCCCTAACCTAACCCTACCCCTAACCCTACCCCTACCCCTAACCTAACCCTACCCCTAACCCTACCCCTAACCCTACCCCTAACCCTACCCCCAACCTAACCCTAACCCTACCCCTAACCCTACCCCTAACCTAACCCTAACCTAACCCTACCCCTAACCCTAACCCTACCCCTAATTTTAGCCCCAACTGCTGTTCTCCTGCCGGCCGGCAGATGGAGACAGATGGCGGGCGCACTGGGCATGCGTCCGCCATGTTCTGCTGCCGGCGGCCAGGAGGAGCAGCAAGAGGATCCAGGGACCTAGGTGAGTATGCTAGGGTCCCCGAATCCCCCTATTTCTCTGTCCTCTGATGTGCGATCACATCAGAGGACAGAGAATTACACTTGACTTTTTTTTTTTTTTTGCGGTCGCCGGTAAACAGTTAATTACCGGCGATCGCAAAACAGGGGTCGGTAATACCGACCCCGATCGTGCTCTTTGGGGTCTCGGCTACCCCCGGCAGCCGAGACCCCAAAGATTCTCCCGGTGCCGGCCGGCGGGCGCACTGCGCATGCGCCCGCCATTTTGAAGATGGCAGCGCCCACCGGGAGACACGAGGAGCATCGGGGGAGCTAGGTGAGTATTGGGGGGCCACCTGGGACCCCTTTTCTCTGTCCTCCGATGTGCGATCACATCGGAGGACAGAGAAATTAAAGAGATCGCTTTTTTTTTTTTTTTTTTGCGATTGCCGGTAAACGGTTAATTACCGGCGATCGCAAATGCGGGGTGGGTTAAAAACCCCCCAAATCATGTTCTCTGGGGTCTTGGCTACCCTCGGCAGCCGAGACCCCGGAGAAAATCGGCCTCTGGGGGACGCTATGGACTTTATCCACAGCGCCGTTAATTAACGGCGCTGTGGTTTAAGTACCATTAGCGGCCGCCGTTTAAAAGGCGTATCGGCGGTCGCTAAGGGGTTAAATATGAGTGTTTGAGCAAAGGGTCTGAATACTTATGACCATGTGATATTTCAGTTTTTCTTTTTTATTAAATTTGCAAAAATTTTTACATTTCTGTTTTTTTTCAGTCAAGATGAGACGCAGAGTGAACATTAATGTGAAAAAATGAACTTTTTGGGATTTAACAAATGGCTGCAATGAAACAAAGAGTTAAAAATTTAAAGGGGTCTGAATACTTTCTGTACCTACTGTATATATCAGTATGGGCCCAGGATGTGTGACATATACATCAAGATGCATCAGGGCCCATTGGAATCTACGGTATTTATGCCACTGGTGGCAGTAGTAGCTAACAACGATGGATGGTGGGGCAGTTATAGCTAAGAAGGGCAGACAATGTGCCAGTTCTAGCTAATAAGGGCAGACATTGTGACAGATAGGGTGGACAGTGGTGGCTATAGCTTATAAGGGTGGACTATATGGAAGTTATAGTAAATAAGGGCAGACAGTGTGATAGCTATAGCTAATGAGGGCAGACAGGGGTGGTTATCGCTAATAATGGCATACAGTGTGGCAGGTATTGTTATTAAGAGTGCACAGGGTGGCAGTTAAGGGTAATAAGGAGCTTTCAGTGTGACTGTTATAACTAATAGGGGCAGACAGTGTGGCGGTTATAACTAATAAGGGCAGGCAATGAGGCATTTATAGCTAAGTGTGGACAGTGTTGCATTTATAGTTCATATAGAGGGACATTGTGGTGGTTACATTTCAGAAGGAGGGTTGGTGTGAAAGCAATATTTTTTAGAGAAGGACAGTGTGCTGGCCATGTATCATAAGAGAGACAGTGTGGGGGACATTTTATACAGGGATCACAGAGAGGTTTAATTATTTATTTAACAGAACAAAGGGCAGCACGTACATTATGTCTGCACCACAGCAAATACTGAAAACAGGGAGCAGCGCCAGAGACTCAGTGCTGAAAACAGAAACAGAGACAGAGAATAAAGCACAATTTGTGTTTTTATTTAATAACAAACTACAGCAGGGGACGAAGATATTTTGAAAGGGTGAAACCCCTTTAAGTATGATTCGCCATGTTTGCATCTATAGAATATTTGTGCTTTTGTTGTGTGAAAGAGAAAAGTAAAGGGGAATCAAACATCATGTAATCTCAGCTACATTAAATAGCAATGCACAAAATGTCATGTTTTATTTCAAAAAGAAAACACTTAATTTTTTTTTTTTTTCCAAATAAATTTTTATTGAAATTTTCAAATTTTAACTGGGGAGGGTAGGCAAGGAGGGGGAGGGGGGGGTAAAGGGAGGGATATGAGAGTGGGGAAATAACCCCTATGAAAATAGGGGAGACAAGCAATCGCATAATACTGTAAGAATTTACAAAGTAGATGTAGCATAAAATAATACTTAATAAAGTACTGAGTGAGAGTATGTGTTGACAAGGAAAATGATATGTGTAACTCTCTTATACCAGAAAAGCTGTGTGATGCATTCAATAGCATAGTAAAAGTAAAATATAGTAAAATATGCATTGGCATAGATAAAGCTACAAACAAGATTTTCTGGTAATATATGAAAGCCACACATGAACTTGGTAGTTAGATAAATTCTGACGATGCGCTGTAGCTCCAAAATCACAACCTAAAAACAAGAGGGTTGATTAGGAAATGCAGAGACATAAATAATACATTAGCTCTAAAGCTGTCCAGAAAGAAAATGAAAATGAAAATAGTGCGAATGCCTGTCGGCTCCAGGTCATCTCCGGATCAAACATCATGTAATCTCAGCTACATTAAATAGCAATGCACAAAATGTCATGTTTTATTTCAAAAAGAAAACACTTAATTTTAAACTTTTTTTTCCACATATTTATTTTGTGTTTTTTTATATGCATTTATAGCTTGTAGTTACAAAAATTGAATTACAGGTTTGTTTTATCACACAATTGTACATCATGTCGTGTTGGTTATTGCGTTCCTCCTATACCAGGAATATTCTCAGCAATTAGTATATTTTGGGCTGGACCAGGGCATTGATCTGATGTTGAGGCCTCCTCAGGGAAAGAGCGAGTAAATGATTTTGATGGTTTTTCTTTCTGTTTTTGGTCTGGTTTTGGTCTCTTACCCTTCTTTTCTGAATCTGCAGGTGAAACTGTAGTTGATGCTTCATTTCCAGAAATGTATGTAATGGTTCCCACTGTTTTGGGTGGACTAGATGGAGGACCATGAGGATGACGCTCATAATTGTGTAGATATTCATGGTCATAATCATCTGGACTTCTGCTGTCATCTTTTTGTGCATGTTTGTTAATATATATAGCAGACCCACGGACTTCTTTTTGGCCTGGCTCTTGTTCTTTTCCTCTGTCTTCCTGCTTTCCAGAATCTTTTTTGTCATTACCTGAGTTATTAGTGTTGTAACCTCCATTATGCTTCTGTTCTTCCACAATAGCTGCCTAAAAAAAGACAATATAATTTTTAAGTAGAATGCTTCTTCTAACACCACTGTACGGCTGTATTTGTACTATTTAAATTTCATAATAATAAATCAAAACATAAATAAAATTACAGTGAAATACATTGTAACCCCAAGTAATAAAAGTGCTTTGTGAAGTCTTGACTATTTTTGGTTTTATAAACACCATAGTAAACATGGTGCCCAGTGTTTCGCAGTACATAGGCTAACACAGTCGTAGACTGCTGGAAACCGGAAACCAGCAGAATATTCTCCAGCACTTGACCTCTAATATATCCTAAGTAACCTCAGACCGCCAAAGCCTGTTTTCACTTTCCTGACCAGGCCAATTTTTTCAAATCTGACCAGTGTAATTTTAAGTACTAATAGTTCTGGAATACTTCAACATACTTCTACATATTGCAGTGATTCTGATATTATTTGCATTTATTAATATATATATATATATATATATATATATATATATATATATATATATATATATATATATATATATATATATATAATGTGTGTGTGTATATGTATGTATATGTATATATATATATATATATATATATATATATATATATATATATATATATATATATATATATATATATATATATATATATATATATATATACATACAGTTATATGAAAAAGTTTGGGCACCCCTATTAATCTTAAGCTTAATGTTTTATAAAAATTCGGGATTTTTTGCAACAGCTATTTCAGTTTCATATATCCAATAACTGTTGGACACAGTAATGTTTCTGCCTTGAAATGAGGTTTATTGTACTAACAGAAAATGTGCAATCTGCATTCAAACAAAATTTGACAGGTACATAAGTATGGGCACCCTTATCATTTTCTTGTTTTGAATACTCCTACCTACTTTTTACTGACTTACTAAAGCACTTTTTTCGGTTTTCTAACCTCATTGAGCTTTGAACTTCATAGCCAGGTGTATGCAATCATGAGAAAAGCTACTTAAAGTGGCCACTTGCAAGTTGTTCTCCTGTACGGTGTTCATTTTAGGACATGGTCACAAATAGGGTTGAGCGACCTTGACCTTTTTAGAGTCGAGCCGTGTTTCGCGAAACCCGACTATCTTAGAAGTCGAGTCGAGTGGAATCGGCCGATTATCGCGAAAAGTCGGGTATCGCCCGAAACACGAAACCCAATGCAAGTCAATGGGGGAGCATAGTCGGCAGTGAGTGGAGGCCAGGAAAACACCTACACTGCCCATTTTAATGGCAAAAACATCCATTCTTGTTAAAGAAGCTTGTCAATCGTAATTTACCTTATAATAATTGGAAGGCATTTGAAATTGGGGGTCATTTGGCTAAAGTTGTGGGGGGTAGGGCTGGTTCAAGTAATTAGTGGGCCCAGTAAATCTGGACCACGTCACGGCAGTGGAGCAGGGAGAGGTAAGTATTTCAACTTTGCAAGTGCTGTGATCCTGAGCAAGCAGGGGGGGCCCACTCGTTGGCATTGGCACAGGGCCCCTCAAAGTACAGCGGTGTGTTTGCACGGCGGGGGTGCCTCCCATCGGCAGCAACACTTTTGCGTACCATGAGAGGCCCTGTGCCAGTGACGTCGCCAACTAGTATTCCTCCCCCCACCTGATGAAGGAACCTGCACTTTCATCTGCACCTTCCTCTTTGTCCCCGTGTAAGGTGGTATGGTATGCGGGAAGAGGAACCTGACTTTCAGCAGGGTCACAATCTTGCTGTGTAGCGTGCACGGGGAATTTTGCGTTATGGGTCAATGTACCAGCAGACTCATCTATCACTGGCTGGGCAATGGGCAGGATGAGGAGGAAACACAGATATAGGCCCAAAGAATAAAGTGGGCTAAATGCAGTTCAAAATTGGTAACACAGGACTAACCAGGGGGCATTGCAGTGGAGGACAGCTGGAATGAGAGGCTGACACAGAGAGTAGGCCCAAATCAGTAAGTAGTCGAAATGCAGTTCAAAATTGGCAACCGTAGTAAACAGGCGGCACAGCTTTGTTCAGTGGAGGAGAACAGCAAGCAGTGGCAGACACCGATAGTAGGCCCCAACCCAACTAGTAGGCCAAATGCAGTCTAACATTAACAACTACTTAACAAGAGCCTGAAAATGGAATTTCAGGACAGGAAACCAGGAGAACAGCAAGGAGTGGCAGACACCGATAGTAGGCCCCAAACCAACTAGTACGCCAAATGCAGTTGTTCCGTTTAACCACAATTTAATGAGAGCCGGAAGATCGAAGCTCAGGAAAGGCAACCTGTAGAACACCTTGGAGTGGAACACACCATCTCTCTACACCCCATACCCAATTTGTAGGCCTAATGCAGTGTAGTTTCCAAGAACTACTAAACGAGCCGGAAGATCGGAGCTCAGGAAAGGTAACCTGGAGAACACCTTGGAGTGGAACACCCCATCTCTCTACACCCCATACCCAATTTGTAGGTCTAATGCAGCGTAGTTTCCAACAACTACTAAACGAGAGCATGAAGATCGAAGCATTGGCGAGGAAACGTGGGGAACACCTTGGAGTGGAACACACCATCTCTCTACACCCCATACCCAATTTGTAGGCCTAATGCAGCGTAGTTTCCAACAACTACTAAACGAGAGCCGGAAGATCGAAGCTCAGGAAAGGCAACCTGGGGAACACCTTGGAGTGGAACACACCATCTCTCTACACCCCATACCCAATTTGTAGGTCTAATGCAGCGTAGTTTCCAACAACTACTAAACGAGAGCATGAAGATCGAAGCATTGGCGAGGAAACCTGGGGAACACTTTGGAGTGGAACACACCATCTCTCTACACCCCATACCCAATTTGTAGGCCCAATGCAGTGTAGTTTCCAACAACTACTAAACGAGAGCATTAAGATCGAAGCAATGGCGAGGAAACCTGGGGCACACCTTGGGTAGGCAGACACCGTTAGTAGGCCCTACCAAAGTTGTACCCCCAATGCAGTTTTAAAATTCCTAGAGGCTGAAAACAAGACTATTGACGCTCAGCTTTTTTCAAAGGAACACAGCTGAATTGAGTGGCGCAGACAGACACAGGTAGTAGGACTTAACCCAAAAATGTGGCTCACTGCAGCTTAAAAAAGTTACAGGGGTACACAAGCAGCAGTGCTCTGGGCAGTGGAGGACAATTTCAATAGTGGACCGCAGACAGACTTTGTACGCCTACTATTAAAAAAAGGATGCTCTATGCAATTAAAAATAGGTTCCAGGGGTCCACGGGCAGCAGTGGTGTGGTCAGTGGACGAGTATTGGAAGGAGGGACCGCAGACAGGCGTAGTAGGCCTAACACAACAAAATTAGGCTGTAGACACTGTAAAATTGGTTCCAGGGGTACACGGGCAGCAGTGGTGTGGTCAGTGGAGGCCTAGTGGAAGGAGTGACCGCAGACAGGCATCGAAGGCCTAAAATAAAAAAATTGGGCTGGCTGTAGGCAATTTTAAATTGGTTCCAGGGGTACACGGGCAGCAGTGGTGTGGTCAGTGGAGGCCTAGTGGAAGGAGTGACCGCAGACAGGCATCGAAGGCCTAACAATAATAACACATTGCTGTTGGCAATTTTAAATTGGTTCCAGGGGAACACGGGCAGCAGTGGCCTGGTCAGTGTAGTAGTAGTAGAAAGAACGGACCGCAGACAGGCATCGAAGGCCTAAAATAAAAAAATTGGGCTGGCTGTAGGCAATTTTAAATTGGTTCCAGGGGTACACGGGCAGCAGTGGTGTGGTCAGTGGAGGCATAGTGGAAGGAGTGACCGCAGACAGGCTTCGAAGGCCTAACATAACAAAAATGTCAATACAATGGTATTGTCAGTGGCAGGCATTGAAGGATGTCAGCGCATAGACTAAACATTGGTGGAGTTGTGAGATAATTTTGCAAACGGTAGAGCACTGTTTGAGCTGGGGTGGGGGGAAACTGTCTTGTGGCCGGCGGTACAGGCCCAGGGCCCCTCATATTACAACGGTGTGTCTGACGTTGGGTGCGCACCACCACCGCCAGAGACACTTTATTGTACTAGGAGGGACCCAGTGGCAGTGCCGTCGACCAAAAGCGGGCACACCCACCTCTTCAGACAAACAGCACTCTCACGGGTGCTGTCGCCAAGTGTCGATACCACGGCCCCGTGTGGGGAGTTTGGCCATTTAGTGAGGTGTAAACATGTCGTATGCTGGACAATCAGGTGCAGAAAATTACGAGATTGGAAAAGGCATTCAGAATAGTCCACAGGCAAGACCTTTTCATAGGAAAGCTAGGTGTCAGCCGGGCAAGGTGGGGCAAAAGATTTCGAAATCCAGTTGTGGTTCATTTTAATGAAGGTTAGATCATCTACATTTTGGGTAGCCAGACGAGTCCTTTTTTCTGTTAGTATTGAACCTGCAGCACTGAATACTCTTTCTGATAGGACACTAGCTGCCGGGCAAGCAAGCTCCTGCAATGCATATTCTGCCAATTCTGGCCAGGTGTCTAATTTTGATGCCCAGTAATCAAATGGGAATGACGGTTGAGGGAGAACATCGATAAGGGATGAAAAATAGTTTGTAACCATACTGGACAAATGTTGTCTCCTGTCACTTTGAATTGATGCTGCAGTACCTGTCCTGTCTGCGGTCATAGCAAAATCACTCCACAACCTGGTCAGAAAACCCCTCTGGCCAACGCCACTTCTGATTTCTGCCCCTCTAACTCCTCTGGTCTGCTGGCCCCTGCAGTTCGTGTGAGAACGATCACGGGCGCTGTGTGCAGGGAATGCCAGAAGCAAACGGTCAACAAGAGTTGATTGTTTGGTTGCTAATATTAGTTCCAAGTTCTCATGTGGCATTATATTTTGCAATTTGCCTTTATAGCGAGGATCAAGGAGGCAGGCCAACCAGTAATCGTCATCGTTCATCATTTTAGTTATGCGTGTGTCCCTTTTGAGGATACGTAAGGCATAATCCGCCATGTGGGCCAAAGTTCCAGTTCTCAAATCTGCGGTTGTGCTTGGTTGAGGGGCAGTTTCAGGCAAATCCACGTCACTTGTGTCCCTCCAAAAACCAGAACCCGGCCTTGCCGCGCCACCAATTTCCAGTGGCCCCGGAAAAGCTTCCTCATTAAAAATATAATCATCCCCATCATCCTCCTCGTCGTCCTCCTCCTCCTCTTCGCCCGCTAACTCGTCCTGTACACTGCCCTGGCCAGACAATGGCTGACTGTCATCAAGGCTTTCCTCTTCCTCAGCTGCAGACGCCTGATCCTTTATGTGCGTCAAACTTTGCATCAGCAGACGCATTAGGGGGATGCTCATGCTTATTATGGCGTTGTCTGCACTAACCAGCCGTGTGCATTCCTCAAAACACTGAAGGACTTGACACATGTCTTGAATCTTCGACCACTGCACACCTGACAACTCCATGTCTGCCATCCTACTGCCTGCCCGTGTATGTGTATCCTCCCACAAAAACATAACAGCCCGCCTCTGTTCGCACAGTCTCTGAAGCATGTGCAGTGTTGAGTTCCACCTTGTTGCAACGTCTATGATTAGGCGATGCTGGGGAAGGTTCAAAGAACGCTGATAGGTCTGCATACGGCTGGAGTGTACGGGCGAACGGCGGATATGTGAGCAAAGTCCACGCACTTTGAGGAACAGGTCGGATAACCCCGGATAACTTTTCAGGAAGCACTGCACCACCAGGTTTAAGGTGTGAGCCAGGCAAGGAATGTGTTTCAGTTGGGAAAGGGAGATGGCAGCCATGAAATTCCTTCCGTTATCACTCACTACCTTGCCTGCCTCAAGATCTACAGTGCCCAGCCACGACTGCGTTTCTTTCTGCAAGAACTCGGACAGAACTTCCGCGGTGTGTCTGTTGTCGCCCAAACACTTCATAGCCAATACAGCCTGCTGACGTTTGCCAGTAGCTGCCCCATAATGGGAGACCTGGTGTGCAACAGTGGCAGCTGCGGATGGAGTGGTTGTGCGACTGCGGTCTGTGGACGAGCTCTCGCTTCTGCAGGAGGACGAAGAGGAGGAGGAGGGGGTAAGAACGGCTACAGCTAACTGTTTCCTAGACCGTGGGCTAGGCAGAACTGTCCCAAACTTGCTGTCCCCTGTGGACCCTGCATCCACCACATTTACCCAGTGTGCCGTGATGGACACGTAACATCCCTGGCCATGCCTACTGGTCCATGCATCTGTTGTCAGGTGCACCTTTGTGCTCACAGATTGCCTGAGTGCATGGACGATGCGCTCTTTAACATGCTGGTGGAGGGCTGGGATGGCTTTTCTGGAAAAAAAGTGTCGACTGGGTAGCTCGTAGCGTGGTACAGCGTAGTCCATCAGGGCTTTGAAAGCTTCGCTTTCAACTAACCGGTAGGGCATCATCTCTAACGAGATTAGTCTAGCTATGTGTGCGTTCAAACCCTGTGTACGCGGATGCGAGGCTAAGTACTTCCTTTTTCTAACCATAGTCTCATGTAGGGTGAGCTGGACTGGAGAGCTGGAGATCGTGGAACTAGCGGGGGTGCCGGTGGACATGGCAGACTGAGGGACGGTGGGAGATGGTATTGTTGCCGCCGGTGCCCTAGATGCAGTGTTTCCTACTACGAAACTGGTGATTCCCTGACCCTGACTGCTTTGGCCTGGCAAAGAAACCTGCACAGATACTGCAGGTGGTGCGGAAAATGGTGGCCCTACACTGCCGGAAGGGATGTTGCGTTGCTGACTAGCTTCATTGGCCGAGGGTGCTACAACCTTAAGGGACGTTTGGTAGTTAGTCCAGGCTTGCAAATGCATGGTGGTTAAATGTCTATGCATGCAACTTGTATTGAGACTTTTCAGATTCTGTCCTCTGCTTAAGGTAGTTGAACATTTTTGACAGATGACTTTGCGCTGATCAATTGGATGTTGTTTAAAAAAAATGCCAGACTGCACTCTTTCTAGCATCGGATACCTTTTCAGGCATTGCAGACTGAGCTTTAACCGGATGGCCACGCTGTCCTCCAACAGGTTTTGGCTTTGCCACGCGTTTTGGGCAAGATACGGGCCCGGCAGATGGAACCTGTTGCGATGTTGATGCCTGCTGCGGCCCCTCCTCCTCCGCTTCAGAACTGCTGCCGCCTGCACCCTGTTCCCCCAATGGCTGCCAATCGGGGTCAAGAACTGGGTCATCTATTACCTCTTCTTGTAGCTCGTGTGCAACTTCGTCTGTGTCACCGTGTCGGTCGGTGGTATAGCGTTCGTGATGGGGCAACATAGTCTCATCAGGGTCTGATTCTTGATCATTACCCTGCGAGGGCAATGTTGTGGTCTGAGTCAAAGGACCAGCATAGTAGTCTGGCTGTGGCTGTGCATCAGTGCACTCCATGTCAGATTCAACTTGTAATGGGCATGGACTGTTAACTGCTTCACTTTGTAAGCCAGGGACGGTATGTGTAAAGAGCTCCATGGAGTAACCCGTTGTGTCGCCTGCTGCATTCTTCTGTTGTTGTTTTTGCTGAAGAGGACAAGGAAGCGACTTGTCCCTGACCGTGAACATCCACTAACGACGCGCTGCTTTGACATTTACCAGTTTCACGAGAGGAGGCAAAAGAGCTAGAGGCTGAGTCAGCAAGATAAGCCAAAACTTGCTCTTGCTGCTCCGGCTTTAAAAGCGGTTTTCCTACTCCCAGAAAAGGGAGCGTTCGAGGCCTTGTGTAGCCAGACGACGAACCTGGCTCCACAGCTCCAGACTTAGGTGCAATATTTTTTTTCCCACGACCAGCTGATGCTCCACCACTACCACTACCCTCATTACCAGCTGACAATGAACGCCCCCGGCCACGACCTCTTCCACCAGACTTCCTCATTGTTTTAAAAACGTAAACAAACTAACGGTATTTGTTGCTGTTACACAACTTACACGGTGAGCTATAACTTCAGTATGATTTAGCTACCCCTTTACAGGTGAGTGAGACCACAACGAAAATCAGGCACAATGTTACACACTCTGTTGTTGGTGGCAACAAATGAGAGAGATGCCACACACGCAGGACTGTCACTGAAGCACAAATGTAAATATTAATCTCCCACTGATTTGTTTTTTTTGTTTTTTTTCAGGGAGACTTTAGGAAAAAAAAATAATAGAATAAAATGATTTTTTCAGGAAGAATTTAGAAACCAAATAAAACAAAAAAAGGCTTTCTATGGCCCACTGAGTGAGAGATGACGCACACAGGAGTCAGGAGTGGCACACAAGCCCAGAGGCCAATATTTATCTCCCACTGATTGATGTAGTGATTTTTTTCAGGTAGATTTTAGAACCCAAATCAACCAAAAACATAAATAGGCTTTCTATGGCCCACTATTTGTGAGAGAGATGGCACGCTCAGGACTGGCACACAAGCCCAGAGGCCAATATTAATCTCCCACTTTTTATTTTTTTTCAGGGAAAATTTATAAACCCAATAAAAAAATAAATAAATAGGCTTTCTATGGCCCACTATCTGAGAGAGAGAGATGGCACGCTTAGGACTGGCACACAAGCCCAAAGGCCAATATTAATCTCCCACTGATTGATTTATTGATTTTTTTCAGGTAGAATTTAGAACCCAAATAAAGCAAAAAAATAAATAGGCTTTCTATGGCCCACTGAGTGAGAGATGGCACACACAGGGATGGCACTCTAGCAGAAATGTCAATCTTAATCTCCCACAAAAAAAAAAAAAAAAAAAAAAAACAGGGAGTGTCCTTCAATTACTATCTCCCTGCAGTAATCTCAGCCAGGTATGGCAGGCAGCAATAAGGAGTGGACTGATGCACAAATTAAATAAAAAGTGTGGACAAACAAAAAAGATAGCTGTGCAGAAAGGAAGGAACAAGAGGATTTGTGCTTTGAAAAAAGCAGTTGGTTTGCACAGCGGCGTACACACAGCAATGCAGCTATCAGGGAGCCTTCTAGGGCAGCCCAATGAGCTACAGCGCTGAGGGAAAAAAAAAAAAAAAAAGTAGCTTCCACTGTCCCTGCACACCGAAGGTGGTGTTGGGCTGTGGAAATCGCTACAGCACAAGCGGTTTGGTGGTTAATGGACCCTGCCTAACTCTGACGAAGCGGCAGCAACCTCTCCCTAAGCTCAGATCAGCAGCAGTAACATGGCGGTCGGCGGGAACGCCCCTTTATAGCCCCTGTGACGCTGCGGACAGCAAGCCAATCACTGCAATGCCCTTCTCTAAGATGGTGGGGACCAGGACCTATGTCATCACGCTGCCCACACTCTGCGTTTACCTTCATTGGCTGAGAAATGGCGCTTTTCGCGTCATTGAAACGCAACTTTGGCGCGAAAGTCGCGTACCACATGGCCGACCTCGCACAGGGGTCGGATCGGGTTTCATGAAACCCGACTTTGCCAAAAGTCGGCGACTTTTGAAAATGAACGACCCGTTTCGCTCAACCCTAGTCACAAATCAAAGTCAAACATCAGAAATACTCTGTCTGATACCTCATTCTGATACTTGACTCTGATACCTGACTTTGATACCTGACTCTGACACTTGACTCTGACACTTGACTCTGACACTTGACTCTGACACTTGACTCTGACACTTGACTCTGATACCTGAAATTAGTAAAATTAGCTAAAATTAGTACCTGGGATCACTTGAGCTTGTGGTGCAATGGTAATGCCGACGGCTGTAGCCTCTAGACGCAGGATCCGTTTTTTTCCTCAGGATCCGTTTTTTTTTCCGGATCCGTTTTTTTCTGCCTGATCCGTTTTTACGCCGGATCCGTTTTTTTTGCCGGATCCGTTGTTTTTTTACGACGGATCCGTTTTTCTTCCGCCGGATCTGTTTTTTTTCACCGGATCCGTTTTTTTACGCCAAATCCATTTTTTTTCTCCGGATCCATATTTTTCTGCCGGATGTTTTTTTACGCCATATCCATTTTTTTTTACGCCGGATCAGTTTTTTTTTTTTTACACCAGATCCGGTTTTTTTCGCCAGATCCGGGTTTTTTTTCGCAGAATCCGGTTTTTTTTACGCTGAATCCGTTTTTTTTCGCGGGATCTATTTTTTCTTCCGGATCCGTTTTTTTTACGCCTGATCCATTTTTTTTGCCAGATCCGTTTTTCTTCTGCCGGCGGAGAAAACGGATCCGGCGTAAAAAAAACGTTTTTTACGCCGGATCCGTTTTTTTCCGCCAGCAGAAGAAAAACGGATCCGGCGTAAAAAAATGGATCCAGCGCAAAAATAAACTGATCAGGCGTAAAAAAACGGATCCGGCGTAAAAAAACGGATCCGGCATAAAAAAACAGATCCAGCAGAAAAAAACGGATTCGGCGTAAAAAAAACGGATCCGGCATAAAAAAAAATGGATATGGTGTTAAAAAACAGATCCGGCAGAAAAAAAAGGATCTGGCGAAAAACGGATTCGGCGTAAAAAAAATGGTTCCGGCGGAAGAAAAACGGATCAGGTGGAAAAATAAACTGATCAGGCGTAAAAAAAAAAACGGATCCGGAAGAAAAAAATGGATCAGGCGAAAAAAACGGATCCGGCGGAAAAAAAAAATCCGGTGTAAAAAAAAATTGGATCTGGCATAAAAAAATGGATATGGCATAAAAAACATCCGGCAGAAAAAAACGGATCCAGCGAAAAAAAACGGATCTGGCGAAGAAAATGGATCCGGCGGAAGAAAAACTGATCCGGCGGAAAAATAAACTGATCAGGCGTAAAAAAAAAAACGGATCCGGCGAAAAAAAAAAATGGATATGGCGTAAAAAAACAGATCCGGCAGAAAAAAACGGATCCGGCAAAAAAAACGGATTCGGTGTAAAAAAACGGATCTGGTGAAGAAAACGGATCCGGCAGAAGAAAAACGGATCCGGTGGAAAAAAAACGGATTCGGCGTAAAAAAAACCGGATCCTGCGAAGAAAGCGGATCCGGCGGAAGAAAAACAGATCCGGCGGGAAAAAAACGGATCCGGCGTAAAAAACACCCGGATCCGGCGTAAAAAAAAAAATCAGATCCGGCGTAAAAAACGGATCTGGCAGAAAAATAAAACCGATCCGGCGGAAAAAAAACGGATCCTGCGTCTAGACACTACAGCCGTCGGCCTTACCATTGCACCAGAAGCTTAAGTGATCCCAGGTACTAATTTTAGCTAATTTTACTGATTTCAGGTATCAGAGTCAGGTATCAGAGTCAGGTATCAGAGTCAGGTATCAGAGTCAGGTATCAGAGTCAGGTATCAGAGTCAGGTATCAGAGTCAGGTATCAGAGTCAGGTATCAGAGTCAGGTATCAGAGTCAGGTATCAGAGTCAGGTATCAGAGTCAGGTATCAGAGTCAGGTATCAGAGTCAGGTATCAGACTATGGTATCAGACTATGGTATCAGACTATGGTATCAGACTATGGTATCAGACTATGGTATCAGACTATGGTATCAGACTCAAGTATCAGAATGAGGTATCAGACAGAGTATTTCTGATGTTTGACTTTGATTTGTGACCATGTCCTAAAATGAACACCGTACTACTCATGTTTAAATCTCCTCTGAAGAGTGGCATCATGGGCTCCTCAAAACAACTGTCTAATGATCCGAAAACAAAGATTATTCAACATAGTTGTTCAGGGGAAGGATACAAAAAGCTGTCTCAGAGATTTAACCTGTCAATTTCCACCGTGAGGAACATAGGAAGGAAATGGAAGAACACAGGTACAGTTCTTGTTAAGGCCAGAAGTGGCAGGCCAAGAAAAACATCAGAAAGGCAGAGAAGAAGAATGGTGAGATCAGTCAAGGACAATCCTCAGACCACCTCCAGAGAGCTGCAGCATCATCTTGCTGCAGATGGTGTCACTGTGCATCGGTCAACTATACAACGCACTTTGCACAAGGAGAAGCTGTATGAGAGAGTGATACGAAAGAAGCCGTTTCTGCAAGCACGCCACAAACAGAGTCGGCTGAGGTATGCAAAAGCACATTTGGAGAAGCCAATTTCTTTTTGGAAGAAGGTCCTGTGGACTGATGAAACCAAGATTGAGTTGTTTGGTCATACAAAAAGGCGTTATGCATGGTGGCCAAAAAACACAGCATTCCAAGAAAACCACTTGCTACCCACAGTAAAATTTGGTGGAGGTTCCATCATGCTTTGGGGCTGTGTGGCCAATGCTGGCACCGGGAATCTTGTTAAAGTTGAGGGACACATGGATTCCTCTCAGTATCAGCAGATTCTTGACAATAATGATCATAAATCAGTGACAAAGTTGAAGTTACGCAGGGGATGGATCTTTCAGCAAGACAATGATCCAAAACACCGCTCCACTACTCTACTCAGGCATTCATGCAGAGGAACAATTACACTGTTCTGGAATGGCCATCCCAGTCCCCAGACCTGAATATCATTGAACATCTGTGTGATCATTTGAAGAGGGCTGTCCATGCTCGGCGACCATCAAACGTAACTGAACTGGAATTGTTTTGTAAAGAGGAATGGTCAAAAATACCTTCATCCAGGATCCAGGAACTCATTAAAAGCTACAGGAAGCGACTAGAGGCTGTTATTTTTGCAAAAGGAGGATTTACTAAATATTAATGTCACTTTTCTGGTGGGGTGCCCATACTTATGCACTTGTCAAATTTTGTTTGAATGCAGATTGCACATTTTCTGTTAGTACAATAAACCTCATTTCAAGGCAGATACATTACTGCGTCCAACAGTTTAGATATATGAAACTGAAATAGCTGTTGCAAAAAAAAACAATTTTTATGAAACATTAAGCTTAAGATTAACCCCTCTGTGACCTTAGACGTACTATCCCGTCGAGGTGCCCTGGGCCTATCTGACCCTTGACGGGATAGTACGTCATGCCCTTTAATGCGATACCGCGACTTAAGTCGCGGTGATCGCATTAAAATTCCGACGCCATCTTACCTGGGGGAAGATGGCCTCGGCATCCAGGGCATTGCCGCCGCCCACCCGCCATCTCGATCGCTGTGATTGGCTGTTCAATTCTGAACAGCCAATCACAGCCATTCTCATTGTTTCAGCCAATCGGAGCGGCTGAAACAATGAGGTGACAGGCTAGGATCGAGTACCGATGTACTCGATCCTAGGTCCGCTGCCTGGCAACGCTAGGCACCGGCAAGAACACCCCGGATTGGCGCGATCGCCGATCGCATCGATCGCGCCAATCGCAGGGCACCGGGCGGTATTACCGCGCTGTGCCCTGCCGGAACCTGCGTGGATCGGTGCTCTAATAGCACCGATCCTAGGATAGGACACAGTGCAGGCCCAGCAGGGCCTGCAGGAGCCGATTGGCACGATCGATGTCATCGTCGATCGCGCCAATCACAGGGCGCAGCGGCGATCACGCTGTGACCGCTCTGTGCCCTGCAGGTGACCTGGCTGTGACCTGCCTAGGAACGCCGCAAACAGCTCCAATCCTAGGCAGGTCACAGCCAGGTCACCAGGAAAGCTCTGATTGGTGGGATCGATGTTATGGTCGATCCCACCAATGACAGGTCACAGCAGCAGCATGACCGCTCTATGACCTGTCTGTGTCACCTGCCTGACCTATGTATGACCGCTCTGCAGGGTCCTCATTCTAGCTGAGGATTCCTACAGAGCGGTCATACTGCTGGATCTCCCTGCTGGATTTTGTGCCTGGATCTCCCTGCCGTGCTGGGTATTGTGGTGCCACAGCAGCCTGTAGCACCACAATCCCTGCTAAAGAAGAAGACAACTAAACGTAAGTTTTATCCATGCCCAATCCCCATTCATCCATGCCCAATCCCCATTCATCCGTGCTCAATCCCCGTTCATCCACCCCAATCCCTGTTCATCCATCCCAATCCCCCCTTCCCCCTCTTTTTACCCCCTCCACCCCTATTTGTGCCGCCTCCGTTCGCACATTTAGTAGCCGCCGAGCGTTGATTGGTGACGCAGTTCACCGATCAACGCTCGCGCTCGCTTTTTTTCCCTCACCCCCGTTGCGCCAACTCCGTACACACATCCCGCAGCCGCCAAAGTTTGATAAGTGACGCAGTTCACTTATCAGAGTTTGTGCCTGCCGTTTTCCTTTTTTTTTTTTTTTTTTTTCACCCCCCCTTTGCGCCACCTGACTACAACCGTACATTTTGATCACTTATCCCTGCCCAATCCTCACTTCCACCCCCATCTCCCTTCCCCCTCTTTTTACCCCCCTTTGCACCTCCTTCCGTGCGCCCATTTAACAGCCGCCGAGCATTGATTGGTGACGCAGTTCACCGATCAATGCTCGCGCTCGCTTTTTTTCCCTCACCCCCGTTGCGCCAACTCTGTACACACATCCCGCAGCCGCCAAAGTTTGATAAGTGACGCAGTTCTCTTAAGCTACGTTCACATTAGCGTTGCGCACCGGTGCGTCGGCGACGCAACGCACGACGCACAAAAAACGCGCGCAAAATGCGCGCAAAAACGCTGCGTTTTGCGACGCGTGCGTCGTTTTTTGACGAAAATCGGACGCACGAAAAATGCAACTTGTTGCATTTTCTTGCGTCCGATGCTAGCGTCGGAAACGACGCACGTGTCGAAAAACGCCACCCAAAAAACGCACGCGTCCCCTATGTTAAACATAGGGGCGCGTCGCCGCTGCGTCGCCGACGCAACAGCGACGCACATTAGCGGAACGCTAATGTGAACGTAGCCTTATCAGAGTTTGTGCCTGCCGTTTTTTTTTTTTCCCCTTGCCCGACCCTCGTGCGCACATCAAGCAGCGGCCAAATTTTGATAAGTGAAACAGTTCACTGATCAGAGCTGGGCCTGGTGTTTTAGACTTTTCTTTTTACAGGTTTTTCTTCTCCTTTTAGCATTTTCTTTTCAGATAAGTTTGCACAAATCACTATCCCCCCACACATACACATACAGTTATCAATAAAGTGCACCCAATCACCATATTCACACAAAAATGTCCCGCTCGTCCCGTTCGTCCCAACAGCGCTATTCATTGGAGGAGGCATATGCTTTCCTTGCCTCCGACACTGATAGCGAGGGAGAGGATCCCACTTTTCTTTACTTTTCTGATTCTTCATCCTCCTCTTCTTCTTCCTCCTCCTCCTCCTCCTCCTCCTCCTCCTCCTCCTCCTCCTCCTCCTCCTCCTCCTCCTCCTCCTCCTCCTCCTCCTCTTCATCTTCCTCCTCGGGCCCTGCAGAACCGCCACGCAGACGCCCCAGGACAGAAGATGAGGCAGTCTCCACCACTCCTGAACCAGCGCTCCCCACTGCGGAACCCACATGGACCTCGCCCCCCGAAAATTACGAGCCACTGATTCCTGATTTTGTGGCAGAATCAGGAATCAAGTTTGACACCATGGGCCTCACAGAAACAGACTTTTTCAAAGTCTTTTTCTCTGAGGATTTTATTAACCTCATGGTGGAGCAAACTAATTTGTATGCTCGTCAATTTTTGGAGCAAAACTCCGGTACATCATTTTCCAACTGGTCTCCTGTAGACGCAGTTGAAATGATGCAGTTTTGGGGCCTGGTCCTCCACATGGGGATCGTGAAGAAGCCAGAAATTCGGCAATATTGGAGTGTAGATGTTTTATATAACACTCCAGTGTTCCGAATGGCCATGGTTCGGAGACGTTTTGAGGCCATCCATAAATTCCTGCATTATTCCGATAATGCTCAGTGTCCCGCACGAGATGACCCCAACTTTGACCGTCTGTTCAAAGTTCGGCCGGTCATCGAACACTTCAACAAAAAGTTTTCTGAAGTGTACGTGCCCAAAAGGGACATCTGCGTGGATGAGTCCTTGGTCCATTTTAAGGGGCGGCTCGGATTCCGTCAATACCTGCCCAACAAAAGGGCCAGGTACGGAATCAAACTCTACAAGCTGTGTGAGTGCCTCAGGGTACATCCACAGATTTAGAGTGTATGAAGGGAAGGACACCAGGATTGTACCCCCTGAGTGTCCTCCTGACCTGGGAGTGAGTGGGAAGATCGTGTGGGATTTGGTGCACCCACTGCTGGATAAAGGTTATCACCTCTATACTGATAACTTTTATACCAGCATACCACTCTACAGATCCCTCTCTGCGCGAGGTACCGCAGCCTGCGGTACTGTCCGCAAAAATCAGAGAGGCCTCCCAAAGACGCTACTTGGGCAGATGCTCAGAAAAGGTGAGAGCAAGGCCCAATGTAGCGACCACCTGCTGGTGGTCAAGTACAAGGACAAGAGGGATGTCCTTCTCTTGACCACCATACATGGTGATGGCAGAGCCCTCAGCACTGTACGGGGTACCTCTACACAGGTCTGCAAACCGGACTGTGTACTGGGCTACAATAAAAGCATGGGGGGGGGTTGATCTCTCTGATCAACTCCTCCAACCATACAGTGCTTTGAGAAAGGCCAAGGTGTGGTACAAAAAGCTGGCCGTGCACATTGTACAAATGGCAATGCTCAACGCTTTCCTGCTGTTACGATGTGCACGCCACACCGATACGTCGTACCTTCAGTTCCAGGAGGTAGTGGTTAAGGCCCTGATATTTGGTACTCCGGAAGGAGAGGGCCCCAGTACTTCCGGAACTGAAGGTGCTCGTATCGTACCAGGCCAGCATTTTCCGGGGATGGTCCCGCCAACCGGCAGAAAAGGTAAGCCGCAAAAAAGGTGCCGAGTGTGTTACAAAAGGGGAATACGCAAGGACACCATTTATCAATGCGACACCTGCCCCGAAAAACCTGGCCTGTGTATGAAGGATTGCTTCAGATTGTACCACACCTCCATGCACTACTAATTTACTTTACAAGAAAGCGTACATTAGTTCCAAAAAGGGGGCACATCTAGATAAGTTCCTTGGGGGGGGGGGGGGGGGTCTAGGTTCCAAAATGATGTCACTTGTGTTTTTTTTTTACTGTTTAGGCACATCAGGGGCTCTGCAAACGGAACATGACGACCGCAGACCATTTCATCAAAGTCTGCATTCCAAAACGTCACTACTCCCCTTTCGAGCCCCAACGTGTGCCTAAACAGTTTTTTCCCACATATGGCGTACCAGCATAATCAGGACAATTTGGACAACAACTTTTGATGTCCAATTTCTCCTGTTACCTTTGGGAAAATTAAAAATTGGGGACTAAAATATCATTTTTGTGGATAAAAATAGGATTTTTTATTTTCACGCCTGGGCATTATAAACTTTAGTGAAGCACATGGGGGTTCAAAATTCTCACCACACCCCTAGATAAGTTCCTTAGGGGGTACAGTTTCCAAAGCGGGGTCACTTGTAGGGGGTTTCTACTGTTTAGTCACATCAGGGGCTCTGCAAATGGAACATGCCAGCAGAACATTCCATCAAAGTCTGCATTCCAAAACGTCACTACTTCCCTTTCGAGCCCCAACGTGTGCCCAAACAGTAGTTCCTCCCCACATATGGGGTATCAGCGTACTCAGGACAAATTGGACAACAACTTTTGGGGTCCAATTTCTCCTGGTACCCTTGGGAAAATTAAAAATTGGGGACTAAAATATCATTTTTGTGGGAAAAAATAGGATTTTTTATTTTCACGCCTGGGCATTACAAACTTTAGTGAAGCACATGGGGGTTCAAAATTCTCACCACACACCTAGATAAGTTCCTTAGGGGGTACAGTTTCCAAAACGGGGTCACTTGTGGGGGGTTTCCACTGTTTAGGCACATCAGGGGGTCGCCAAACGCGACATGGCATCCGATCTCAATTCCAGCCAAATTTAGCTTGAAAAAGTCAAACTGCGCTCCTTTCCTTCTGAGCCCTGCCATGCGCCCAAACAGTGGTCCCCCCCCACATATGGGGTATCAGCGTACTCAGAACAAATTGGACAACAACTTTTTGGGGTCCAATTTCTCCTTTTACCCTTGAGAAAATAAAAAATTGGGGACTAAACGATCATGTTTGTGGAAAAAATAGGAATTTTTTTTTTCACGCCCGGGCGTTATAAACTTTCGTGAAGCACTTGGGGGATAAAAGTGCTCATGACACATCTAGATTAGTTCCTTAGGGGGTCTAGTTTCCAAAATGGGGTCACTTGTGGGGGGTTTCCACTGTTTAGGCACATCAGGGGGTCGCCAAACGCGACATGGCGTCCGATCTCCATTCCAGCCAAATTTAGCTTGAAAAAGTCAAACGGCGCTCCTTTCCTTCTGAGCCCTGCCATGCGCCCCACATGTGGGGTATCAGCGTACTCAGGATAAATTGGACAACAACTTTTGAGGTCCATTTTCTCTTTTTACCCTTGGGAAATTAAAAAGATTATTGCTGAAAGATCATTTTTGTGACTAAAAAGTAAAATGTTAATTTTTTTCCTTCCATGTTGCTTCTGCTGCTGTGAATCACCTGAAGGGTTAATAAACTTCTTGAATGTGGTTTTGAGCACCTTGAGGGGTGCAGTTTTTAGAATGGTGTCGCTTTTGGGTATTTTCTGCCATATAGACCTATGGTCCCTAAAAAAAAATGGTTTTGTAAATTTGGTTGTAAAAATGAGAAATTGCTGGTCAAATTTTAACCCTTATAACTTCCTTGAAAAAAAAAAGTTTGTTTCAAAAATTGTGCTGATGTAAAGTAGACATGTGGGAAATGTTATTTATTAACTATATTGTGTCACATAACTCTGGTTTAACAGAATAAAAATGCAAAGTTGGAAAATTGTGAAATTTTCAAAATTTTCGCCAAATTTCCGTTTTTTTCACAAATAAACAAGTTATATCGAAGAAATTTTAGCACTATCATGACGTACAATATGTTACAAGAAAACAATCTCAGAATCGCTAAGATCCGTTGAAGCGTTTCGGAGTTATAACCTCATAAAGGGACAGTGGTCAGAATTGTAAAAATTGGCCTGGTCATTGACGTGCAAACCACCCTTGGGGGTAAAGGGGTTAATATATAAATTTGATGAAAATTTTGAAAAATGTAAAATTTTCTAGCTTTTAATTTTTATACTCTTAAAACAAATAGTCATGCCTCACAATAGAATCAATAACTAACATTTACCACACATCTACTTAATGTCATCATTTGTGAGACATCACTTTTTTTGTTAGGAAGTTAGAAAGGTTAAAAGCATAGCAGCAATTTTTCAGCTTTCCATCAAAATTTACAAAACAAATTTAATTAACAAACACTTCACATTTGAACTGACTTTGGGAGGCCTATGTCAGAAAAATCCCAAAGGTGATAGCATTTTAACAAGTGCACCCCTTAAAATATTCAACACCGCATTCAAGATTATAAGAATTTTCAATGCTTCACAGGAATTAAAACAAAATGTATGGAAAAACTGAAAAATTGCTTTTTCTCCACAAACACCTTGCTTTAGCTCCAAATTTTTCATTGTTAAAAAAGTACTGTAATCGGAGAAAATGGACCACACAATTTATTGAGCAATTTCTCCTGATTACACAGATATTCCATGTGTGGCTGGAAACCACTGTTTGGCCCACTCGACAGGGCTTCTATTAGACTTTTGGAACACAAATTTGGCTGGCATAGATTGCGGGTGCCATTCAGCATTTGCAGAGATTCTGACGTGCCAACACCGTGGAAATCCCCAACAATTGACCTAATTTTGGAAGCTACACTGCCAAATGAATTCATTCAGGGTTGTGGTGAGCATTTTGAACTCACAGGTCCTTTACAGATTTTTTAAAAATAAAATTTTTACAACATTGTTGCTTTAGGTCTAAATTGTTCATTTTTACAATATTAGCTGGAAAAAATGGACCACACAATTTCTCCAGAGTACTCTATATGTGGTTGTATACTCCTGTTCTGGCACACTGCGAAGCTGAGCAGGAAAGTTGTGTCATTTTGAAGTTTGTGCCATAAGACTTTTTGAGACGTGCCATAATAGCTAAAACATCTCAAAAGCGACCCTATTATATACATTTTTTACTCAACAAATTAGTATAGGAGCATAATGACATTGGAGTTTGAATTTATAATGTACTCTAATATGTAAGTTCTGCAGGGTACCTCATGGTGTATTAGCTTGGTAAAATAACAGGGTAAATCAGAAACTAATTTAGTAATCCATGGATGTGAGGTACACTTTGAAGCAACCCTTTGCCAGCCTTCAGTACCAGACTTTTCTTTTCCGCATGGCCCTGTAAGGCTTGAGGACTGTCACAGCATCGGCCACCGCTGGCCACCAATTTTATTGGCATTTTTATTGGAATATTATTCAAAATTGCTGCTATTGGTTATTCAATTTTTTCCACTCAATCGCAGTGATCACAAATGCAAGGTGGGGGTTGAAACCCACAGTTGTGATGAGTAAAAATGCCTTGCTGTTGGGAATAGCAGGTATTTTTACTCAGTCACTGGCTCTGAAGAGATGGTGACTGGTTTTCCATTTACTAAAAAATAATATTATCCATTAAATACTCTTTAGTTCTTTTCCATTGCAGGGAAATTGGATCTCTTATTGCTATCAAGGAAGAAATCATTGACAATCTTCCTGACAATCTAACAATTGCAATGAAATTCATGTACAGTGGGTACGGAAAGTATTCAGACCCCTTTAAATTTTTCACTCTTTGTTTCATTGCAGCCATCTGGTAAATTAAAAAAGGTCATTTTTTTCTCATTAATGTAAACTTTGCACCCCATCTTGACTCGAAAAAAAATAAAAATGTAGAAATATTTGCACATTCATTAAAAAAGAAAAAACAAAATATCACATGGCCATAAGTATTCAGACCATTTGCTCAGACACTCATATTTAAGTCACATGCTGTCCATTTCCTTGTGATCCTCCTTAAGATGGTTCTACTCCTTCATTGGAGTCCAGCTGTGTTTAATTAAACTGATAGGACTTGATTTGGAAAGGCACATACCTGTCTATATGAGACCTCACAGCTCACAGAAGTTTGGGACCACCAGAAGTCTTCCTAGACCTGGCCGTCCAGTTAACCTGAGCAATCATGGGAGAAGAACCTTGGTGAGAGAGGTAAAGATGAACCCCAAGATCACTGTGGCTGAGCTCCAGAGATGCAGTAGGGAGATGGGAGGAAGTTCCACAAAGTCAACTATCACTGCAGCCATCCACCAGTCGGGCCCTTATGGCAGCGTGGCCCTACGGAAGCCTCTCCTCAGTGCAAGACATATGAAAGGCCGCATAGAGTTTGCTAAAAAACACATGAAGGACTCCCAGGCTATGAGAAATAAGATTCTCTGGTCTGATGAGATGAAGATAGACCTTTCTGGTGATAATTCTAAGCGGTATGTGTGGTACCTGCCCAATAGAATCCCAACAGTGAAACATGGTGGTGGCAGCATCATGCTATGGGGGTGTTTTTCAGCTTCAGGGACAGGACGACTGGTTGTCATTGACGGAAACATGAATGCAGCCAAATACAGAGATATCCTGGATGAAAACCTTTTCCAGAGTGCTCTGGACCTCAGACTTGGCTGAAGGTTCACCTTCCAACAAGACAATGACCCTAAGCACACAGCTAAAATAACAAAGGAGTGGCTTCAGAACAACTCTGTGACAATTCTTGATTGGCCCAGCCAGAGGCATGACCTAAACCCAATTGAGCATCTCTGGAGAGACCTGAAAATGGCTGTCAACCAACGTTCACCATCCAACCTGATGGAGCTGGAGAGGATCTGCAAGGAACAATGGCAGAGGATCACCAAATCCAGGTGTGAAAAACTTGTTGCATCATTCCCAAGAAGACTCATGGCTGTACTAGCTCAAAAGGGTGCTTCTAATCAATACTGAGCAAAGGGTCTGAATACATATGACCATGTGATATTTCAGTTTTTCTATTTTAATAAATTTGCAAAAATTTCTACATTTCTGTTTTTCTTCAGTCAAGATGGGGTGCAGAATGTACATTAATGCAAAAAAATGAACTTTTTTTGAATTTACCAAATGACTGCAATGAAACAAAGAGTGAAAAATTTAAAGGGTCTGAATACTTTCTGTACCCACTGTATGTTGTGATATACGGGAAGCACTGTGTTTTATGCCATACTGTACCTCTGGTTCAAATATTTCGCAAGACACATTCAGTACACTCTTTTCAGTTGGATTGCTCCAACGTGTTACAGCAAAACTCTTGCAGTAGCCAGTATGCTGAGGGTAAAAATAAAATGCAATAAATTACATTTAGCATTTAAGATAAAACCACCCTGCTAGTGCCAATAATATGTTATCAACGGAGGGTACTGTTTATAAAGCATTACATGACATTAATAAATCATTAATCAACATCATCTAGTATAAAATTTCTTTCCTGAGAAAGGTGTAAATGCATCAAGTCACAGACAGAGGTCAGAATATGAAAACAGTCATGCATGGCGACACTTTCTGGGAGTTAAGGTAACTATAAAGTTGCCAAACTGTTTCTGTAACTCCCATTAATTTCTATTAGAGTTACAGAAACAGCATAATGTTGTTGCACTTGGCTGTTTTTCATAGCCTCACCTTCTGTGGTTAGTGCCCAGATGTAGTTGTATCCATCTCAGATATAAAATACTGAAATGGGTATAAAACTTGAAAATCAAAATGAATCAGTCTTCATGCACACCTGTGGTCATTCAAATCTAGACTGGTAAGGCCATAACTGTTGTGAATTCTGTTGCCGAACTCCCTCCTGTGGTCGTGAATGGTACTTCGGCGAGTTCTGTCTATGGGCTCCCTCTGGTGGCTGTGAGTGAAGCTGCTGCTTCTGAGGTTCCTTACACAGGTGACGTGGTTTATCCTTTGGTTGACTGTTCTATTTAACTCCTCTCAGATCGTTACTCCATGCCAGCTGTCAATGTTTTTGCATTGGTTCAGTTCGCTCCTGGATCTCTCTGGTGACCTGCCTTCTCCTGCAGAACCTAAGTTCCTGATAGTCATTATTTGTTCACTGTTTTCTTGTCCAGCTGGTTTTATGATTTTGTCTTGCTAGCTGGAAGCTCTGGGATGCAGAGTGGCCCCTCCGCACTGTGAGTCGGTGCGGAGGTCTTTTTTGCACACTCTGCGTGGTCTTTTGTAGGTTTTTGTGCTGATCGCAAAGTTACCTTTCCTATCCTCTGTCTATTTAGTAAGTCTGGCCTCCCTTTGCTGAAACCTGTTTCATTTCTGCGTTTGTGACTTTCATCTTACTCACAGTCAATATATGTGGGGGGCTTCCTTTACCTTTGGGGAATTTCTCTGAGGCAAGGTAGGCTTTATTTTCTATCTCTAGGTCTAGATAGTTCTTAGGCTGTGACGAGGCGCCTAGGTCTGGTCAGGAGCGCTCCACGGCTATTTCTAGTGTGTGTGATAGGATTAGGGCTTGCGGTCAGCAGAGCTCCCACATCCCAGAGCTAGTCCTGTATGAGGTTTAACTATCAGGTCATTCCGGGTGCTCCTAACCACCAGGTCATAACAGTACAGCTGGCCCAAAGTATTAATGCATCTCAATAGAGGGATAAGAGAACTTCTGAGACCATTTTTTTTTTCTTTGCACTGTGTTTTGTCTTTCTTTTCCCCTAGACCTTTGGGTGGTTCAGGACACAGGTGTAGATATGGACATTCAAGGTCTGTCCTCTTGTATGGATCATCTCTCTGCAAGAGTACAAAACTTTCAAGATTTTGTGGTTCAGAATCCTATGTTAGAGCCTAAAATTCCTATTCCTGACTTATTTTCTGGGGATAGATCTAGGTTCTTGAATTTCAAAAATAATTGTAAACTGTTTCTAGCTTTGAAACCCCGCTCCTCTGGTGACCCCGTTCAACAGGTAAAAATCATAAAACCAGCTGGACAAGAAAACAGTGAACAAATAATGACTATCAGGAACTTAGCTTCTGCAGGAGAAGGCAGGTCACCAGAGAGATCCAGGAGCGAACTGAACCAATGCAAAAACATTGACAGCTGTCATGGAGTAACGAGGGAGCCCATAGACAGAACTCGCCGAAGTACCATTCACGACCACAGGAGGGAGTTCGACAACAGAATTCACAACACATAACTAACAAACAGGCAATCCCTGCATCTATTGTGACTGTCTAACAGCCGGGAGACATGCAGCTGCGGGGACTAGAACATATAATACCAGCACACCTGAGATACTCGGATAACATTTGAGCATGCTTGGATAACACCTTATCCGAGCACGATTGCTTGTCACAACTAGTTATCACTTATCCTGTAAATATGTAATATCTTCTTAAGAAACGACTAACCCCTTTAAGGTAAAAGGGCATAAATGTTATTCCCTTTTAAGCACATGATGATTATTTTGCACTTTTTAGTAACCATCTACAATATTATTGACCACTCTAATTCTTCAGTGATCCCACTTGCAACTGCAATGCGAGAAACCCGTGCGAATCTCTCGCCTCATTATCCAGCACTGGCGCCGACACTCGGCCGGAATGTGCGGCATGTATTTCTATGCAGCTCCAGTCTGAACCACCGGCGGCAGTGCCAGGTATTGAGCCGAGAGACTCGCGCGAGTTTCTCGCACTGCAGTTGCAAGTGGGACACCGGCCTAAGGCTTTGTGCCCACGTTCCGGATTCTTAGTGTTTTTTTAGCGTTTTTGGGGCAGGTTTCCGCTGCAAAGACGCTTAAAAAATGCTCACATTAAGCATCCCATTATTTTAATGCATTCCGCAATTCTTGTGCCCATTCTGCATTTTTTCCGCATCGCGGAAAAAAACGCAGCATGTTCATTAATTTTGCGGAAAATCTGCGGATTTGCCGCTATATATTGTCTTGGGACTCTCAGGGAAAAAAACACTAAAAAAGAGAGAAAAACGCAAGTGGATTTCCTGCGAAAGGAGTCCAGTTTTGATCAGGAAAATTCTACGAACAATCCTGAACATGGGCACATAGCCTAAGAGTGTTTGCCCATAGATGCAAAAATGTAATGCTAAGACAAAAGATTCAATAGTTCCTGGCAAGTGATGATGAAAAAGAAGACAAAATAAATAAATGTATTACCAATACTCTTTTTATATACCATACTTACTGCAAATTCATAGTCCAGGGGTTTACACAGGGAGAAATCTTTAACTGATTTGTTGCAAGTAGACTCATGAATTGTAAATTCCACATAGAAAGCTGTTCCTGCAACCACCTAAGACCATGAGTACATATTGTTAGTTAGAGGTGAGTTACACCAGTGAGCTGTAACTGTATCTGTAGCTGGAGAATGGCCATGTTTAGTGTCACCACTATGTCACACAGAAAGTGATCATAAAATCACACGTTAATTCATGCAAATTTATTGTCATTATTGAAAATAAAGCTTAGTGACATGGCGAGACTTGGAAGAGATGAAGCGCTATTTGACTCTCGGAGAACAAATTATCGTAGAATAGTTTTCGGATTCCATATAAAGAGCCTCTAAGTGCCCTAAGAGCAGAATCACCACAAACGTGATCTCATTTTGGAAATTACTCCCCTCTGGGAATTTCTCTACAGGCGTAATGATGATTTTGACTCCATGGGTGTTTTCCATAAACAAGCAGCAGTGGATGTTGCTGAGTGAAAATTGCAAATCTACCAATTGTACTGCCAATACATTGGAGTGCCCATCAACAAACATCCATAAGAAAAATAAGTATGTTACTAGATTACAGCAAAAAAAGTTCAATAATTATTTTTATTAATGAAATTAAACAAAACGAAAAAATCATAAAAAGAAAAGACAGGACAATGGGCCTCAAAAACAAAAGGAGATCACAGGCCACATAGAGGAATCCAAAGGATAAAAACCTATATATGCAAATAGTCAAAGCACAATAAATACAGTGCAAGAAAATGTCAATGCAATACAGAACAGTAGAAAAAGAATAGTGTAAATCCAGGTACATAGGTTGTTTCTAATGGAAATAAGCCACCATAATAAAAAAAAACACACGCCCCCCCCCCCCCCCCCCGAACAAACGAGGTGAAACAGTGTCGGGGTGGAAAGACACAGGATCCATTTGGTACTATTCTGATATAGGTAATTTACCTTTTACTGTTTGTTGATATACATTTAGCTACCTCAGACTTTGTTATAGCGTGGGATTCTATCGGGCTTATCCACTAGAGAGAAATACATCCTATATTTTACTACTGTATATTGCAGTAGCATTTTGTTTTTTGACTATAGTTTCTTATTTCCATTAGAAACTGCCTATGAACCTGAATGTTTTCTTTTTCTACTGTCCTAAACTTCATATTTGCACTTACTGCGATCTTTGGGAGACAGAAAGAACAAATCCACAGCAGGAATTGGAATTGGTTTAATTTTTTTACGCAGTTCCTCATGCGGTTAGTGATTAGACGACTTTATTCTTCAAGACCGTATTTGCTTTTTAGGAGTTTTTTTATGCCGTTCACGTATAGTAAAATTGAAAATAAAGGCAGCTTTATTTTTGGGGTCTGTACAATTATAGCAATACCACCTTTATATAATTTTTTATGCTTTGTCACTTTTACGCAATAAAAACTAGTTTATAAAAAAATAATAGTTTTTACATCGCTATTTTCTGAGAGCTATAGCTTTTTTATCAACTGCTGATTTTTATTTCCATTTAACTTTTTGATCGCGTTTTATTCCACTTTTTGTTCTGCAGTATCATGAAAAAGCATATTTCTTTACCAATTTTTTTTATTTACAGTGATAGCTAAAAGCGTTAACTATAGTGAGAGTTTTATAGGGTGGGTAGTTCCCGATGCAACAATACCAAATATGTGTACTTTTTTTTTTAAATTTGTGAAATTTGTTAAAAATATTTTTACGTTTTTTTTAAACCCTTTTTTTAACTCTTTTTTTTTAGTCCCTCTTTGAGACTTTAACTTTTATTGCTAAGATTGCTGGAATAATGCATTGCAATGAATCAGCACTGCAATGCATTATACCTGTCAGTGCTGCACTGGTAGAACACCCTTTAGAAACAGGCTCCCATAATTGGCAGTCCTGGAGGTCGTCATAAGTCGTGACAATTTCGGGTTGCCATGACCAAGATCAGGCCCTTGCAATGACTTTGCACGCACAATCGCCATGACGTACCTACACGTCAAAGGTCTGGAATCTCTATGCCGACCATGATGTATAGGTACATCAAACGTCGTAAAGGGGTTAACAAAAATTCCTTGATTTAAACAAGTGATTTTCTGAAGATACATTGCTTTTAAGGCGTAAGGATGGAACTAGTCTAAAAATAGTAACAGCATACCTCCCAACTTTTGAAGAATAAAAATAGGGACAGAGTATGCTGTGTCCAATTTTTGCCACATCCCTGACCACACCCAAATCCACCTCCATTTTTCCTTTCTTTCTATCCTCGTGGCCTTAGGGATACATTTTTATTATATTTTTCATGAGTTCAGAGAAAATATAAATTATTTCATTTTTTTTTACATCATTTAACGATCCTGTAAATAATCTGATCACTGTGTTGCGCAGATTATTACAATTACAGGGACACCAAATATTTTTGTGTTATTTTCTAATTTGTGATGTTTATTACTGCTTAAGAAGTGCATTAAAAAAATTACATTATTGCAAGTGTTTGTCATTGTTTTTTATTAATTTTATAGAAAGACAAAAATCTCTTGTTCTCCCTCTAGAATCCAGGGATATAGAAATACACTGCTATGTGCAGATGTATCAGTATAACTTGCCTGTGGAGTCAGAGCCTGCAATAAAGATAGAGTACACAAAATTCCACCAGTGGCAGCACCAGAGCCTGTGGATCGATTGATGCAGCTCCTTCTTGTAATGTTGAAGGTTGTGGGTTTGAGTACACAAAAAAAGATCAAATTTTCATAATTTGTTCTTGTTTTTAGCAGCTTTATAGGAACAAAAAAAGCTGACTTTTTTCTAGTATAATGGGAATATAGAAATTCACTAATGTAGACAATATATCTCTATGCACATTTATAATGCTTCAACTGCTTCTACTTTAATAACCTGCAATACAGCTCAAGATTACCAAATTCACCTGTGTATCAATGTAGGCTGTGGCTCCTAGCTAGAGCTGCTGCCTGAGAATGTGGTGTAATGAGTTCAAAGCTTAGGGAGACTCGGGAAAATGGGAGTAGTTTAGTTTTATATATGTACCCTCCGCCCCCAAGGAGGAAGAGCTACGATGAAGATGTCAGAGAGAGAGTTGATTATTAGAAGTCAAGACAAAGCTCTGATGTGGTAGGACTGAGCCCTCAAATCGGGACAGTCCAGCTGAACCCGGGACAGATACCTCTTAGCCCAATATTATGTATATACCACCAACAGGTCATGTTTTCAGTATTTCCTTGGTATTGCATAGATGAAAGAATTATTACCTATGCAGTTGATGGAATTGTCATCAGTGCAATATTGAGGAAATCCTGAAAACATGCACTGTTGGTGACTCTTGAGGACTGGAGTTAGGAACACTGATGTATGTTATTGTGGGAGTGATCGTGTGTGGAGAGGGCTTTGGAGCTCAGCAAATACCAGCTATATTAAATAGCAAGCATTTGTCTCTAACAGCTGCAAGATGAGCTATTAACCATTTATGGCATTTAAATAGAACGAATGTCGCTGCGCATGCTTACTGGCTTCCATCGGCGCCCTGTGACGTGATCATGAAGTGCCTATTTGTTACTATCTCAGTCATGGGACAGGTGAAGGGCACTAATAAAACTAAAAAAAAAAAAAAAAACAGTTTGAAAAATTATAAAAAAAATAGATAAAAGTTCAACTCACCCCTGTTTTCCCCATTGAAAATAAAGAAAGAAAGAAAGAAAGAAAGAAAAAAAAATACACTTATTTGTATTGCTGCATTCATAAAAGTCCGATCTATCAAAATTTTAAATACTTAACTCAATTGGTAAACGCACTAATGTGAAAAAGAATCAAAACACCAGAAATGTAGTTTTTTGGTCACTGCTCCTCCTTAAAAAAAATTGCCATTAAAACAAGCGAAAACAAAGAAGTAATCACTAAAATATACAAAATCATTTACGATTTAAGAGAAATTCCCCTATTTATCTGCAAATGGGCAAAAGAATTAAATATAACCTTGAAATCAGAATAAGTTTCAAAACTACTAAAAGATATACACTTCTTTTCTCCCTCAATTAAACATCAAGAGTTAAACTACAAAATCATATCGAGATGGTATAAAAACATAAAAACCCCAGATATTCTCAACAAATTCAATCATTCCTACTTGCCCAACTGCTGGAGATGCAATCTGATATCTGGAACTCTTTCCCATATTTGGTCTAATTGTTCTTAAATCACATCTTTTTGGGAAACAAATACAAAAACATATAGAGAAAGCTCTGAAAATATAATTCTCATTAACTCCCCCAATTAATTCTTCTTAACCTTCATTCTCAGCATCAACATACACTGCTCAAAAAAATAAAGGGAACACTTAAACAACAGAATATAACTCCAAGTAAATCAAACTTCTGTGAAATCAAACTGTCCACTTAGGAAGCAACACTGTTTGACAATTTCACATACTGTTGTGCAAATGGAATAGACAACAGATGGAAGTTATTGGCAATTATCAAGACACACTCAATAAAAGGAATGGTTCTGCAGGTGGGTCCACAGACCACAACTCAGTACCAATGCTCTCATGTTTTGGTCACTTTTGAATGTTGGTTGTGTCTTCACACTCGTGGTAGCATGAGATGGACTCTATAACCCACACAAGTGGCTCAAGTAGTGCAGCTTATCCAGGATGGCACATCAATGCGAGCTGTGGCAAGAAGTTTTGCTGTGTCTGTCAGCGTAGTGTCCAGAGGCTGGAGGCGCTACCAGGAGACAGACCAGTACACCAGGAGATGTGGAGGGGGGCCATAGGAGAGCAACAACCCAGCAGCAGGACTGCTACCTCAGCCTATGTGTAAGGAGGAACAGGAGGAGCACTGCCAGAGCCCTACAAAATGACCTCCAGCAGGCTACATATGTGCATGTGTCTGCACAAACGGTTTGAAACTGACTCCATGAGGATGGTCTGAGTGCCTGATGTCCACAAGTGGGGGTTGTGCTCACAGTCCAACACCGTGCAGGATGCTTGGTATTTGCCACAGAACACCAGGATTGGCAAATTTGCCACTGGCGCCCTGTGCTCTTCACAGATGAAAGCAGGTTCACACTGAGCACATTTGACAGACGTGACAGAGTCTGGAGACACCGTGGAGAGCGATCTGCTGCCTGCAACATCCTTCAGCATGACTGGTTTGGCAGTGGGTCAATAATGGTGTGGGGTGGCATTTCTTTGGAGGGCCGCACAGCCCTCCATGTGCTCACCAGAGGTAGCCTGACTGCCATTAGGTACCGAGATGAGATCCTCAGACTCCTTGTGAGGCCATATGCTGTTGCGGTTGGCTCTGGGTTCCTCCTAATGCAGGACAATGCCAGACCTCATATGTCTGGAGAGTGTCAGCAGTTCCTGCAAGATGAAGGCATTGAAACTATGGACTGGCCCGCCCGTTCCCCAACCTGAATCTGATTGAAAACATCTGGGACATCATGTGTCGCACCATCCACCAATGTCACGTTGCACCACAGACTGTCAATGAGTTGTCAGATGCTTTACTCCAGGTCTGGGAGAAAATCCCTGAGGAGACTATCTGCCGCCTCATCAGGAGCATGCTCAGGCATTATAGGGAGGTCATACAGGCATATGGAGTCCACACACACTACTGAGCATCATTTCCGTGTCTTGAGGCATTTCCATTGAAGTTGGATCAGCCTGTAACTTCATTTTCCACTTTGATTTTGAGCATCATTCCAACTCCAGACCTCATGGGATATTAGTTGTGATTTACATTGATAATTTTTAGGTTTTATTTTTCTCAACACATTCCACTATGTAATGAATAAAGATTTACAACTGGAATATTTCATTCAGTGATATCTAGGATGTGGGATTCTAGTGTTCCCTTTATTTTTTTGAGCAGTGTATTATTACCTATATTATAATATCCCATATCCTTAATACGGCTAAAAGTCTCATAGCAAGACATTGGAGAGGCACGTACCCTCCCTCCCTTTCAGAATCGATCAACAAATCTAATAGTATATATTCATTTGAAAAAATTTGCTTGACTCAAGCTACACAGGACAAACTCAGTGAAATTTGGCAACAATGGCATGAATATCAAAATAAGATTATACTATAAATCTTGAAATTAAGTAACCAATTATGTTTATTCTACTTATAATTATACTTGTTTTTAGTCTCTCCATTATAAAGAAGAACATTTGCTAGTTCTTAACAGGACTTTATCCCCACCTACCCTCCTACCCCTTCTTTCTCTCTTTGGTACCTCCTTTCTCTTCTTCCCAGACTCCCTAAGTTTGTACCCCATATATAAAATGAATGTTGATATATTCAATGTATATACTTGCTTTTTCTCTTTTTGTGTACGATTATGCTGTCATTCATTCCAACATTCTTAACGCCTTAACACCCGGAGCTTTTTTTCGGTTTTGCGTTTTTGTTTTTCGCTCCCCTCTTTCCCAGAGCCATAACTTTTTTATTTTACTATTAATATGGCCATGTGAGGGCTTGTTTTCTGCGGCACGAGTTGTACTTTTGAAAGGCACCATTGGTTTTACCATGTCGTGTACTAGAAAATGTGAAAAAAATTCCAAGTGTGGTGAAATTGCAAAAAAAATGCGATCCCACACTTGTTTTTTGTTTGGCTTTTTTGCTAGGTTCACTGAATACTAAAACTGACCTGCCACTGTGATTCTCCAGGTCATTTAGAAAAAAATACGCAATTTTCAGATACCTGTAGCATCTCCATTTTTGATGATATCGAGTCAGGTGAGGGCTTATTTTTTGCATGCCTAGCTGACATTTTAAATTATACCATTTCGGTGCTGATACCTTCTTTTGATCACCCGTTATTGCATTTTAATGCAATGCTGCGGCTACCAAAAAAAGCAATTCTGACGTTTTGATTTTTTTTCTCTCTACGCCGTTTAGCGATCAGGTTAAGTCTTTTTTTTTTATTGATAGACTAGGCGATTCTGAACGCGGCAATACCAAATATGTGTGTGTTTGATTTTTTTTACTGTTTTATTTTGAATGGAGTGAAAGGGGGGTGATTTGAACTTCTCTGTTTTATTTATTTTTTTCACATTTTTAAAATCTTTTTTTTACTTTTGGCATGCTTTGCTAGAAGCTGACACAACTCAATGGCCTCTGCTACATAGGAGCGATGCTCAGATCGCTCCAATGTAGTAGAATTACAGCATTGTTATGAGCGCCGACCACAGGGTGGCGCTCACAGTAATCTGGCAACAACGACCATAGAGGTCTTCAGGAGACCTCTGGTTGTCATGCCGATGCACTGCTGACCCTTGATCACATGACAGGGTCAGTAGTGCGCGTATTTCCTGCCCATTGGCCGGAAGCTCTTGTTAAATGCCAATGTCAGAGTTTGACAGCGATATTAAATTTTTTATTTTCCTAAGAGTAACAAGAGAAAATGGACCTCAAAATTTGTTGTACAATTTCTCATGAGTGTGCCAATACACCATGTGTGGGTAAAAACTACTTTTGAGGCACAGTGCAAAGCTCAGCAATGAAGAAGCACACTATTAGAGTTCAGATTTTGCTGGAATGGTTTGAGAGTGCCATGTTACATTAGCAAAGCCCCTGAGGTGCCAAACAACAGTAACACCCCATAAGTACTGTCATTTTACAAACTGCTCCTCTCAATAAATTCATATCAGAGTTTAGTGATCATATTGACACCACAGATGTGTCACAGAAATGTATACTATTGGGCGGTGAAGAAAGAATAATTACATTTCTTCCACTAAAATGTAGTTTTAGCCACAAATTTTTAATTTTTATAAAGGCTAAGAGGAGAAAATGGACAACTCAATTTATTGTCCAATTTCTACTTTTGATGCACAGTGCAAAGCTCAAAATGAAAGAGCAGCATATCATTGTGCAGATTTTGCTATTATCGTTTGATGGAATTATGACCCACTGGGAGAGCCCCTGAGGTGCCAGAAGAGCAAAACTCCTCATAGGCGACCCCGTTTTACAAAATACACCTCTTGATCAATTAATGCAGGGGTGCAGTTATTATTTTGACACCACAGGTGGGTAACAGAATTTTATACCATTGGGCACTGAAAAAAAAATTCTTACATTTTTACCCCCCAAAATTTGTTTTAGCCCCAGATTTTACATTTTCACACAAGAAGTGGGTAAAATTGGCCCAAGAATTTGTCCCACAATTTCTGCTGACTATAGAAATACCCCATATGTGGCTGTACAGTACTGCTTAGCCAGACAGAGAGATTTGGGAGGGACGGGGCACTATTTGCCTCCTGTAGTGCAGACTTTCCTTGAATAGTTTGCGGACTCCATATATAGCCCTAAGTGCTAGAGAGCAGAATGCCCCTCAAGTGATCCCATTTTGGAAATTATACCCCCACCAAACATGTGGATGCTAAAGGTGGTTTATGAAAACTAAGGCTCAGAAGGGAAGGGGGAATTTGGATTCTGGAGGTATTGGGACTGACGGGCATTTGTCCCGCACCCCTTCCAGTGTCTTTCAGCTGTCACAGACAGCTGTCAGCACTGAACTGTCACTGCGTGTTTAGACTCAGTGGCAGTTTAAATGCATGAAGGGCATAGCCCATCCTGGTGTGGGAACTGACACCCTACCATGACGGGCTATGTCCATCATTGGACGTTGAGGGGTTAAATAAAAACCATCTACACAAGTTTGATATCACCGTAATCATACTGAACTTCCTAATCATGAATCTGAGTTACTCTTTTACCACAGAATGTATATCGCAGAATAAAACAAAAAAAAACATAGCAGAATTGCATTTTATTTTCCAGTTTCACCACAATTGGATTTTTTTCTTGTTTTTCAGTACATTGAATGGTAAAATGAATGTCATTGAAAAACTGTGAATGTCATTCAAAACTACAACTTGTCCTGCAAAACACAAGCCATCATACAGCTCTGTGGACAGAAAAAATAAAAAAAGTTATGGCTCTTTGAAGAAGGGGAGGGAAAAAAAGTGCAAAAATAACCTTATATGATTTTCTTGTCGTGTCCTTATCGTTCATTCCAATGGGTATTGCTCTTTGTGGTTGTTGCCGCATCTCTCCCCACAATTGCCGACCTTTCTGCTTTTGATTAAAGCACAAATATGAGCAGGAACTCAGCAAGGAAGATTGAAGCGCAGGTCTGTGCTTCAACTGCGTAGGCTCGAAATCTTCAGCGCTGCATGAATGACATAGGAGATGTCACCAATATTCATTGAAGCAGGAAGGTCGGCTATTGAGGCAAGCGAGAAAGTGCTGAGTACTAACCAGCAACACCCATCAGACCAGACGGTGGTGGCAAGAATTTTACATGATTTTTTCTTTGCTCTGCAAGCTAGCTGTGGACCTAAATGTTGTACATATTTCTGGACTACAGTGTAAGAATGTTTATAGGTGATGCTTTTAGTTAGTTTGGATGAAACCTGGTTAAAAGTTCCCTTTAAATGGAAACTATCAGTAGGATAAACCCTCCTAAGCCATCTACATGGGCATGCAGGTCATAGAAAGCTGAACAACATGATACCTTGATATCTGTAATTCGATGTCTTATTCCAGAGATATCCCTGTTTTTCTTAATATGTAAATGAGCTGTTAAGACCTATGGGCTGGATATTGATCTCCCTGATAATCTGCCTCCAAAGATTATTTTAAATTAAAAGGTTCATTATCAGTGTGAGACATGTAACTAACACAGAACAGCAGTATCTTTGCCTCATTACAAACATTTTTGCAGGAGCAGTTCTGACTTCCTTCGGATGTCCGAGTAGTGGACATCCCCTTTAACTCAAGTTACATACAGTCTAAACATAAACCTAAAGCTTTAGATTAATGTTAATCTAACCCACAAACTTTGGGCAGAACTATCCAACTATCTAGTGTGTATGATGGTGACTGACTCCTGATTCTCTCTCTATAGATGATGTCAAGGGGCGAGGGATATAAACATATCTGATCTTTTTGTTCTCGGTGTAGATAAGCCTTTGTATTTGAAATCAATTACAATTATTCTCTGCTATTATTTCATCTTTACCTGTCGAGCTCCTCTTGTGATGTTTCCAAGACCAAAGTATTTGTTGTAGTCACTATCCTTGTTAAACTTCTCCAGACTCTTTTCTGCAACCTCTTGAATATTACTGTCATTCAGTGGTCTACTTAAATAGCAACCAGCACAACTAAGGTCCTGGTGAGTGGCTGAAATATGGAACAAGTAAAAAGTCATATAGGTAATTATTTCAATGAATTCGGCTGGTTATTGGCTTTTTACGGACACAGACAATTATATTAATAACTACTCTGGGCGCATAGAATATTTATCCGCTTATTTAAATAGGCACTAAGTGACTGCCAATCCGCTTGCATATAACAAATCAGTGGTTGTTTTAATGCCATGGATCGTACCATGTAAACATGAGCACAGTTATTAGAATTGAATTTAATTCTACTCAAGTACACAAAAAATAAGGCATTTTGAAGAATACGATTTTTTGTAAATTTGCTTTGCACATATTCAGCAAAAATACGGCCACCATTTTGCTTACCGTAAGATGTATGTCCAAGAGTTTTAAAAAAAATATAAAGAAAAACTTGCACTCAGGTCACTGCTAACATGTCCAGGCCCTTTGTTGTTCACCCGCTCTTCAGAATCATTTCCTCTGGCACGAGGCATATCTCCCAACCTGTTCACTTTAGGCAAGGACTTTGGGCCGTTCCCAGGCTTGCCTCGGAAGTCCCGGTCTAGAGTGAATAATTTGAAGTTGAGACACCAAAAAGAAGAGGATTGGACAGTGGGTAGTGCTGCTTGCTGCCCACAATCCAGTCAATAGTGCCTCTTCTTTCCGGGTTCATAGCTACAGCCAGCTCACTCTAGGCTGGAAGACTTTCAGCCATGCACTGGGCTGTAAGGTCTGGTGGTGGCCAGAAGTCCTGGCCTAGAATGATCAGCTCAGGAGTTGCGGGTTGTGCTAAGGGAAAGAGGCTGCTCTGAAGGCTGCCAAAAATTAGAGGGCCTGGACAAGTGAATGATGAAGTGAGTATACAGTTTTTTTATGTTATTTTAAACTTTTGCCAGGCATCTATGGTTTTATATTTTTTAAATCTTACATTTATTATGCTCTGCAGTCTGAAGTGACAAAAGAGCATACTGTAATAAGGGACATTCAATTTGCAATAACTTTGATATGAATCAAATTTCCCTGTAAAATTTGTGCAATTTGGCACATTTGAATTTCGCCAGATCTGCTCGTCTCTAGTACAATGTATACCCAGCTTAACAGTAAAGAGGAAGATGAGGGATGCAGCTGACCCTACATTTTCACTGCACGTTCCTAGGAACTCTCATTGCACAATAATCATGAAGTCTAAACAGGTTGTCGATCACCAGCTGATTGTCATGTGTAATCGGAACCTGTGCTGCCGAGAACAATGGCAGCCTATGTGCACTGACCAAACTCTTCCAAACATGCTATTGAATTACCACCGATCAGCAAACAATTAGCTGATCAGTGGTGGTCATTACAGGGAGCCTGTCATCTTGGAAAATTTTATTTATCAGCAGGTATAGGCTTAATCTGAAGGTAATTAGCGATACAATGCTTCCTGATCACCTTACTAAAACAGTAATTTATTTTCTTCCAAGAGCGGCTAACTTTTAACAATGGGGAAGTGCACAGATGTGCTGCAGTTTTTGCCCACATTTGAATGCATGCCCCAGCACTTTGATAGGGTGTTCTGCACAGAAGCGCTGCAGACCCAGCTGTCAATCAAAGTGCAGGGACATACCTACAGCTGCCGATCCCTGTGTTCTGTAGCCTTTTTCTGTATGCCCCCATGGCTGAAAACTGATGGCTTCCAAGAGGAAATAAGTTCATTTTCTCCCTTTAGCTGCACTTCCAGAAAGGCTACCGGGCCTATATTTACCTGCAGATTAATCCCATATCTGCAAGTTGGAGCGAAAACCCCATGGTACATTTAGATGAGGGATTGTAGTTTTTGCAAATGGGTGATACTGAGTAAAAGCTTTATCAGTGCTTCTAGGGGTTGCATAGTTCTTTATAAGTGACTTTGCGAACTGCAAGGCTACTGATATCTACATGGCTACAAGTAGCTGCCCCCTAAATTATATAGGGAAAACCAGACGGGAGTTTAGAAGGTGTATTGGGGAGCACTTAGGAGAAGTAAAACATAAAAGAGACACCATGATAGCTCGGCATGTCATGGAGTGCCATGAAGGAGACCACAGGACCTTGTCGTTTTGTGTCTTGAAAGTGTCGATTCATGCAATAAAAACAAATGGCGTGGTATATGTATGCATGACCCTAGAAACAGAGAATCTATATAAAACATAGGCACATATGTAAGAAATGCCCATAGTAAAGGGGTTGGTACTGCCTCTAAAACCCATTTCTATCTGATATATAGGGTTTGTTGTCTCCACATATAATCATTTTTGAGACATAATTTTAAGCCATTTCTTTTGCACATCGTATAGAGACAGTAATTATGCAAGGGCATTTACAACATATCCTAATATATACAGTATATAGATAAATCTTTCTGGAACATTGAGCCATATCCCTGCACTGCTCACTGTTGACTTGACACACAGCATTACACATTTATACTATGCACTTTAAGCACTTTATGTAGGTAAAGGTGTTGCTGAATTTCGACTACTTCTCATAGAGATGAGAAAGCCCAGATATGCCTGGCAGTGGACTATCTATGGTGTCCTAGTGAAATATACCTACATATTTGGCGTATCAGGGCAAACATCTTTAGAAAAGAGTCAAGGAGACGGCTACTTATGTGTGATCTATTGCATGTATATAACCAACTTTAGCCTCAGAGTCCCTGATAAATCATCTCAGCGTAAAAGCAAAACACGATTTTAAAATCAGGTGTACCTGTATATAGTAGGCCTCTTAACAAAGTGCACAGACATACGCGCAGTCAATACATGATCATAAGATACCGTACCTGGACTCAGTCTACAATCATAGTTGTAAAGGTGAGCAATCCTCTCTGGCTTATTCAATTGAAATGTTGCTCTGCACTCTCCAAAGGCCTGAAACAATTATTATAAAAAAGATTAAGAAGCTCATCTGACTGATATAATTTGAATATCTTCCTTTCTGGTCTGCAGGATGGGATTGAGCAGGCTTTAGGTTTAAAAGGTGGGGGTCGGAGCGCCATTGAAAGAACTCTGCTCCTCTTTGGTGGTCAATTACATATTATAACAACAGAGGTTTCCTGTATGAAGGCTGACTTGCCTCAGGAGACCGGCTGTGGCATAACGCTTCATACCGATGGTTTCATCAGGCCAATCGTGCCTTACACCTGTGAATCATGTTAACATCTGTGCTCTGACCAACTACCATCCATTAAAAAAGAAAAAATTAAAGTTTGTTATATTAAGACGTAAATCCACATTAAAGCAAGTTTTGTTTAAATGTACACACGTGGTCAAAAGTGTTGGTATCACTCGTTTAATGACAGAAAAAGCCTCAATGGTCACAGAAATAAAAAATGAAAGTCAGACATTGCTTTTCAACCATGCTTCCACAGAATTTAAAAAAAAAATAAAACTCATGAAATAGGCCTGGACAGAAATGATGGTACCCCTGAAAATAATGCGACAAAAAGGACATGTTATATCAAGGTGTGTCCACTAAGTAGCGTCACAGGTGTCTACAATCATGGAATCAGTGAGTGGGCCTGCCAACATGTGTATGCACTGCTTTAGTCTCATAGTCCAAGATAAGGCATTCCAGAATAAAGCTGCAACATGAGCAAAGTTTTCGAAGTAGGAGTGAGAGGATATGCTAAGTTATAAACGAGTTGAGAGCAAAATCCTGATGTACTTACCGCGTCATGACCAGGCTTGGCCCCACAATCTTTCCACAGTCGCCGGCTCATTACATGACATTCAGTTTCCAAAACATCCATTGTCAGATAAAATACAGATCCATTCTCCTCCTGACAATGAAAAGCTTCTTGTGTCACTTTCAATTCTCACCAACAAATGATTGCAACACAATATATTTCAACAAATATGTTACTCATTATCTACCCAAACACATTTCATACATAGCAAGTGTCACAGACTATGCCTGCATAGTCTTAGGGCAAATGGGGGTCTTTTGGAGAAGTTTCAATGTATCCATATGGATGTAGACAGCTTTATAGGTCTAAGAGCTAGGACTAACTAGTGTTCCACAAAAGGGCAGGAAAATGTAATCTCGTAATTCAGTTTATTTCAAAGTCATAAGAAAATCATTTTATGATGTCTGGATGGTGGGTTAGATGACAACTGACCAACCAAAGAATAACTTTGGTTCCATAAATATATACAACTGACACAGTGGACCACTAGACGTTGCAGGTAAAAGGTCTGGTCACACATAGTAGCTGATTAATTGGCACCACTGTGTAGTTATGATGAACGTGTATACATTTTTTAACCAAAACAAGAAAAGTATCCAAAATTTCGTATGTCCATATTTTTTTGAATAATTTTGATTAATGTTTTTAGCCAACTTTTCGTCCTTGTGTCCATTATTACTAGCAGTGTGTTATCCATTTTTGTTATTGACAAAAAAAAATATTTCCAAGCTTCCTTTATCCTACTAATATAAAAAACGGACAGCACTCAGTTGTCCATTTTTGCTACTGACCTATTTACTTGAATAGTTTATTTTGATTAGCAAATTAGTTCAATTTTTTTTCTTTTGTCACAGACTATTTCATTAAAAAAAAGCACATGTGAATATTGCCTATAAACTAGAATGGGTACATGTTCAATCTATGAAAAACACAGATAGAAGATAGATCATGAGTTGTATGAAAGTGGCCTCAAAGGAAACCTGTCATGTAAAATAACACTATTAGCCTGCAGATACAGGGTTAATCTGCAGGTTAATAGCATTTTCACACTGTGCTGCACCCGCACTGAGAGCCCTGCTGCCGGGAGGAAATTAACTTTATTCCTCCCAACAGACTCTCCCTGTCAGTCACAGGGTTGGTGCCGAACCACTGTTTATTAAGAACGGAGACTATAACTACACCCATCACTGACAGCAGGTTCAGCATTAGAGCTCAGCATTAGGGTTGAGCGAAACGGGTCGAGATTTTTCAAAAGTCGCCGACTTTTGGCAAGGTCGGGTTTCATGAAACCCGACCCGACCCCAGTGTGGGGTCGGCCATGAAGTCGGCGATCTTTTGAATCTGGAATCGGAATTCCGATACCGATTCCCGATATGTTTAAGATATCGGGAATTGGTATCGGAATTCAGATTAAAGTTTAAAATAAAAAATATTGCAATACTTACCCTCTGACGCGCCCTGGTACTAACCGGCAGCCTTCCTCCTTCGAATCCGCGCTTCTAGGACCTTGCCGTGACGTCGCGGTGACGTCGCGGCTTGTGATTGGTCGCGCGGCCGCCCATGTGACCGCTTGCGCGGCCAATCAGAAGCCGTGACGTCACCGCGACGTCACGGCAAGGTCCTAGAGGCGCGGATTCGAAGGAGAAAGGCTGCCGGTTAGTACTATTAACCTGGAGATTAACCACATATTTGCAGGTTAATAGCATTATTTGACATGACAGATTCCCTTTAAAAGCAGACTCTTTTTGTCATATCCTACTTTGGGCAAAAGAAAAATAATGAAGTAAAATGGCACCAACTCTGCCCATGTATTGGAACGAATAAGATTAGAAGAATGAAAGTGTTAATATTTTTTAATGCCGTGTGTCAAAATGTTTAAAGTAGAGTATTCAGATTTAAACGAATCTACTGTAGAACTGTTTTTAAGAAAGCCTAATAAAACTGAATTAATTTAACTCTTGGGATCTAAAGGGTAATGTTTCTCCTTGTGGAGAGTGACAAGCCAGGCCTGCCATGTCAGAGTGGGGAGACTTACATGCCATGCATGTTCCTCTGGGAAATTAAATATGCAAATTACCTCTTCAGAGAGGAAGAGGACTTGAACTCTAGTGTCACCTATTGAAAGTAGCAATTTGCATTTAGTTTTGGATTGTGGTTTCGCTTGCAATCCTGACAAACTATACTAGGATAATGGGAACACAGGATACAAGAATAACTCTAACAGACTAAAGACTGGGGACCTGGCAACATACAGCTGCACACATTAATGCTACAAAAACTATAATAAAGGGGTTGCACAATTGGGAGCGGTTGGCTGGGGGACATCTTGCAGGTGTTCACTTCAACTATATTTCTCCCTGCTGCTAGCTAGGGGCATTTTACCATGTTTGTGTGCTGCCTATTTAAGAGCAGGGGAGCGCGTGTGCTCACTAGGCACACCACCATAACAAAGGAAAGGAGAGTATCAGGAGGATGCTGCTGCAGCCGGGGTCGTGAGTATGCTGGCGTCACCTGGAGGGAGAGTGTAAACAATGTGGAGGCACCGGGCACAAACGTTGCATGGCGTTTGCCACTCAAGAGTATAAAACATTGCACTTAATGGATATTCACCTTTTTTAACTATGTAATTCAGCCTTATATTAAGACATTCTAAATCACTGATAGATAATGCCTAGATGTTATGAGAGCTTAGACTATACTGACAAGATGTGCATGCTAAGACAGATAAAAAACAAAGTCTTTGTCTACTTTTCAACTTATTGCCCCCTAAAAACGGTCAACACAACAAGGACAATGATACTATATTGGAAGGGTTGGATTATTTTGTTGAGCATTTCTTCAAACTTGTCTTTAGAAGTAATTGATGTCACCCTACAGTTGAACAAATTTAATTTCAACTTATTTAATTTCCTATACAGTTAGAGAATTAATGGCTCATATGGTTGTCATTGACAGTCATTACTAAATTGGTGTTGCCTACACATTAGAAAGTACAGTAAGTATTGATATTGTAGATCAGATTTATATCATACTTACATCGAACTGTTGTTGTACGTTGGAAATTCGTTTTAGTCCGAGCACAGACCCTTCCCTTCGGTTGGCATTTAGCTGACGTAAAGACAAATCAGCAACCGCTTCTGCAGCAGGGTCATTGCAAGCAATGGAAGTTATCTCTGGTTCTTTATTACCACGAGATCGTCCAGCAGTAGCTAGGAATACCTGGATGGAAATCAACAGTAATGTAGAGACCTTCATCCTTCCTGGAAGAAGGAGCAAGAATAAGACTTTGTCTGTTCCCTCTTACAATAGCCAGTGTGGTCACTGTACCCAGCAATTAAGTCACATTCCCAGCTCACTTATATACATGGTGAGTATATGAAATCATCTATCACCTTTAACCTTTTCTGTCAGCAAACAAAAGAGTAAATGATTTGGTAAATGTCTAACACTAAATCACAAAGACAGGAAGAAACTTTAATCTAAGAATCAATGTTTTTATCATGTAGAACCTTGACACAATATACAGTTCAGATCAAAAGTTTGTACACACCTTCTCATTTAAAGATTTTTCTGTATTTTCATGACTATGAAAATTGTACATTCACACTGAAGGCATCAAAACTATGAATTAACACATGTGGAATTATGTATTTAACAAAAAAGTGAAAAAACTGAAATTATGTCTTATATTCTAGGTTCTTCAAAGTAGCCACCTTTTGCTTTGATGACTGCTTTGCACACTCTTGGCATTCTCTTGATGAGCTTCAAGAGATAGTCACTGGGAATGGTCTTCCAACAATCTTCAAGGAGTTCCCAGAGATGCTTAACACTTGTTGGCCCTTTTGCCTTCACTCTGCGGTCCAGCTCACCCCAAACCATCTCGATTGGGTTCAGGTCTGGTGACTGTGGAGGCCAGGTCATCTGGCGTAGCACCGCATCACTCTCCTTCTTGGTCAAATAGCCCTTACACAGCCAGGAGTTGTGTTTCGGGTCCTTGTCCGGTTGAAAAATAAATGATGGTCCAACTAAACACAAACCAAATGGAATAGTATGCCACTGCAAGATGCTGTGGTATCCATGCTGGTTCAGTATGCCTTAAATTTTGAATAAATCCCCAACAGTGTCACCGGCAAAGCACCCCGACACCATCACACCTCCTCCTCCATGCTTTACGGTGGGAACCAGGCATGTAGAGTCCATCTGTTCACCTTTTCTGCGTTGCACAAAGACACGGTGGTTGGAACCAAGGATCTCAAATTTGGACTCATCAGACCAAAGCACAGATTTCCACTGGTCTAATGTCCATTCCTTGTGATCTTTAGCCCAAACAAGTCTCTCCTGCTTGTTGCTTGTCCTTAGCAGTGGTTTCTTAGCAGCTATTTTACCATGAAGGCCTGTCTCCTCTTAACAGTTGTTGTAGAGATATGTCTGCTGCTAGAACTCTGTGTGGCATTGACCTGGTCTCTAATCTGAGCTGCTGTTAACCTGCGTTTTCTGAGGCTGGTGACTCGGATAAACTTATCCTCAGAAGCAGAGGTGACTCTTGGTCTTTCTTTCCTGGGGTGGTCCACATGTGAGCGAGTTTCTTTGTAGCACTTGATGGTTTTTGCCACTGCACTTGGGGACACTTTCAAAGTTTTCCAAATTTTTTTGACTGACTGACCTTCATTTCTTAAAGTAATGATGGCCACTCGTTTTTCCTTACTTAGCTGCTTTTTTCTTGCCATAATACATATTCTAACAGTCTATTCAGTAGTACTATCAGCTGTGTATCCACCAGACTTCTGCACAACACAACTGATGGACCCAACCCCATTTATAAGGCACAAAATCCTACTTATTACACCTGACAGGGCATACCTGTGAAGCAAAAACCATTCCCGGTGACTAAGTCTTGAAGTTCATCAAGAGAATGCCAAGAGTGTGCAAAGCAGTCATCAAAGCAAAAGGTGGCTACTTTGAAGAATCTAGAGTATAAGACATAATTTCAGTTGTTTCACACTTTTTTGTTAAGTATATAATTCCACATGTGTTAATTCAAAGTTTTGATGCCTTCAGTGTGAATGTACAATTTTCATAGTCATGAAAATACAGAAAAATCTTTAAATTAGAAGGTGTGTCCAAGTTTTCTGACTGTACTGTACAAAGTTTAATTCCACTATCGCATTTTTAACTTTATTCTTGTAATTCTTGTCATAATGTTGTCACTGATGAATAAGAAGAAAAAATGTAAGAGATGCATAATATAATCAATGAATCCATGACAAAAATATGTTTTTTTGAAAAACAAGCTCTCCTAATATGGATCTATAAAATTGTGGCTGTAGACTACTATTAGCCCATATCGTGTGTCACAATCCAATTTTGGATGAATGGCAGCTCTGGTTCCTCTATAAATTAAATGCATCTTTTTTTCTTTTCAGGCCAGCGGGGGTTAATATCAGTTTCCCTCTCTGTAACTGCATAGTTGCTAGGTCAGCTGATGTGGGTCCTGAGCACACCCACCATCCTTTAATTGGTCACCTGATGCATCAGCTGACTGTTGGGGATCGAGTTTCTCTATGGAGTCCAGCTGTGCAGTTGCAGCTCTCTGGTGTCAGCTACTTCTGGTGTTTGGAGTCCTGTTTCTGTGTCTTCTGCGGTGTGGAATTGGCAGCAGAGTCTGGAAGCTAAGTGTTGTTTTTATTCCTTGTCCCTCTCATGTTTGTCATTGTCCCCTGTGTGGTACCATCTGCAGTGGTGAAGATAGCTCCTTTGCCGGCTAGTGCACTAACTAGGCAGGGCAGTGTGAAGTGACAGTGAGGGATGAGGTTCCTGATGGCAGTGGGGGGAAGGACCCACTTAGGGCATTAGATGAATGTAGGGACAGGCTCAGGATTGAGCTCAGGGGGTGTCCATCCTTCATTTCCCTATCGGTAGGGCATTACTCTCCCCTTTTCCATCCCGTTGTCTGTTTGCTGTGCCATCTGCTGATCGATCCCCCATTGGGGTCATTGTATTTTGTGACATTATCACCAACCCATACTTTTTTCTGGTGAACTGATGGCTCAAGCACAGGCTTTTGCTCAGATGATCCAGACCCTCACTGATGAGTTTAAGGAGCTGCGGTGTCAGGTGGTGCAGCAGCTTCAGCAGGTGTCAGGGTTCTGAGTCGCAGCTCATGTGCAGGCTCAACCAGAACCCAAGATATCTCTCCCTGATAGGTTCTCTGGAGGGAGAGATACATTTTTGGTTTATAAAGAGGCCTGTAAGTTATATTTCAGGCTCCGCATTCGGTCTTCAGGGAGTGAGGAACAGCATGTGGGGACTATAGTCTCACTTCTCAAGGGTGATACTCAATCCTGGGCCTTCTCCCTGATGACTAATTCACCATTTTTGCGGTCAGTGGATGAATTTTTTTGCCGCATTGTCTCTTGTGTATGGAGATCCTGATGGCGTCTCCCTGGCTGAGTCTAGACTCTGTAAAATCAAGCAGGTGGGAGGCCAGCTGAGGAGTACTGCTCAGAGTTTAGGAGATGGGCCATTGACATGCAGTGGAACGGCCCAGTCCTTAGGAGTCTATTCTGTCAGGGTCTGTCAGCAATGACTGAGATCCTCGGCATGGGGTAAGCCCCTCCTGCTACACTCAGTGCTGTATAGATCCAAGAGAAACAATTCTTCCAGTCGAAAATCCATAAAAAATAGAACTTTATTCCAGTATGATTAAAAAATGAATGACATCTTCAATTTCGCTCAACAATATTGTATAAAATTTCCTACACGTTTCTGACTGTAAACCAGTCCTTAATCCCTTAACCCCCAATTTTTAGAATTCTGACCACTGTCCCTTTATGAGGTTATAACTCTAGAACACTTCAATGGATCCTGATGCTTCTGACAATGTTTTCTCAAGACATATTGTACTTCATGATAGTGGTAAAATTTCTTTGAGATTACCTGTGTTTATTTGTGAAACAAAACTGAAAATTTCGCAATTTACCAACTTTGAATTTTTATGCCCTTAAATCACAGAGATATGTCACACAAAATACTTAATAAGTAACATTTCCCTCATGTCTACATCAGCACAATTTTGGAACCAACATTTTTTTCTGTTAGGGAGTTATAAGGGTTAAAAATTTGACCAGCAATTTCTCATTTTTACAACATCATTTTTTTGGGGGACCACATCACATTTGAAGTCACTTTGAGGGGTTTATCTGATAGAAAATACCCAAGTGTGACACCATTCTAAAAACTGTACTCCTCAAGGTGCTCAAAACCACATTCAAGAAGTGTATTAACCCTTAAGGTGTATCACAGGAATTTTTGGAATGTATAAAAAAAAATGAACATTTAACTTTTTTTCACAGAAATTTTACTTCGGCTCCAATTTGTTTTATTTTACCAAGGGTAACTGTTGAGGAGAGCCATAAGATCAAATACTTAATTAACCTCAAGACATAAGAGATTGAGAGACGCAACCCATAACGTGTATTGTTTAACCTTACATAAGCTTTCTCAGATCAAAGTGAGACACTAAAGATGGCTGCCATTTCCTGTATCAGAGCCATGTGCTGGTATCCAAGATGACGCCCACACTGATGACCTCATGGATCCACCCATGGACTTGCTCATTGCCCAACCCACTATCTAATGGAATGCATCCGATCACTCCCATTTTAAAGCTAACCGAGCCCCCCTTACAGGGGTTATATAAACCTGTGTCCTGACTAAATAAAGCCCCTTGGAGCTGAGCCATAGATTGATCAAGGAGAATTTACATCTGACTGTGTGTGTCACATGTTATTTCTATAGTACGCACCGGATCAATATCCATTAGGCCAGCAGTAGGCAACTAAGAGAACATTTTATTAATTGTTCAACCTAACATATTTGGCCACCCAACCTGGGGCCAGCAGAGGAAGAGCCCTGAACCCTGAGGACTGGCGAGTGGAATGGCAGGACATGCTGAATACCCCGAACCTGGAGACTGATCACCTCCTTATCAAAACACGGTAAGTCTGCTGATTTTTGTAATCTGTAGTCTTTACCTGTGTCCTTCAGGGTATCCTGTGCAGATTGCCTGACCGTGTCCGGTTTTCGCGGTATCTGTGAGATGGCAGAAGGGTCTCTCCGCTGCTGGTCATTTAATTGCAAGAACCGTCACATGTTTTAGTTGCCTACTGCCTGTTACGTGTTGTGAAGAGGGGAGATGACTGGTAGTTAAGAGAGCAAGTGGATTTTTCAGAGGTTTTTTCTTAAAAAAAAAAAGAAAGCAAATTTTTCAAAAAAAAAAAAAATTGTCTGTGGTGCAGTACACAGTTGTCGCCTGTGATACGATTTACAGTTCTGTATAGGAGAGACTGGGACCTGGAGTGAATTGACTCGGCCTAGGAGGGGTCCGTTAACTTGGAGTGAGATGACTCAGTTCGAGCCAAATAAATTTAGTTTTGTCTTGTGACTTCAAGTGAATTGACTCAGCACGGGGCCTGGTAATTTAGGAATAATTTGATTAAGTAGGGAATAATTGGTTTGTACAGAAAACGGAAGTCAGACAGGGACCACGTGACAAGAAGGAATAGGAACTGAGTGCTGCAGACTCAGTTCTCTTTATTGTTTGTTTGGTGTTTGTTATCTTGATAGATAGATATATATATATCTATAGAAACATGGAAGAAATTAATGCAGTTTTGCCGTATTGGCACTAAGCCAAATTCAGATGGCAAGATAGACCCGTGTACATTAGTGGCGACTCATGAAGGGAAGAGTCATGTTAAACAATGTAAAAGGCTCATGAAGTTGTGTGGAATGCCAGAAGGGGGGAGCTTACAGCCCCTGGAGTGGAAGATTGTCTTGAAAAAAAAACAAACAAAAAAACTAGGGCATGGGAAAGACTCTCTGAAAGTCTGTATAGAGAAAATTGGGTAGAAGAGGAAAGGAATAAAAAGAAAAGAGTTTTGAGTTGTGTATTACAAAAATATATCCTGTGAGCGGCCACCACCATATAATGGTGGCCCAGAGCCATGACCTAACTCTGGCGGCAGCCATTTTAATGATGGGCCATGTGCTTATTCTGATGCATCAGCCATTTTGTGGATGGCAAATGTGTTAATGCTGGCAGTAGCCATTTAAAGGAATTAAAAGGGCAGAGTTTTGAGTTATGTGTATTACAAAAATATATCCTGTGAGCGGCCAGCACTGTATAATGGTGGCCCAGAGCCATGTGCTAATTCTAATAGCAGCCATTTTGTGGATGGGCCATGTGCTAATTCTAATAGCAGCCATTTTGTGGATGGGTCATGTGCTTATTCTGCTGGCAGCAGCCATTTTGTGGATGGCAAATGTAATGCTGGCAGCAGCCATTTTGTGGATGGCAAATGTAATGCTGGCAGCAGCCATTTTGTGGATGGCAAATGTAATTCTGATGGCGGCCATTTTGTGGATGGCAAAAAGTGTTAATTCTAATGGTGGCCATTTTGTGGATGGCAAATGTAATGCTGGCAGCAGCCATTTTGTGGATGACAAATGTGTTGATTCTGGCTAATGGTAGCCATTTTGTGGATGGCAAAAGTGCTAATTCTAATAGCAGCCATTTTGTGGATGGCAAAAGTGTTAATGCTGGCAGTAGCCATTTTGTGGATGGCAAATGTGTTCATTCTGATGGCAGTCATTTTGTGGATGGGCCATGTGCTTATTCTGATGGCAGCAGCCATTTTGTGGATGGCAAATGTGTTAATGCTGGCAGCAGCCATTTTGTGGATGGCAAATGTGTTAATGCTGGCAGCTATTTTGTGGATGGCAAATGTGCTAATTCTAATAGCAGCCATTTTCTGGATGGCAAATGTGTTAATGTTGGCAGCAGCCATTTTGTGGATGGCAAATGGGTTAATGCTGACGGCAGCCATTTTGTGGATGGCAAATGTAATTTTGGCGGCCGCCATTTTGTGGATGGCAAATGTGCTGCTCTTGGTGGTGAACATCTTAGTCTAAGGCAACACACCACATCACCAAATCCTTGTTACCCAGTAATGACCACTAACTGCCAATACTATATTCCTTCGGGAAGTGAACAGGCTTTACCCATGTTTCCTGTCTCAGTGGTTTCCAATGGGGCACCGACCCTTTCCCCTATCACTCCTGTCTCCTGTCGTGAATCCAGCAATCCTCCCACCTGGATCGTCACTGGCACCGACCCTTTCTACTGTCACTTCCACTGGCAATTTAGCCGCACACCCACACAAGATGCTCCAAGCAATGGCCTCTCCTCCCAATGCTTCCACTACGACAGCACTCTCACGCAGTCTACCTAATCCTATGCCCGGTACCTCACAGGCTCTCTCGCAGCCAAGTGCATACCTGTATGGGACGGTGGCAACTGTATCAAGGGGGGGCACAATCTGGGAGGGGGATACCAATAGCACAGGAGGCACAAAGGGGAGGGAATGTTGGCAAGCTATTTTTGAAAAAGAACTTCCTGAGGGACCCTTGTTAGTGGTGGGAAAGGGTGACATAATAACAATGAAAACGGACACTATTGTTAATGCTGCCAATTCTTGGTTGGAGCACAATGGAGGTGTAGCTAGAGCTATATTGGAAGCAGGAGGGGTGACTATTCAAGCTGACAGTCAAATCATTGTTGAGTCAGGTGTTCAGATGGCTGTTGGGGACATAGCGGTGACTAAATCTGGCAATCTTCCATGTATAATCATCATACACGCTGTAACCCCTACTTTTGACCCTATTCATCCAGACATTAGTGCTCAACAACTTTGTGCAGAAATAACTTGCATTTTAGAGTATGCGAATATTAGTGAGCAAATTGAAACCTTGACAATTCCCGCCATTGGTGTTGGCATTTTCGGTTTCCCTGTTCATGCATGTACAAGGGAAATTGTTGGAATTATAATAAACAAGTGTAGCCCCCCAGGCATTTGCTGCCTCTCTGAAGTCAGGTTAATTAGTTATGAGAACAGGTCTGTTAAAGCTTTTAAGACTGCCTGCGTCACCTGGACCCCACACCATGATACTGGAGCTGCCCAAATAGAGCCCCTCATTCCAGGACTGTTACCTCCTCCTGCTCCTCATATACAAGAGAATACATCTGTACTCCCGGTGCCATTGCAGCACCCCAGAGTCCTGGTCGTTGCAGTAATGTCGCTCTTCCACCAGGGGGAGCGATGTTACGTCTGATGGCACCAAAGGAGCTCACCCTGACAGGTATCACAGCCACACACACACACTTCACACGCCGGCCACCAGGGGGAGCATAAGGTTCTATCTATTAGGCCACTCCTTACACTTGGGTAAAACTGGGGGTTGGTTAGGAAGTGAGAGAGAAGCTGACTGGAAGGAGAAGGAGTTGGAGAAGGGGTCGGAGTTGGAGCCAGGAGGAGGAAGGGAAGAAGGACACGGAGCTGCGCCTGCAACCCATGCGGCAACCTCCTAAGAAAGGACACGAAAGGAAGTGTGCCGTAGTGAGTGAGCACAGAAGTCATAGCAACAGGAGTAAAACAGCGGGAGACCAGCTAGAAGCAGGCTGCCTCCCTCTGAGCGCAGATCCAGTGGCCGGAACACCGAGGGAGTAATAGACTCTACGCTTTACTTCAGAGACCGGCAGGACAGTTGATTCCAAGTTGGCTGTCCGACCTAAAAGCCTAAGCAGACAAGGTGGCAACGCGGAGGAGGGGCGATGCTAGGGTCCCTATAAAATAGCCTCAGGCCACCACCCTCATACGGGTTATGTCCTATCTATCTGGGGGACAGAGAGAGAGAAGTATCAAGAGTGAGGACCTTATGGTAGCTAATGCAAGTAGGGACCTACAACGTTACTGTGCGTAAGGGGAAGGCTACTGATTTCCACCTGGATAAGGGGACTCTGGAATTGCCATCAGACTGACCGGACTCTGCCTACCCTGCCATCCGGCACCCTGGACTGTGGATGGGCACCCCTCATAGGGCCACGGTCCGGGTCGGGCCACCGTGACATCCTCGCTGAGGGAACTGAAGGACCCGGTACCGAGTACCCCATTGCCCTTACGTGGAGGCGATCCAAATCTTGGCGTCATGAACAGGATCTGCTTAAGACTGAAAAATCGGGTCATGTGCGCCTAAGGACTGTGAATCGTATTGGAACTGTGGATTGCTTAAAGACTGCCTAGAAGAAGAAGAAAACTATGCGGCACTCACCCCAAATTAGCTGTGAAGATCGTGATCTTTATTGGAGAAAAATGAAGAATACATCCGTCAGGACATCAGGTAAATGAGAGGGTGCGGTATAGGAGCACTTGCTCCTATACCGCACCCTCTCATTTACCTGATGTCCTGACGGATGTATTCTTCATTTTTCTCCAATAAAGATCACGATCTTCACAGCTAATTTGGGGTGAGTGCCGCATAGTATAGGAGCACTTGCTCCTATACCGCACCCTCTCATTTACCTGATGTCCTGACGGATGTATTCTTCATTTTTCTCCAATAAAGATCACGATCTTCACAGCTAATTTGGGGTGAGTGCCGCATAGTTTTTTTCTTCTTCTTGACATATGGATTATTTGCTGGATATTTATGCAGAGCACCATTACCCTTAGTGATCGTGACGCCTAATACACAGCTGCCCATCAGCAGTCCTGCTTGTTTGAATACGTCCTGCTCTAGTGCCGTTCTACCATTCATTTTGCTTAAAGACTGTGTAGTGCTGCTTCCCGCCAAAACCGCCGCCATTGCAGCACCATGTGGCGTGCTGGAGGAGTGGGGCGTGTGATCGTGGGCGTAGCATGGAAGAACGGCGCGAAAGTCAAGCAAGCTCCTCACAGATACTACTATGTCCGGGAAATATGCCCGTCAACAAAGAAGATCCGCCTCCTAGTCTGGGATGGTGGAGGACGAGGAAGGAACCGCCCTCCGGAGGAGGAGGAGCAAGAACCGCTGGACGCCATTCGGCAGAACCAGGCTGGCATCATGGCGAGCGGAGGTAGTCCAGAAGAGGGGGAGAACAGCCGTCGCTGCTCCAGCCAATGGGAGCCGAGTGGAACCCTGCCAGGACGCACAAACCAGGAGGTTCTGGGAGCGGAAGTCGACGAGCTGTGTTGGCAGCTCCGGAACCTGTACCAGCGTGCAACCATCGGCCCTGAGAAGCAACTATGCAGCCAACCGTCCGAGCCCCAGCCTGCGGCAGAGGAGATCGGCACCGGAGATGCCCCGGAGGCAGGTAACAAAACCGACCCTGCACCGGTAGCCGAGAGATCCCTGCTAGTGGACATAGATTCACCCCCACCACCACCACCTGGCCGGGTGTGTAGTCGCTTAGAGTGGGAGAGGCCATGAGAGACTATGAAGACCTCAGACGTTCCGCTGCAGCCCCTCAGGCAGAAAGTGGACATCCAGGGAGAGGTGATGACCTTTAAGTGGACCCGTGCCACCACCAACTTGCTCGGGTTCCCTGGGGGGGACCAGTCAGAGGAGAAGAGTCTGGCAGAGATCGTCCATAAGGAATACCGAGAGCGGCTGCCTCAGCAGGAGGAGTGGGCTAGAAAGAAGGAGCTCCGACGTCAGGCTGACCGTGAGAGGGACCTGCAGGCCAAAGCAAAGGCTAGGCAGATGTCCGAGGAGGATTGGGGCCCCCAGTATTATGGGATCGTGGTGACCTTCCGTATGCAAGGGGGTTGGGGCTTCATAAAGGAGCGCGGCCTCGCCCTCGAAGTCTTTGTGAATCGGCGCGATGTGGAGTTGCACCTCATTGAAGGGCACCCAGGCCGGGATCTGTACCCGGGTGATCGTGTCAGGTACACGCAGCACTGGGGTGATAAGGGGTGGTATGCCCTGCACGTCCGCAAATACAAATCCGAAATCACAGTCTCATCGCCCTACTACTCCACACCCGAACAGGTGACCCCTGCACCGGTCACCATGTGCTCAAAGTGCATGCAGACCTCCATGGCAAGGAGAACTGTGAGCACCCAGACCCCAATCCAGAGTGAAGACGCACTCTATGTAGTACCCGGTGGTAGCCGCCAGTACCCAACAGGGCTACCCCCACCGGTACTACCCCCAGAACTTCAGTAAACCTCGAAGCCCTGAAAAACTGTACATAGTTCACAAACATTCTCTTTTGCTTCAAAACCCGTTAAGGGTTAATTCTTAAAGGGATCCCTTCATTTACCCGGGATCCCTATTTGTTCCAGTTTGCACAAAGTTCATAATGGTTTTAAAGGAACATTGGAATCATGGAAGGTAAATGGTTCCGAACTGTCCCCTGTAAATAGTTTGCACCTTCTTAAGGGTGCTCTCTACTGGTTTTACAAGCAAGAAGACTTTGCGAAGAAACTGTTCCTGATGACGACGTGAAAGTTTCTATGATCTTAAAGTTTATTACTGACTTGTTGATTCTTTGCACTACCTCAGAAAAGACTAGTTTCTCTCTTAAAGGGAATGTTCGGTTGTTGCACCTTAATAATGTTTACGTAGCTGATAATATGTATCTAGATAGTGATAGAAAGCTTGAAGAAAAATGCAGTAGGTGGGGGGTAGACAGGTAGTCCTGCATATGAAGAAGAAGAATAAAGAAAATGTTAAATTGCACATTAAGGGTTAATAATAGTATACTCTTAGGGTACCGTCACACTATACGATTTACCTACGATCACGACCAGCGATACGACCTGGCCGTGATCGTAGGTAAATCGTAGTGTGGTCGCTGGGGAGCTGTCACACAGACAGCTCTCCAGCGACCTACGATGCCGAGGTCCCCGGGTAACCAGGGTAAACATCGGGTTACTAAGCGCAGGACCGCGCTTAGTAACCCGATGTTTACCCTGGTTACCAGCGTAAAAAAAAACAAACAGCACATACTTACATTCTGGTGTCCGTCAGGTCCCTTGCCGTCTGCTTCCCTCTGCTTCCCGCACTCACTGACTGCCGGCCGTAAAGTGAAAGTGAAAGCACAGCACAGCGGTGACGTCACCGCTGTGCTCTGCTTTCACTTTACAGCCGGCAGTCACTGAGTGCGGGAAGCAGAGGGAAGCAGACGGCAAGGGACCTGACGGACACCAGAATGTAAGTATGTGCTGTTTGTTTTTTTTTACATTTACGCTTGTAACCAGGGTAAACATCGGGTTACTAAGCACGGTCCTGCGCTTAGTAACCCGATGTTTACCCTGGTTACAAGCGAACGCATCGCTAGATCGGTGTCACACACACCGATCTAGCGATGACAGCAGGAGATCCAGCGACGAAAGAATGTTCCGTACGATCTGCTACGACGTACGATTCTCAGCAGGATCCCTGATCGCTGCTGCATGTCAGACACAGCGATATCGTATGGATATCGCTGGAACGTCACGAATCGTACCATCGTAGCGATCGAAATGGGACTGTGTGACGGTACCCTTAGAGGGTAATTGCACTTAGTAGATAGAATACCTGTATGGGTAATTGTATGCCATAGTAAGTTAGTAATTGTTCCTTTTCTACTTTTGCCTTAAAGGGTAATACGCACAATGTAAATATGTTTTTGTTTGCAAAGTTCAAGTATTCTCACCTCCCATAAAGGGAAGCACTGTTAAATTTATTTGTTTAAAAGCATTTCAAAATTTTGCATGTCTTTTGCTAACCTGTAATTGTTGAGTTCTTTTCCCAGCCCGGAAGTGCTGGATTTAACGGGGGGGGGAGTGCAGCGCCCCAGAGTCCTGGTCGTTGCAGTAATGTCGTTCTTCCACCAAGGGGAGCGATGTTACGTCTGATGGCACCAAAGGAGCTCACCCTGCCAGGTATCACAGCCACACACACACTTCTCACGCCGGCCACCAGGGGGAGCATAAGGTTCTATCTATTAGGCCACTCCTCACACTTGGGTAAAATTGGGGGTTGGTTAGGAAGTGAGAGAGAAGCTGACTGGAAGGAGAAGGAGTCAGAGAAGGAGAAGGGGTCGGAGTTGGAGCCAGGAGGAGGAAGGGAAGAAGGACACAGAGCTGCGCCTGCAACCCATACAGCAGCCTCCTAAGAAAGGACACGAAAGGAAGTGTGCTGTATTGAGAGAGCACAGAAGTCATAGCAACAGGAGTAAAACAGGAGTAAAACAACAGCGGGAGACCAGCTAGAAGCAGGCTGCCTCCCTCTGAGCTCAGATCCGGTGGCCGGAACACCGAGGGAGTAATAGACTCTACGCTTTATTTCAGAGACCGGCAGGGCAGTCGATTCCAAGTTGGCTGTCCAACCTAAAAGCCTAAGCAGACAAGGTGGCAACGCGGAGGAGGGGCGATGCTAGGGTCCCTATAAAATAGCCTCAGGCCACCACCGTCATACGGGTTATGTCCTATCCATCTGGGGGACAGAGAGAGAGAAGTAACAAGAGTGAGGACCTTATAGTAGCTAATGCAAGTAGGGACCTACTACATTACTGTGCGCAAGGGGAAGGCTACTGATTTCCACCTGGATAAGGGGACTCTGGAATTGCCATCAGACCGACCGGACTGTGCCTACCCTGCCATCCGGCACCCTGGACTGTGGATGCTGAAGTCTTCAGTAAAGGTAAAGAGACTGCACCCATTGTGTCCTCGTTATTCACCGCGCCTTGCACCATCCATCATCACCATCTACACTTCTGGGAAGCCCTGGGGATATACTTCACCTATGGGAAGGTATACCATCTAGCTGCCATTCCATCACCCCAGCGGACCCCTAAGCAGTGTCGGTCACCCTGACCGAATACCACAGGTGGCATCACGAACACTACCGTTATCTACAAACTCTGCCTTTTATTGGGCGCCCCTCATAGGGCCACGGTCCGGGTCGAGCCACAGTGACATCCTCGCTGAGGGAACTGAAGGACACGGTACCGAATACCCCATTGCCCTTACGTGGGGGCGATCCACTATCTCTACTCCCACCTAAGGTGCCACCACCAACAGTGCCAATGCTTATGTCTGAGGAGCCCGCCCTCTATGTCAAGTATACACCCCAGCAAGCTGCTACTCTGTTGAACGAAGTTCTAGATCCAGAAAAACAGCGGATGCCTTTCTACAGAAGCATGTTTCAAATCTAAAGTAATTACCCAGCCACGTGCAAGATCTCATTACCCTGGCAAATCTTAAAGCAGGTGATGCATATTGGCCTGTTATGGAAATCGTGTTCAATGATGCCTCACTTGCCAGTGATACTACATGGGACTCTGGTATTGAGTTCTGCCAACAACTTAAGTCTACGTTCACATTGGCGTTCCGCCAATGTGCGTCGCTGTTGCGCCGGCGACGCAGCGGCGATGCAGCGGCGACGCCCCCCTATGTTTAACATAGGGGACGCGTGCGTTTTTTGTGTGGCGTTTTTCGACACTTGCGTCGTTTCCGACGCTAGCGTCGGACGCAAGAAAATGCAACAAGTTGCATTTTCTGTGAGTCCGATTTTGGTCAAAAAACGACGCACGCGTCGCAAAACGAGCGCGTTTTTGCGCGCGTTTGCGCGCGCATCGCGTCGCCGATGCAGGGCGGCGCAACGCTAGTGTGAACGTAGCCTAAGAAATGGGCCTCTGATGAGTTGGCTGACCTATCACATATTGTCGCCAATGGATTCCAGATGCCTCCAAGCTGATGCAGCCATTGTATGATGACCTCAAGACGTCAGCGTTTTCACTATATACCAAATCCGTGGAAGCTTTCTACGCTCTTAAACAGGCCATACAGTCTGCACCAGCTTGGAATCCCAAATTCTGATATCATCTTAAGACATCCAGTTCTCTTAATGGCTCCACACAACATAAAAGCTATTTTTGAAACCTAAACGTCTGTCACTGCAGCGTCATATGAGACTCCAATGTTCGCTCTTGGTTCCATATAATGTCACTCTTGTCCGCTGCACCATCCTCAACCCGTCCATGCTGCTTCCTCTTTCCAAGGGGGATGTGGATGATGATGCTGATGCTCTCGGTGAAGATGCTTCTACACACTCAGAGGAGGATCATGACTGTCTTGAACAAATGCAGGAAGAAGTAGCTTCCCAGAAAAACGTGTATGAAGACCAATTCCCACATGCTGACCTGACGTTCTTCACTGATGGTTCCAGATTTGCAGATGAAACAGGAAGGTTCCATACGGGATATGCCCGTTACACATGACCAGGTCATCTCAGCTGGATCCCTACCACCGCACATGTCTGCACAAGAAGCGGAACTTAAGGCTTTGACGTTGGCTTGTCAGGAAGCGACGCAGAAGGTGGTCAACATCTACACGGATTCAAGATATGCTTTCGGAGTGGCTCATGACTTCCGCAGTATCTGGGCAGCCAGAGGATACCTAACGTCCAGTGGAACTCCTGTAAAACATGCTGCTACCATACAAGAACTTGTGGCCGCTCTAGATCTACTTTCGGAGGTTGCAGTGATCAAGATCAAAGCTCATGGAAGATTGGATTCTCCAGAAGCAAGGGGGAACTTCTTTGCTGACAAAACAGCAAAAACCTATGCTGCGGGTCCATTTGGGAAAGAGAAAGCAGCGGCGTACGTCTCACAAGACACTGAAGAAGGGACTAAAGGCTCTCTTATGAGGATTATCCATCTACATCAAGACAAGACATCGGATGATGAAAAGAAGTCATGGCAAGAAGGAGAAGCTAAAAAAGGATGAAGATGGAGTCTGGAGGGTGAACAAAAAGCTCTGTCTATCCCGTAATCTGTACCCCTCGGTGACAGAATGGGCACACGGTATCACCCACAGAGGCAAGAATCAGATGAATGACCTGATTTTGAAGACCTATATGGCACCTGGGATCTCTACTGTCACCCAAAAATATTTCAAGTCCTGCCTTGTGTGTGCAACATGCAATCCAGCACCGCCCCCAGAAAGTTACTCAGAAACATTGGCTAAACCACTCTATCCCTTTCAGAGAACTCAGATTGATCACATTCAAATGACAAAAGTAGGGAAGTGCGAGTATGTACTGGTAGCGACTGACATGTTCTCAGGATGGCCCGAAGCCTATCCAGTAACCAACATGACTGCCAGAGTGACTGTTAAGAGACTGATGACTGAAGTAGTATGCAGATATGGGGTCCCACAGGTAATTGAGAGTGACCAAGTACCCACACTCATTGCAGCACTGACTAAGGAACTATGGACATTGGTGGGAGCTGATTTGGGTTTACATACTCCATATCACCCACAGAGCAGTGGAAAAGTAGAAACACTGAATTGGCACCTTGAAAAATAAAATACTGAAAGCCAGTTAGGAGGTCAGACTTGGACAGACATTTTGCCCATTGCCTTATACTCAGTCATAAACACTCCAAGGTGTCCCACTAAACTCACACCACACAAGATTCTTTTTGGGGGGCATCCAAGGTTGGGTCAATATTTTCCACAACAGCTAGCCTTAGGAAGTGATACTCTTGTAAATGATGTAATTGTCCTTACTAAAAGAACTGTCAGTAACACATGTACAAGTTTTATCATCCATTCCAGATCCAGATTCCAGTGAAAGTATCCATGCTTTCCAACCTGGTGACTACGTGCTGGTAAAGAAGTTCATCAGAAAGACATCCCTGGAGTCGAGATTTGAGGGTTCCTACCAAGTGCTCCTGACTACTCCTACTTCGGTCAGGATTGCTGAGCGCCTCCTGGATCCATCTTATTATTATTATTATTTATTGTCATAGCGCCATTTAATCCATCTCTCACATTGTAAACTTGTTAGACAGTTAGGGACAGAGTAGGATCTGACCTGCTTGTCAAAGTCCAGCTACAAAGGGAGGTTTTCCACAAGGGAAAACTTGTCTCAAACTGGTGAAAACTCCAATTCCCCCCTCCCGGGCGAGACGGTCAGATCTAGGATGTGTTACATCAGGGTGAGTCACATGTGTATTTTATGTAACCATGGAGATGGGAGATTGGAGATTAATAGATCCAGCAGGTAGGAAAGTCCCGAGGACACGGGTAGCGCACTCCGATATACCTCCTGATATATCCATAATTGGTCACACATTCTCTGGTGTCAATAGCATCTACTCTGCCTCTCCAGCTGCGCTCTCCTATGGTGGATTCCACCTCTCTCACACCCCTTGCCCCAGCAACAAACGTGGTGGAGGAGTTGGATTGCTCCTGTCCGACACCTGCTCCTTTACTCCAATCCCGCTACCACCCTCCGCTAATCTTCCTTCGTTTGAGGTGCACTCTGTCCGCATCTACTCCCCCTCCAACCTCCAGCTGGCTGTCATCTACCGCCCCCCAGAACTAGCCATCTCCACCTTTCTCGACCTCTTCACCACCTGGCTACTTCATTTCCTCTCTGTCGACATTCCCACTATCATCATGGGTGACTTCAATATCCCCATTGACACTTCCACCTCAGCTGCCTCTAAACTTCTATCACTGACTGCCTCCTTTGGCCTCACTCAATGGTCCTCTGAGGCCACTCACAAAGATGGCCACACGCTGGACCTCATTTTCACCCGCCTCTGCTCCCTTACTAATCTCATTAACACACCCCTCCCCCTGTCTGACCACAACCTACTGACATTCTCTTCCCTCTCCTCTCCTAATGTGCAACCCCCACTCCACAAACTCCCTCGCAGAAATCTCAAACATCTCAACTTACAATCACTCTCATGGTCCCTTCTCCCTCTCACAGACATAACCTCCCTTCATGACACAGATGCTGCTGCCACTTTTTATAACACCACAATAACAGCAACACTCTATTCGGCCGCCCCGCTCATGCATAGTAAAACTCGTACAATTAACAGGCAGCCCTGGCTGACCAGCCTGACCAAAGAATTAAGACGGGCTTCCAGGATTGCTGAGCGGAGATGGAAGCAATCCCGCTCTGCCGACCACTTCACTACATACAAGCAGTCCCTCGCCAGCTTTAAGTCTGCACTCACTGCCGCAAAACAAACTTACTTCTCATCTCTCATATCCTCCCTGTCTCACAACCCTAAACAGCTTTTCAACACTTTCAATTCTCTACTCCGTCCCCCAGCACCTCCTCCCTCCCCCCTCATTTCTGCTGAAGACTTCGCCTCTTTCTTTAAACAGAAGATCGATACGATCAGAGAAAGCTTTGGCCCACAGCGCCCACTGCCCCTCTTAGCTGCTCAACCCTGCTCCTCCAAAACCAGCTTCTCCACCATGACAGAAGATCAGCTCTCCACCCTCCTGTCAAGATCACACCTCACCACCTGCACGCTTGACCCGCTCCCATCCCACCTCATCCCTAACCTTTCCATGGTCTTCATCCCAACCCTAACGCACCTCTTCAACCTCTCACTCACAACAGGTGTCTTCCCCTCATCCTTCAAGCATGCCAAGATCACACCCATCCTCAAAAAGCCCTCCCTCGACCCATCCTCTGTGTCTAGCTATCGCCCGATATCTCTTCTCCCTTATGCCTCCAAATTGCTGGAGCAACACGTCCATCTTGAACTGTCCTCCCACCTCTCCTCCTGCTCCCTCTTTGATTGGTTACAATCAGGCTTCCGTCCCCATCACTCAACTGAAACTGCCCTAACTAAAGTCACCAATGACCTACTAACTGCCAGGAGCAAGCGACACTACTCTGTCCTCCTTCTCCTGGACCTGTCTTCTGCCTTTGACACTGTGGACCACTCCCTTTTGCTACAAATTCTCTCATCTCTTGGCATCTCAGACTTGGCCCTTTCCTGGATCTCGTCATATCTGACAGACCGAACATTCAGTGTCTCCCTCCCCCACACCACCTCCTCACTTCGCCCCTTGTCAGTCGGTGTTCCTCAAGGCTCTGTTCTAGGACCCCTACTCTTCTCCATCTACACTTTCGGCTTGGGACAGCTCATAGAATCCCAGGATATGCAGTACCATCTCTACGCTGATGACACGCAGATCTACCTATCCGGACCTGACCTCACCTCCTTACTTACCAAAATCCCGCACTGTCTGTCTGCTATTTCAGCCTTCTTTTCTGCTCGCTTTCTACAACTGAACATGGACAATACAGAATTCATCATCTTTCCCCCATCTCACTCTACCCTTCCACCAGACCTATCCATCAATGTCAATGGCTGCTCACTTTCCCCAGTCCCACACGCCCGGTGCCTCGGGGTGATCCTCGACTCTGCCCTCTCTTTCAAGCCACATATCCAAGCCCTTGCCTCCTCCTGCCGTCTCAAACTCAAAAATATTTCCCGGATCCGTGCTTTCCTTGACCGCGACACCGCAAAAACGCTAGTGCATGCCCTTATCATCTCCCGCCTCAACTACTGCAACCTCCTACTCTCTGGACTCCCCTCTAGCACTCTGGCACCGCTCCAATCCATCCTACACTCTGCTGCCCGACTAATCTACCTGTCTCCCCGCCATTCCCCAGCCTCTCCCCTATGTCAAGCCCTTCACTGGCTTCCTATCGCCCAGAGACTCCAGTTCAAAACCCTCACAATGACATACAAAGCCATCCACCACCTTTCTCCTCCATACATCTGTGACATGGTCTCCCGGTACCTACCTACACGCAACCTCCGATCCTCTCAAGACCTCCTTCTCTACTCCCCTCTCATCTCTTCTTCCCACAACCGCATCCAAGACTTCTCCCATGCTTGCCCCATACTCTGGAACTCTCTACCCCAACACATCAGACTCTCGCCTACCATAGTAACCTTCAAAAAGAACCTGAAGACCCACCTCTTCCGACAAGCCTACAGCCTGCAGTGATCCTGAAGTTACTGAACCGCCGCGCAACCTGCCCTACCCTCTCCTAGTGTTTCATCACCCATCCCCTGCAGACTGTGAGCCCTCGCGGGCAGGGTCCTCCCTCCTTATGTACCCGTGTGCCTGTTATCTGCTCATGTTTAATGTATTTGTCTATATTTGCCTCGTATTCACATGTAAAGCGCCATGGAATAAATGGCGCTATAAAAATGTATAATAATAATAATATTGTCATGAAGCCTCTGATGTCATAGTGACACTTAACACCGGTGGGTTAGGGAACCACGGTGGGATCAAGATAAAAAAAGGGTTAATAAAGTATTTAGGGGGGACTGTTGAGGAGAGCCATAAGATCAAACACTTAATTAACTTCAAGACATAAGAGATTGAGAGAAGCAACTCATAACGTGTATTGTTTAACCTTACATAAGCTTTCTCAGATCAAAGTGAGACACTAAAGATGGCTGCCATTTCCTGTATCAGAGCCATGTGCTGGTATCGAAGATGACGCCCACCCTGATGACCTCATGGATCCACCCATGGACTTGCTCATTACCCAACCCACTAACCAATGGAATGCATCCGATCACTCCCATTTTAAAGCTAACCGAGCCCCCCTTACAGGGGTTATGTAAATCTGTGTCCTGACTAAATAAAGCCCCTTGGAGCTGAGCCATAGATTGATCAAGGAGAATTTACATCTGTGTGTGTCATATGTTATTTCTTTAGTGCGCACTGGATCAATATCTATTAGGCCAACATTAGGCAACTAAGAGAACATTTTATTCATTGTTCAACCTAACAACTGGAGAAATTGGACCCGAAAAGTTGTTGTACAATTAGTTAGGAGCACGCTCATACCCCATATATGGGGGTAAACCACTGTTTGGGTGCATGGCAGAGCTTGGAAGGGAAGGAGCCCCGTTTGACTTTTCAGTGCAAAATTGACTGGAATTGAGATGGGACGCCATGTTATGTTTGGAGAGCTCCTGGTGTGCCTAAAAAGTGGAATCCCCCACAAGTGACACCATTTTGGAAAGTAGACCCCCTAAGGAACTTATCTAGATGTGTTGTGAGAACTTTGAACTCCCAAGTGTTTTACTACAGTTTATAACGCGGAGCCGTGAAAATAAAAATTCTATTTTTTCCACAAAAAATATTTTTTAACCCCCATTTTTGTATTTTCCAAAGGGTAACAGGAGAAATTGGACCCCAAAAGTTGTTGTCCAATTTGTCCTAAGTACGCTGATACCCCATATGTCGGGGAACACCACTGTTTGGGCACATGGCAGAGCTTGAAATGTAAGGAGCGCCGTTTGGAATGTAGACTTAAATGGATTGTTCTGCAGGCGTCACGTTGCATTTGCAAAGCCCCTGATGTACTTAAACAGTAGAAATGCCCCACAAGTGACCCCATATTGGAAATTAGACCCTCCAAGGAACTTATTTAGATGTGTTGTGAGAACTTTGAACCAACAAGTAATTCACTACAGTTTATAACGAAAAGCCGTGAAAATAAAAAATCATTTTTTCCCCACAGAAATTATTTTTTAGCCCCCAAATTTTTATTTTCCCAAGAGTAACAAGAAAAATTGGACCCCAAAAGTTGTCCAATATGTCCTGAGTATGCTGATACCTGATATGTTGGGGTAAATCCCTCTCTTCTGCGCATGGGAGAGCTCGGAAGGGAAGGGGCACTGCTTTACTTTTTCAACGCAGAATTGACTGGAATTGAGATCGGACGCCATGTCGCATTTGGAGAGCCCCTGATTTGCTTAAACAGTGGAAACCCCCCAATTCTAACTGAAACCCTAACCCAAACACACCCCTAACCCTAATCCCAACCCAAACCATAACCCTAACTGCACCCCAACCATAACCCTAATCGCACCCTTAACCCGAACACGCCCCTAACCCTATTCCCAACAATACCCCTAACCCCAACACACCCCTAACCATACCCCTAAATCCAACACACCCCTAACCCTTATCCCAACCATAATCCTAACCACACCCCTAACCCTGACACATCCCTAACCCTAATCCCAACCCTAATTCCAACCATAAGTGTAATCCAAACACTAAACCTAACTTTAGCCCCAACCCTAACCCTAATGGGAAAATGGAAATAAATACATTTTTTTTATTTTATTATTTTTCCCTAACTAAGGGGGTGATGAAGGGGAGCTTGATACACTATTTATAGCGGGGGGTTTTAGCGGATTTTTATGATTGGCAGCTGTCACACACTAAAAGAAGCTTTTTATTGCAAAAAATAGTTTTTGCATCTCTACATTTTGAGAGCTATAATTTTTCCGTATTTTGGTCCACAGAGTCATGTTAGGTCTTGTTTTTTGCTGGACGAGTTGACGCTTTTATTGGTACCATTTTCAGGCACGTGATATTTTTTGATCGCTTTTTATTCTGATTTTTGTGAGGCAGAATGACCAAAAACCAGCTATTCACGAATTTCTTTTTGGGGGGGCGTTTATACCGTTTCACGTTCGGTAAAATTGATAAAGCAGTTTTATTCTTCGGGTCAGTACGATTACAGCGATACCTCATTTATATAATTTTTTTATGTTTTGGCGCTTTTATATGATAAAAACTTTTATATAAAAAATAATTATTTTTGCATCGCTTTATTCTGAGGACTATAACTTTTTTATTTTTTCGCAGATGATGCTGTATGGCAGCTCGTTTTTTGTGGGACAAGATGACATTTGTGGCGATACTAAATATGTGTACTTTTATTGTTGTTTTTATTTAGATAAAGAAATTTATTCATTGGAACAATATATATATTTTTTTTATTTAGGATTTTTTTTTTTACACATGTAAATATTTTTTTTCCACTTTGTCCCAGGGTGGGACATCATGCTATAATGTCAGATCGCTGATCTGACACTTTGGAAAGTACTGCGTCAGATCAGCGATCTGACAGGCAGTGATGCAGGCTTGCCGGCGCCTGCTCTGAGCAGGCGCTTGCAAGCCACCTCCCTGCAGGACCCGTAAGGAGCCCAGCGGCCACTTTGGATCCGGAACCTGCAGGTAGGAGACGCTAGGAACAGTGCGATCATATCGCATTGTTCCGAGGGTCTCAGGGAAGCACGCAGGGAGCCCCCTCCCTGCGCGATGCTTCACTATGCTACCGGAATGCTTCGATCATATTTGATCACAGTGTTCCAGGGGTTAATGTGCCGGGAGCGGTCCGTGACCACTCCTGGCACATAGTGCTGGATGTCAGCTGTAATAATCAGCTGACACCCGGTGGCGATCGGCCGCGCTCCCCCCTTTAGCGTGGCCGATCGCGTATGATGTACTATCCCGTCCCAGGTCACCTCGACGGGATAGTACGTCACATGGCAGAAAGGGGTTGATCATGGATAAGATTACGATTAAGGATGGGTTTACAGTCAGAAAAGTGTAGGAAATGCTATTAATTTTTTTATCGCACTGCAACAAAGTTCAATTTTTTTCCTGGATTTTTGGCAAGAGGAGTTTTTCTGTTGGGCATAAACCATCTACTCTACCTCAATCTAAATCCCATAGACGTTTCACTATTGGATTTACACTGCTATAGTTAGAATACCGTTATACAATCTCCCGATAACACAGTTAATCATCAATATTTTGGTAGTATTTTTAAATTATTTTTGTTTCAATAATGCTTATTATTGTATGCAAGTATATTGCATCAACTTCTATTTACTACTGTTTACTTGTGCGTGAGTTTCTGTCTTCAAAAATAGTACATAGCAAGTAATGGTACACTGACTGAAGAGCAAACTTGTCACGCCGTTTACGGCGTTAAAGGGGCAGGACGGCGTATTGGAACCCACACCTGTCCCTGCCACTATAAGGGACCCTGACTTTCCCTTATCTCGGGGGTACCTATGAAGGTTAGGAGGCCCGTGCCGCCAGCGTATCCCTGTCTCCTGTGCAGACCCTATAAGTGACCCACTCTCCCCCCAAGAGAGGTGGACTGCACCAGAGTAAAAATATCATCAAAAAGGAAAAGGAAAACCACACTTAGCTTAATGCTGCAAGGCACAGCACAGCAGGAAGAAACACCAGATGAAACGGACATAGCAGTAGAACAACAGTTCCCAGCTAGCTCCTACTCCTGGCTTGGTCGCTGAAGAATGAACTAACACTGACAGTCAGCTGATGAACCAGGTGACCTTTTAAAGCATGGAGGGAGTGGTCACCACAAACATCAGCTGAGCCAGCAGCAATGCAATAACACGAGCGGCCACCAGAGGGGGAAAAACTGCATTAACCCCCGATGACCAAAAAGGAAAAAAGGTATTAAACTGAAGCAAACCAGATCTGCTACAAAACCAAAATTGGATCGTGACAGAACTAGTCTGAACTGGTGCATAACCAAAAACAACTTACATAGCAAATAGATGAATGGCTGCACTCAATTGTACTAAAGCAAGGGAATGTGTGATACATGAAATGTGAATAGCATAATGGCTTGTGAAATCTATGAAAAAGCACATGAGATGCTTAGCACAAAATGTGGCCAAAAAATGTGAGCCCATTCACTAACGTCAAGGTAATCTCATGGATCGGATGGGTCCCTGACCGGACTGCCTTGTGTGAACACTTACCTCTGGCTAATATCATGGTAAAGCCTGCATTTATAGGAAGGTCGGAACCAACTGTGTTTTGATGTAATTAAAATCACAGCATGGTGAAGGGCGGGGCGTTCAAGTCGGAAAAAAATAGTACATAGCAAGTAATGGTAAACTGACTGAACAGTGAGCATTTCAGTGAGTGCAGGCACTTCATTAACCAATTGAGGTTTAAGGTTATTGATGGGGTCCCTATGCTGAGGAGAGGGGGTGACAGGATATAGAAATTAAAACAAAAGGAATTGAGGTGGATCTCCATGTTGTAGACTCTATAGCCAAAGAGGCTCAATATTGAGTATAATCTTCAAAAATGTATGTCCTGATTCTCCTTGCCTCTATAGGTTGTGCCTTTATCTGTATATTTTTAGATGTATGTACTAATATAATTTTTTCTTTTTTTTTTCTTTTCTTTTTTTCCTTTTTATAGCATATCTGGGATTTGACATCCAGGGACATCTGGAGGCCATAGAGGATTTTTTCCTCTTTTCTTCTCTTTTTTTATTATATTGTTTTGTCTTTATTCCCTCCTTTGTATCCTTGCCTGCCAAATTGCCACATAGAGGATCTATCCTATGTCTGTATATGGTTTGGTTGCCATGGAATTGGCTGAGTCCGCGTCCTCCCCGTGAGCACAAGTCCAGCGCGTCATGTGTGTTGTCTTGGGGTGTGGGCGTTTACTCGCTCTAGTGCCTCCTTACCGCTCATGTGATCACCCTGTGTACTTGAGGACTCTGGCGATGATGTATGGCTTTGTGCCGCTAGCGCGTGCGCTGTATGTCGCATCTATGCTGCGATCACATGACCGCTAGCATTGGATGTGCTTCGTGCGCATGCGCTGGTGTTCCTCAGCTGACGGACACCACGATTCAGGTATATGATGATTGGCTATAGAGATTTTGTGCGCCCTTTTTGAAGCTACCTGCGATTGGATATGGGATTTGTTTACAAATGAAGAGTCGTGGATTGGTGGAATATTACCATGACAACGGAATAGCGATGCTACGATTGGGGCATTTGTTTTTGGTTATGCTTCTATTTATATTCTGTGCATATTATTCATGTGATGTATAGGATATTGTGTGTCAAAGTGTCTGTATTTTATTATATATGTATTTTTTGCACATATTGTTTGATTTTTTTATGAGATTTAATAAAGGCCGCCACTTGATGGTGATTGGTGCTTGAATAGGCTCCACACTATTTAAGGTGGCCATTTGCAGCATATTTTATACTTGACAAAGGCCATGTTTGGCCGAAACATTGTATTATGTGATGGCAGAATAAAGATTTTGTACAAGTTTTTCACCTGGAATGGATGCTGCTCTTTCTTCAACATTTGTGAACAGCGAACTAGTCTGAACTGGTGCATAACCAAAAACAACTTACATAGCAAATAGATGAATGGCTGCACTCAATTGTACTAAAGGAAAGGAATGTGTGATCCATGAAATGTGAATAGCATAATGGCTTGTGAAATCTATGAAAAAACACACGAGATGCTTAGCACAAAATTTGGCCAAAAAATGTGAGCCCATCCACCAACGTCAAGGTAATCTCATGAATTAGATGGGTCCCTGACCTGACTGCCTTGTGTGAACACTTACTTCTGGCTAATATCATGGTAAAGCCTGCATTTATAGGAAGGTCGGAACCAACTGTGTTTGGATGTAATTAAAATCATAGCATGGGGAAGGGCGGGACGTTCAAGTCAGAAAAAAATAGTTCATAGCAAGTAATGGTAAACTGACTGAACAGCGAACTAGTCTGATCTGGTGCAAAACCAAAAACAACTTACATAGCAAATAGATGAATGGCTGAACTCAATTTTACTAAAGCAAGGGAATGTGTGATACATGAAATGAGAATAGCATAATGGCTTGTGAAATCTATGAAAAAGCACATGAGATGCTTAGCACAAAATGTGGCCAAAAAATGTGAGCCCATTCACCAACATTAAGGTAATCTCATGGATCGGATGGGTACCTGACCTGACTGCCTAGTGTTAACACTTACCTCTGGCTTATCTATTCTTTATAGATTATAAATTATATAGAGATCTATTTATATGTGTATCAATAATGCCGATGAAGGGAGCAGAGGCGTAGCGGCGCATGCGCCGCCAGGAGCACCCAGAAGTGTGCGGCGGCCGTGTCATGCGACCCGGCAGTAAAGAGGCTGCCATGGTAGCAAAGACACGGGATGCACAGCTAGAGGGACACAGGCGGCGCATGCGCACAGCGACGGCATCCAAACATGGGCAGATGGAAAGAAAAAGAATCTGTGTGAACGTAAGTGCGATGCAAAAACTATGGTGACTACAGTAAGTGGTGGGTGCATGGATTTGGACCCTCAAAACAGTTTCTCCATTAGGCCTAAACGAGAATTTTAATTTTGCTTCTTTTTTGTGAACCTTTTATATCATGGCATATGTTTTTAACTGAACTGGTTTTCTTCTTTTTACATGTATATACCTAGAAGTGTAGATATTTATTTATTCATGTGCACCTGTTGGCGATTATTGTTATATTTTCCTATCCTAGATATATGGGCACATATCATTTTTATATTATTTTGTTATATATATATTTTTAATTTTTTTTATATTTTTATATATCTACATTTGGTATATATCCATTTATCATTTTACATTTTTATTGTTTTTTATACTATGCGATCCATATTATACATATATCTGTCGAATTGATTTTAATATTTTCATCATTACTCTTTTTTTAGTTTGCCTTATGGTGAACTTTTCGAATTATTTCCTTGCGATCTTGTTGAATCTGGTATGATGGCGTTCATCCTGAACCTCCTGATGCACCCATGTTGATATGCTCATCGTTGAATCTGATGCACCCATGTTGATATGCTCATCGTTTCTAGGACCGTCAGGATTTGACAGCTTCTTTTATACTATTGGACTAAACTTATCATATATTCATTTTTTGGTTTTTATCTTATTTTTCATTTTTCCACTATATTATATATATATATGTATGTATATATATATATATATATACGTATATATTTTTAAATTTTTTTGTATTAATTTTCCCTTATACGTTTAATATGTTTCCCATCTCTTTATCTATAGATACTATTCCGCATATTTTTACATTATTATATATATGTGTATTTATGTATGTTGTATATATATGTATATGTGTATTTCACTCCGACTCGAATTGAGATTTTCACTTTATTCTCTTTACTATTTTCTCTTTTGTCCCGTTTCCCATCACCTATTTTTGTGTGGCTTGCACATTCATATCTTTCCTTTTTTCTGATGTGCTGCACTCATCGTCCCCTATATTTTGTTATTCTATGCGGCATTAACATGTGCCCACTTATACCTTTATGCACCCACCACTTAGTCGCCATAGTTTTTGCATCGCACTTACGTTCACACAGATTCTTTTTCTTTCCGTCTGCCCATGTTTGGATGCCGTCGCTGTGCGCATGCGCCGCCTGTGTCCCTCTAGCTGTGCGTCCAGCGTCTTTGCTACCATGGCAGCCTCTTTACTGCCGAGCCACACACTTCCGGGTCCTCCTGGCGGCGCATGCGCCACTACGCCTTTGCTCCCTTCATCGGCATTATTGATACGCATATAAATAGATCTCCAGTTCCTCCTGTACACCACTCCCTGACGAAGGACACAGTCCGAAACACACGTCGGGGTGCGCTGTACCTGGAGGATCGGACCGCTTAAAGGAGGAGGTATTTAGCTTTTATCTTTTGCTCATTAAACTTTGCATTCAGTATATGTGCCTTTGGCACGAGTATCACTACCCACATACGCTATTTACATATATTTTCTCTGTACACATGCACTTTCACTTTTGCCTATAAGCAGGCTTCACATTAATTTTTGCCTACAATACAGGCTTCATTTATTTTTTTGTGCACTTTATTTGCAATTTTTGCACATATATATTTTTATATTTTTATCAACAAGTTTGTCTTGCCATTTTTTCACTTTTTTACATTGAGTGCAGCACTTTTATACATTTATTTATATATTTTTGTGTACCTCTTATTGCAATTTCTGAGTGCCTCTAAGTTTTAGCCATTGAATCGTAGATATATATAAATATTATTTTCCTATATACGTACCTAGCCTTCTCTGCGTCCAATTATTGCTATTCTGCTGGATTTTTTTTATATATTTACCTCCAGTTACAGGCACACTTCTGTAGTTGCCATTTGTTGCCCATTTTTATTTTCAATAAAGGCATTTTATTATATTGCATTGTTTTGTCTTACCTTGTTCTTAATTTGGCTATTATGCACTGATACATTTTTTATACAGTTAGGTCCATATATATTTGGACAGAGACAACATTTTTCTAATTTTGGTTATAGACATCACCACAATGAATTTTAAACAAAACGATTCAGAAGCAGTTGAAGTTCAGACTTTCAGCTTTCATTTGAGGGTATCCACATTAAAATTGGATGAAGGGTTTAGGAGTTTCAGCTCCTCAACTTGTGCCACCCTGTTTTTAAAGGGACCAAAAGTAAATGGACAGATTAAATAATTGTAAATAAAATGTTCATTTCTAGTACTTGGTTGAAAACCCTTTGTTGGCAATTACTGCCTGAAGTCTTGAACTCATGGACATCACCAGACGCTGTGTTTCCTTCTTTTTGATGCTCTGCCAGGCCTTCACTGCGGTGGTTTTCAGTTGCTGGTTGTTTGTGGGCCTTTCTGCCTGAAGGTTAGTCTTTAACAAGTGAAATGCTGCTCAATTGGGTTGAGATCAGGTAACTGACTTGGCCATTCAAGAATATTCCACTTCTTTGCTTTAATAAACTCCTGGGTTACTTTGGCTTTATGTTTTGGGTCATTGTCCATCTGTAGTAAAATGACAACCAATCAGTTTGGCTGGATCTGAGCACACAGTATGTCTCTGAATACCTCAGAATTCATTTGGCTGCTTCTGCCCTGTGTCACATCATGAATAAACACTAGTGACCCAGTGCCACTGGCAGCCATGCATGCCCAAGCCATCACACTGCCTCCGCCGTGTTTTACAGATGATGTGGCATGCTTTGGATCATGAGCTGTACAACGCCTTCACAATACTTTTTTCTTTCCATCATTCTGGTAGATGTTGATCTTGGTTTCATCTGTCCAAAGAATGTTCTTCCAGAACTGTGCTGGCTTTTTTAGATGTTTTTTAGCAAAGTCCAGTCTAGCCTTTTTATTCTTGATGCTTATGAGTGGCTTGCACCGTGCAGTGAACCCTCTGTATTTATTTTCATGCAGTCTTCTCTTTATGGTAGATTTGGATACTGATTCACTTGGTTGGCTGTTGTGAAGGGGTTTCTCTTCACCATGGAGATTATTCTGCGATCATCCACTACTGTTGTCTTCCGTGGGCGCCCAGGTCTTTTTGCATTGATGAGTTCACCAGTGCTTTCTTTTTTTCTCAGGATGTACCTAACTGTAGATTTTTCCACTCCTAATATTGTAGCAATTTCTTGGATGGGTTTTTTCTGTTTTCGCAGCTTAAGGAAGGCTTGTTTCACCTGCATGGAGAGCTCCTTTGACCGCATGTTTACTTCACAGTAAAACCTTCCTAATGCAAGCACCACACCTCAAATCAACTCCAGGCCTTTTATCTGCTTAATTGAGAGTGACATAACAAAGGGATTGCCCACACCTGTCCATGAAATAGCCTTGGAGTCAATTGTCCAATTACTTTTGGTCCCTTTAAAAACAGGGTGGCACATGTTAAGGAGCTTAAACTCCTAAACCCTTCATCCAATTTTATTGTGGATACCCTCAAGTGAATGCTGAAAGTCTGAACTTCAAATGCATCTGAATTGTTTTGTTTAAAATTCATTGTGGTAATGTCTAGAACCAAAATTAGAAAAATGTTGTATCTGTCCAAATATATATGGACCTAACTGTATATGTGACACACATACATAAGGTTCTTTGTTGTACCAACACACCGAATGGTCTGACATTCACTTATTAAGTAGCAGTTTTTCCTATTCTACTACTTTACCCTATACACTTGGGCATAAGTATAGTTTTATATGCTTTTTATTATTTTTAAGCCCATTTTGCTTATTACTATTTATTATTTATTTACATATTTTTACATATTTTTCTACTGCTACTTTTTTCTACGCTTTCTAGATACAATAAATTAATAAGAATTATTAATCATGTCCCACAATCAGGAGCTTATATCATAAAAAACCGTCAGTGTGAAATAAATTCAAAATCATGATACTTAATAGCCATGACAGTTAACATGTATTATTCCTGCTTTCCCGTTTGTCTCAGGGTTCATCAGGGGACCAATGGGGGAAAAATTTTCCTCACGGAAGGCCACAAAGATTCTGTGCACCAGCTAAGCGTCTATCCTAATTTGTCAAAACACTACCTCAGGCCGGTTTCACATGTCAGTGGCTCCGGTACGTGAGGTGACAGTTTCCTCACGTACCGGAGCCACTGACACACGTAGACACATTGAAATCAATGCATCTGTGCAGATGTCATTGATTTTTTTGCGGACCGTGTCTCCGTGTGCCAAACAGGGGAGCGCACGGATTACACGGACCCATTAAAGTCAATGGGTCCATGTAAAACACGTACCGCACACAGACGTTGTCCATGTGCAGTCCGTGTGCTTTGCAGGAGACAGCGCTACAGTAAGCGCTGTCCCCCCCACTGGTGCTGAAGCCTCCATTCATATCTTCTCTGCAGCAGCGTTTGCTGTAGAGAAGATATGAATATTCCTCTTTTTTTTTGTTTCTCGTGTTTACAATAAAGGTTCATGTCCCCACCCCCTGTGCGCCCGCCCGCTGTTCTTAAAATACTCACCCGGCTCCCTCGCTGGCTGGCGCTGCTTCCTGTCCTGGCCGCACCTTCTACTGTATGAGCGGTCACGTGGGGCCGCCGATTACAGTCATGAATATGCGGCTCCACCTCCCATAGGGATGGAGCCGCATATTCATTACTGTAAATGAGCGGCCTCACGTGACCGCTCATACAGTAGAAGGTGCAGCCAGGACAGGAAGCAGCGCCAGCCAGCGAGGGAGCCGGGTGAGTATTTTAAGAACAGCGGTCGGACGCACAGGGGGTGGGAGGGGGTGGGGACATGGATCTTTATTGTAAACACAAGAAACAAAAAAAAAAAGGAATACTCATATCTTCTCTACAGCAAACGCTGCTGCAGAAAAGATATGAATGGCAGCTTCAGCACCAGATGCAGGGGACAGCGCTAAACTTTAGCGCTGTCTCCTGCATGGTGCGTGTGGTACTCAGTGGGCACACGGGCAGCACACGTGTGCCGCACGTGTGCCACACTGATGTGCCACAGAAACGCACGGGCACATGGACACAGATAATTCCGGTACCGATTTTTCCGGTACCGGAATTATCTGGACGTGTGGGACTGCCCTCAGTCAGAGCTGCAGTCATGGGATGAGATGCAACAACTACCTGTGTATAAAAAACTGAAGAGAATTAATTCTGCTAATGAGGCAATCTAGTCCCTTCATCAACTTCAAACTTAAAATTTCAACAAACTACCACATGGCAAGAAAGCAATCAAATGTACTTGGGCTATTAAGACCAAGGAAGACTTTGAAGGCAAGGTTCGCAAATTTAAAGCAAGATAATTTTCCAAAGGATGTTCTCAGAAATATGGTGAAGATTATGATGACACATTTTCTCCAGCTGCTAAGCAGACCACATTCAGGATTGTAATGACTATAGGTGCTGTACAAAACATGTTTGTCAGACATTTGGACATCAATCTGCTTTTTTAAGTGGTGACATCGAAGAGGAATTGTACATGACTCAACCTGCGGGTTATAGCAAAGAGGGTGAAGATAATCTCATTTGCAAACTGTTGCCACCCATAGAGTGGGAGGGAGAGTGCTCACCATATCTCCTCCTGCAGAGCCAACACTGGCAAATGTATTAACAGGACCTGAGATGATGTCATGGTCAAGTGATCATCACATTGTCTGGGTTAAAAAGCCTGTCTGGAGAGTCAGTTAGGGTTGTGACTTGGAGGAGCTGAGGACATAGTGTGGCGTCTGTGGGTGAAACTAGCAGGGAAAGGACTCTTTTGCACTTTTGTCTTTGTTTTATTTTCCATTAAGCCAGAAAGGCTCTGCTTATTTGTCCTAAATCCTGCTTTGGCCTATGCTGAATATAATAAACCAGCAGGTAATTTACTACTAAAATGTTGCTGTGTCTACCGTAAAAGGGAACCTGTCGCCAGATTTGGCTGATACGAGTTACGTCCACCGCCTTTCAGGGCTTTTATTCATCATGCTATAATACTCTAGATGAGCCCCCAAACCAATCTGTAAGAGAAGAAAAATATCTTTTAATGAACTCACCTGCGGAACGGTCCGGTCTGAGGAGTGTCGTCCTTGGTCTGGCACCTCCCATCTTCTTGCGATGCCGTCCTCCTGCTTGCCTCATGTGGATGATGCATCCCGGCATCATCCACACAGCCTGCTTGGCATCGCGCCCCTGCGCATGCGTACTTACATGCCCTGTTGAAGGTAGAGCAAAGTCCTGCAGTGCGCATGCTCTAGGCCTCTCTGACCTTTCCTGACGCCTGCGCATTTATGAGACTTGAAGCTGTGATCTTCTGATCTCTTGTGCTATGCGTAGCAGGGTTTCAGCCTACAAATCCCTAGTTAGACCGCACATGGAGTAATGTGTCCAGTTTTGGGCACCGGTGCTCAGGAAGGATATAATGGAACTAGAGAGAGTACAAAGGAGGGCAACAAAATTAATAAAAGGGATGGGAGAACTACAATACCCAGATAGATTAGCGAAATTAGGATTATTTAGTCTAGAAAAAAGACGACTGAGGGGCGATCTAATAACCATGTATAAGTATATAAGGGGACAATACAAATATCTCGCTGAGGATCTGTTTATACCAAGGAAGGTAACGGGCACAAGGGGGCATTCTTTGCATCTGAAGGATAGAAGGTTTTTCCACCAACATAGAAGAGGATTCTTTACTGTTAGGGTGGTGAGAATCTGGAATTGCTTGCCTGAGGAGGTGGTGATGGCGAACTCAGTCGAGGGGTTCAAGAGAGGCCTGGATGTCCTCCTGGAGCAGAACAATATTGTATCATACAATTATTAGGTTCTGTAGAAGAATGTAGATCTGGGGATTTATTATGATGGAATATAGGCTGAACTGGATGGACAAATGTCTTTTTTCAGCCTTACTAACTATGCTACTATGTTACTATGACAGTGACAAGCATGGGGGCCTCCTGCATACACCCGGTTTTCATGCCAACCAACCAGCACCCTGCAATCATGTGACAGGACGCCGTTAGTGATACAACAATAAAACATTATTTTTCAACTTACATGTTGCAATTTCAAAGAAGAATCAGAATAAACAGTATGTGTGTCATGATGTGACATGACCCAACGGGGAGTCAGTCAGCACAACACACACACAACAGGATGGTAATGCGGAGATGAAGGCCCCATTGATAGAGAAATGGGGGATGGTCACCACCTGAGCTCAAACCTGAACATGTCCCTGCACTCCCCTAACACCCTAAGTGGGTCCTTCCCCCCACTGCGGTCAGGAACCTCGGCTAGTGCACTGGCCGGCAAGGGGTGCTACCTCACCAATGCAGATAGTACCACACAGGGGACAGTGACAAACATGAAAGGGACAAGGAATAAACACAACACTTAGCTTCCAGACACCGCTGCCAAGTTCCACACCGCAGATGACACAGATTGAGGTCAGGGCTCATTGCTGGCTATTTTAGAACTGTCCATTTTTTCTTTTTCAAATATTCCTGTGTACTTTTGGGTGTGTGCTTTGGGTCAATGTCTTAATTGAGGACCCATGATTTTCTACTCAAACCAAGTTTTCTTACATTGGATAGAACATTTCACTTTAAAATATCTTGATGATTCTCTGGTTTCACTATTCCTGTGATACAGTCAAGGCCCCCAGTATCAGAAGCATCAAAGCAACCCCACAGCCTTATGGTTCCTCAACCATGCTTAGGGATGGTAGGGTGTTCTTTTCCATTTAAGCTTCATGACGCCATCTGTAAACAAACTATTTCTTTGCATTGCAAAAAAAGCCCTATTTTTGTTTCATCTGTCTGATAGACACCTTTCAATTACTAACCCCTGGGCTTGATGTCAGCGGACATAAAATAGCTGACATTAACCCCTAAAATATTACCACACTTGCCAATGCACCAGGGCAAGTGGGAAAATCTGAGGCTATGCGTTGCTTGAATCATTGTGATTTAAACTATCATCAGGATTTCATCTCCCAAATTATTTATATGTGCATGTAGTTTTTTTCAAAGACAGGTCCTAAAATAACTTTACATGGCTGGTCTGCTCCCTCCATTACTGAGAAATCTGCATTTGAGTTGATGTGCAAATGAAACTGTCAATCTGAAGCCTCTATCACTCCAGGTCTATTCCACCCAAAACACCCCGGTTTTCATGCTAACCCATCGGCGCCCTGTGATCATGTGACAGGGGCACAAGATTTTGGCCAGCAACCACCCTCCCTATGTAAAAGCATAGAAAATGGGTAATATCTGGATCTTTCAACATGACAATGACTTGAAACACACAGCCAGGGCAACTAAGGAGTGATTCTGTAGGAAGCATTTCAAGGTTCTGGAGTGACCTAGGCAGTCTCCAGACCAGTACCCAACAGAAAATCTTTGGAGGGAGCTGAAACTCAATATTGCCCAATGACTGCCCCAAAACCTGAAAGATATGAAGGAAATCTGTACGGAGGAGTGGGCAAAAATCCCTGCTGCAGTGTGTGGTCAAGAAGTATAGGAAACATCTGACATCGGTAATTGCAAACAAAGGTTTCTGTACTAAATATTAAGTTCGTTTTTTCTATTGTATTAAAAACTAATTTAATGCAATTAAATGCAAATTCATTATGTAAAAATCATACAATGTGATTTTCTGGATTCTTTTTAAGATTATGTCTCATAGTTGAAGTGTAGCTACAATAAAAAATATATAATACATACATATATATATATATGTAGAAGTAGAAGTATACCAACATATGCATGGTTATATATATATATATAGATTATCTATATATATATATATATAGATATATAGATATATATCTATATATATATATATATATATATATATATATACAGTATGTATATATATATATAACTATGCATATGTTGGTATACTCCTACTTGTACACAGTGCATGCTCTATTCATAAGAATGTGTTTTTGCTCTAAGTTGTCTTACCCCTACAGTGGAGCTTTTTGTCTCTTTATCACATGTGGTTACTCTTTAACCTGTACCCTTTTGAAAACTTCAATAAAAAGCATTGAAATTACAAAAGTTGTGATAACCTGGACTTCTTACATGTAATATTAACAAACTGTATACTGTTACATTATAGATTAATAGACAGCCACTATTGGACTTCAATTTAGTCAAGGTCTTAAAAAAAAAAGACAGTGGGATTTTATAGGTAACACAGGATTTTCTGTAGTTTCATGACTTTACAGTGATAATCCTTTAACCCCTTTCTGACCTGGGATTACCCCACTCCATCTTAAAACCACCATAACTACTGTAAACCTAGGTACTAAAATAAATACAGAAAACACATTATTTTGATTGTCAAAATGGCCACAGCTTTTATTCAAATCACAGGATTAAATAATCACAGTAGGAGTCAGGTGGAGTGGTAGTACATTGGGATTCACAAATACTGCGATATCCCCAGCTGTCTGACATACAACACCAGGACAGACAGCCATAAAGGGGCGGCACGCACTGGCTTGCCATTCAAGCAGAGCCAGTAAACTTTCAGGGCACCAATGACCCTATTATCATCACTCCTGTGCTTAACCACTGTGCCCGCCCCTGATTGATGTTAAGGAAAAAGGTAAGCCAGTTCACCGGCTCTCAGAAGCACGGAACTCCGTCTTGAAAGGCAGTGGATCCACAACGAAAAAACACATGTTCCAGCTTCATGAAGATAAATTATCAGGTTTTATTGAGAATTGCTTAAAATGTGCATGCTCCACGGATCTCACAATAGCCCCGGGAGGAGAGCGACGCGTTTCGACTTCTGCCGCAGTCTTTATCCAAGCTTGAAAAAATATTTCTTTGGTCTAGAAATGGCAATGAGATGGCTAATGCCAATTATTTATTTGCAACACTACTAGAAAACAAAAAAAAAACGCAAAAATTGAGCTTGACTTGAGTTGGTACACATGCAGCACATTAACGCATTTTCACATTGGCCATAAAACATAAAACCTATAAGAGAAAAATTTAGCGAAAACCCTGCTGTAACTAAATAAAAAGCAAAATGTGCATCTAAATAACACAGAGTTTTTAGTAACACTGTTTTTGATCAAAAATAGCAAAAAAGCCATCCCACAACGACAAGGTATCTCTGATCGGGACAGTCCTACACTGTCTAATATTAAAAACCTTACCATGTGTCAATGTTGATCTCAGTGTATGAATAAGGGTAGACAAAAGGACTGGGCCCAACCAGAGGAACACCAGCCTGGGGGAGCCTTCTATACAATCTCCAGCTCAGAAAAGGGAGACCACACCTCGGCTTACACAGAATGCAATAATACAAATTTTAAAAAAACACAAAAAAATTGTGCTTGACTTGAGTTGGTACACATGTAGCACATAAACGCATGTTCACATTAACCATAAAACATATAAAACCTACAAGAGAAAAAATGAGCAAAAGCCCTGCTGTAACTAAGTAAAATGCAAAAAGTGCATCTAAATATCACAGAGTTTTTAGTAATACTGTTTTTGATTAAAAAAAATAGCATAAAAGCCATCCCACCATGACAAGTCATCAAAAAGCAGAAGAGATTGCTGCATGACTTGCATGTTTCAGACTGCTTGGCTAATTTGTAAGGGGGTGAGGTGGAAGCCCGATAACCGTGGTCCTCAGGTGTCAACTGTGCATTTTCTGCAGTGGACTGGGTGGTAGATAATGCGAAGGAACTAGAGCCACTCTCAGCCATCCAATCTAATGCCTTTTCAACATCTTGAGACCACACAGTTCGTGCAGCGGTATTCAGACCTACGAAAGAACACATAGTATTCTGTCACCTGAATGCATGAGAGAAAGGTGTTGTATTTAGGCAGGTAGCAGGTACAGAACAACCTTATCCTCTCCCTGCATCAGCTACACCATTTTTATTTGCAACAGTACTAGAAAACCCATAGCAGTCATGAAAAAATATTTATGTATATTACAGCGGCTCTAGTATAAATGGTCTCCTGTTGATGCAAATCTGGACAATAACCACCACCCTGTAAGCTACCAGCACCTTCTATATGTTTTAATACAGCAAGTACATGCATGTTTTATAAGTGACTCTACAGGATTCCTTCTTCTAGGACCTCAAAGGTCCCACAACACAAAGGCGTAAGAACTTGTCTTATAAGACTTTATCATTGGCATATGGACTTTTTGTAAAGACTCGTACACCGCTGTTGTATTTTCCCTATTTGTTCCACTGAATATTTGTATTTTTTACAGGTTCTCATTGCAGATACCCTAAACCGTCTAGGTGGCTACCAACCATTGCTGACTGTTTTTACTGTTATATCTTTTATATCTTTTTCTCCGCAGCTGAGCAAAATAAGTTGGGCAAAGTACAATTATCTTTTTCCACTGAACTTACTTACAGATTCCTAGTGCAGATCCCGCAAACCATCTTTTTTAGGGGGCTATCAACCAATACTGGCTGGTAAATGTTTATATGTTTATATGTATTTTCCTTCTACAGCTGAGCAAGGTGTTATAACTAAGTTGGGCCAAGTGCAATTTTCTTTTAGGTATAATGCAATTCTACTTACTGCTTTTACAGCCTTTTTTTTCAGTGCTGACATTTTCAACGCATTACTCTCAGTAAACGTATCCCTTTCTTTTAGGTCTCATCTAGCGTCTAATCATTACTACTATCACTGTGGTTTTACACTATTCTTCTTTAGGTTGTATCTGCGCAAATCTATTATTAGAATCTGAAAAATTATTTCTTTGTCCTACCAGAGGCAACAAGATGGCTGATGCCAATTATTAATTTGCAACACTATTATAAAACACACACTACTCCAGAAAAAATATTTCTTTGGTCTAGAAATGGCATTGAGATGGCTAATGCCAATTATTTATTTGCAACACTACTAGAAAACACACAGCGGTCCAGAAAAATTATTTATTTGGCCTATAAATGGCAGTGAGATGACTGATACCAATTATTTATTTGCAAAGCTGCTAAAACACCAATCCAGAGAAAAACAATTGCCTACTAATGGCAACAAGATGGCTGATGCCAATTATTATTAATTTGGAACACTATAATAAAACACACACTAGTCTAGAAAAATTATTTCTTTGGTCTACAAATGGCAATGAGATGGCTAATGCCAATTATTTATGTGCAACACTACTAGAAAACACACACCGGTACCAAAAAATTATTTTTTTGGCCTAGAAATAGCACCGAGATGGCTGATGCCAATTATTTCTCAGACAACTAGAAAACACACACCAGTCCAGAAAGTGTATTTCTTTGTCAAAGTAATTATTTATTATGCAACACTACTAAACATACTAGACCACACTTCTATTATTTATTTTAAATACTACTAGAAAACATACAGCGGTCCAAAATTTTTTTGGGGGGGCTATAAGGAGATGGCTGATGCCAATTATTTGTTTACAACATTACTAGAAAAAACACACCGGTGCAGAAAAATAATTTTTTGGCCTACTAATGGCAACAAGATTGCTTATGCCAATTATTTATTTCTCAGACTACTAGAAAACACACACCAGTCCTGAAAAATGATTTATTTGGCCTATAAATGGTAACAAGATTGCTGATGCCTATTATTTATTTGCAACACTACTAGAAAACATAAACCAATCAAAAAAAAATATTTTTTTTAAATTTCTTTTATCCTACTTAACTCCTTTTTGACATTGTCAGTAATAATACGTCACTGCACCCTGGTTCTTATTGACGCAAGATGGATTATTATGTCTAAACAATCAGTTGCGCACACAGGCTGTGCACTCGTAATCGCCGCCGAGTATCAGCTAATTCTGACAGATGACACCCGGCACAGAGTTTTTGCAATATTTAAGCGCCTTTTAGTGTGTGACAGCAGCCAAATATACAAACCTAATAAAAATCTGGTAATGCTGTAAATGCACCGACCCGAAGAATAAAGTTGCTTAATCACTTATGCCGCATGAGGAACAGGGTAAAAAAATAATTAAAACCAATTCTATTTTCACCTGTTGTTGATTTTTTCATTCTGCCTCCCAAAGATCGCAGTAAGGCTCGGCGTCCACCTATCCTGTGCTCTGCGCTGAGCGCTTACACTGGGGTTTCTGTGTGCATCTCTGAAATATGTGATTTGGACAGGACCCTCGACAGCAGATTTCCAATACTGAGGCAGATGTAGGCACTGTGGATGCCATCTGACCTGTGATCTGGCAGTGTCCGTCTTTTTAGGATTGCATAAAATTGCCGTCAGCCAGAGTTTTGTGCACTTCTGCTACCTCATAATAGTGAATTGATCCCTCAGCGGTTTCATCTGAATCACATCACTCAGATTTAGATGGAAACCCCAAAGTAAGTGCTCAGCGTAAAGCGCTGGATAAATGTGATCCCAAGTGTTATGTAAGAAGTTCCCAATAAAAGATACAACTCTATCCACAAAAAATGCAAGTTCCCACTCAGGTCAGTCATCTGTTAACAGAAATATAGGGGCTTCCAAGTTACTGGTAGTACAAAGCTATGGAATAGCGAAATGGCTCCATTACCCTCCAAAAGAAATTCAGCAAATTCTCAGCTCCCAAATCCAAGTGACCCCTTCCTTCTGAGCCCCACAGTGTACCTAAACCACATATAGCATCCACATATTTGGCATTTCTGAAGTGATGAGAGCCTGCCTAACTTACAGGTGCATGTCTCTAGATGCACGGGCTAAGCATAACGTACTGGTGACTACAACGTACTAGTCACTACAGTGTACTGGTCACTACAACGGCAGTTTGCAATTTTTACCATGCAACATTCATTGCTGCTAGTTTCTGGAAAATACCCATGGAGTCAAAATCGTCACTACGAGGGGGGATTCTGCTCTTCTAGCAAATAGGGACTCTGTATATGGTGTCTGCAAACTGTTTTAAGAAAATCTGCCCTCCAGGAGGCAAAAAGCACTCCGTTCCTCCAGAGTCTCTCCGATTGGCTAAGTAGTACTATACAACCACATATGAAGTATTGCCATATTCAGTAGAAAATGTTGGACAAATAATGGTAGCATTTTTACCCACTTGTGTGAAAATGTCAAATCTGGGGCTAAAACAAAATTTTGGTGGTAAAAATGTAGTTATTTATTTACTGCCTAATGTTATAAAATTCTGTGATGCACCCATGGTGTCAATATGATCACTTCACTTCACAGGAAAAAATGGACCTCAGTTTGCTGTAAAAAAAAAAATTCCTATTAGCCCTTAGAAAAATTGAAAACTTGAGGCTGAAACAACATTTTTGAGGTAAAAATGAAATTTATTCTTTCTTCACCACTCAGTGGTATAAAATTTTGTGAAGCACATGTGGTGTCAATATGATCAATGCAACCCTAGATGAATTCATTGAGGAGTGTAGTTTGTAAAATGATTTCACATATAGAGGGTTTCTGTTGTTCTGGCACCTCAGGGGCTCTGCGAATGTGGCACCCTCAAACCATTCCAGCAAAATCTGAACTCCAATATGTGCCTATTCCCTTCTGAGCTTTGCACTGTGCCTCAAAAGTAGTATTCCCCCACATATGGGGTATTGGTGTACTAAGGAAAAATTGCACATCAAATTGTATGGTGCAATTTCTCCTGTTACCCTTATGAAAATGCAAAATTTGGGGCCAAAATAATTTTTTTGTGGGGAAAATGTTTTTTTTTTTTTTTTTCATGGCTCAACGTTAAAAACTTCTGTGAAGTACCTGGGGGTTCAATGTGCTCACCACACATCTAAATACATTCCCTTAGGGGTCTAGTTTCCAAAATGCGGTCACTTGTGGGGGGTTCCACTGCTTAGACACATCAGGGGTTCCCCAAATTGGACATGACGTCTGCTAATGATTCCAGGAAATTTTACATTCAAAAAATCAAATAACGCTCCTTCTCTTCTGAGCCCTGCCGTGTGCCCAAACAGTAGTTTTCTCCCTCATATGGGGTATTGGCGTACTCAGGAGAAATTGCACTATGAATTGCATGGTGCAATATCTCCTGTTACCAAATTTTGGAGCTAAAATAAAATTTTTGTGGGGATAATGTGATTTTTTATATTTTCACGGCTCAATGTTATAAATTTGTGTGAAGCACCTGGGGGTTCAAGGTGCTCACCACACATCTAAATACAGGGTTGTACTGGCCCATCAGAGAACCAGAGGATTCTCCGGCGGGCCTAGGAACTGACACCTGTTGGCATAATGGCCAGCAACTGCCTAGGGCCCCCACTGCTCCAGGGCCCCCCCCTGCCAGTGGTGTGTGGCTAATAGTGGCACAATCAGCTGCTATGGGGCCCCTGAGTCAAGGGGGGCCCTCCCAGTGCCAGAGATCAGCAGCTGGAGACAGGAGCCTGTCCCCGCTGCTAAAGAGAAATGAATATTCACACTTCCCCACGCCCCCATGGGCATGGAGAGGAGTGAATCCCATTTCACTTTAATAGTGGGCAGCATTAGCCGCAGAATCGGGACCCCGGAGGTTGGCCCCTAAAGGGCGGTGAACCCTGATTGCAATCCCTGCAGTTGGGACTGGAGCAGAGCTGCAGGTAGCCAATGCTGTCCTCCTCCCTGCCCACCTGCCCGGCACTTCCTGTCTGACTCAGCATGGCTGGATGACATCATCATTCAGAGGGTGAGGCTGCATGTATTTCAATGCATCCCCACACTCCAGTCCCGAGTGCCGGCGGCAGCACCTAGTATTGATGCGAGAGACTAATGCGAGTTTCTCGCATCACACACGCAAGTGTGACCCCAGCCTTAAAGGCACTGTACTCCTACAGATGAGGGGTGCAAAGTACACACAGTTTCTTAAAAGTACAGTACTCCTACAGGTGGTGGGCAGTGTAAACACTGCAGCTTGATGACATAGTACCCCCACAGGCGGAGAAGGCAGAGTACATACAGCGGCTTAAAGGCACAGTACTCCAACAGGCGGGAGGTGAAGAGTACATACAGCAGCTCAAAGGCACAGTACTCTCACAGGTATGGGTTTCAAAGTACACACAGAGGCTTTTTGGCACAGTACTCCCACAGATATGTATCACTCATCCCAGCTGCATTCTATTCCTACACTAATAAGAGCTGAATGGCCAGGCCACGTGGTGTGCCAGCCAATCAGCCATGCAAATACTTGGCATGTCTGTGATGGCTCCAGAAGTGCCCAGAGTCTAGAAACTTGTTGATTGAATGTGGTACAGTCTTTCAACAAGCTTTATTAGACTAGCGAATCCGAACAGGAAACTGGACGCACAGTTAAAAAGTCTGCATTCTTGGTTCGTTACCGGACACGTCATTTTTGCGTACCCTAAAAATATTATTTAACACAAAAACGCCCAAGCATGATTTAGTTATGGACAGGGTGGTTTATTCGCTGCTATGGTTGGTGGTACCCTACAAATAGTATCCTAAAATAGGGCTTGGGCAGTCCTTTTAAGATACCGTATATACTCGAGTATAAGCCGAGAATTTCAACCCATTTTTTTAAGCTTGAATTGCCCCTCTCGGCTTATACTTGAGTCATTCCCAGGGGTTAGCAGGGGAGGGGGAGCGGCAGCTGTCTAATCATACTCACCTGCTCGTTCCCCGGGCGCTGTCAGCTTCTTCCTGTAATGAGGGGTCACATGGTACCGCTCATTACGGTAATGAATATGGACCCCACTCCACTCCCATAGGGGTGGAGATGCATATTCATTACTGTAATGAGCGGTACCATGTGACCGCTCAATACAAGAAAAAGCTACCGGCGCCCGGAGAACCAGGGATGTCCAGAGCCCGTGCCGGGAGCAGGTGAGTATGGCGGGGACAGTGCGTTATATTCACCTGTTCCTCGTTCCACCGTTGGCGCCACTGTGTCTTCTGCGTCCTCTGCAGTGATGCTCAGGTCAGAGGGCGCGATCACGCAATTAGTGTGTGCGCCGCCCTCTGCCTGAGCGTCAGTGCGGAGGACGGGGAAGACATAGCAGCACTCGGCGGTGGAATGGAGGACAGGTGAATATAGCAAGTGACGGGGGCCTGAGCGACGAGAGGTGAGTATGTGATTTTTTTTTTAAATCGCAGCAACAGCATATGGGACAAATATCTCCATGGAGCATCTTATGGGGCCATGTGCAGTGTTATATGGGGGCAAATATCCAAATGGAGCATCTTATGGGGCCATGTGCAGCGTTATATGGGGCGAATATCTCTATGGAGCATCTTATGGGGCCATGTGCAGCGTTATATGGGGCAAATATTTCTATGGAGCATCTTATGGGGCCATGTGCACCATTATATGGGGCAAATATCTCTATAGAGCATCTTATGTGGCCATAATCAGCATTTGTGCAGCATTATATGGAGCAAATGTGTCTATGGAACATCTTATGGGGCCATAATCAGCATTTGTGCAGCATTATATGGGGCAAATGTCTGTAAGGAGCATCTTATGGGGCCATAATCAGCATTTCTGCAGCATTATATGGGGCAAATATTTCTATGGAGCATCTTATGGGGCCATAATCAGCATTTGTGCAGCATTGTATGGGGCAAATGTCTCTATGGAGCATCTTATGGGGTCATAATCAACATTTGTGCATTAGTATATGGGGCATATTTTAATATGGAGCGTCTTATGGGGCCCATTATAAACTGTATGGAGCATTATATGGGGCTCCTGATTCAAAATGGATATTCAAAAACACTTAACCTACTGATGTCTCAATTAATTTTACTTTTATTGGTATCTATTTTTATTTTTGACATTTACCGGTAGCTGCTGCATTTTCCACCCTAGGCTTATACTCGAGTCATTAAGTTTTCCCAGTTTTTTGTGGCAAAATTAGGGGTCTCGGCTTATACTCGGGTCGGCTTATACTCGATTATATACGGTATGTAATTTTAATTTTTTTACATTGCCCAGTTTTGCTGCTGTAAGCCACTGAAAATGTATTGTCGCGCGCTGGCTAGTCAAACGTATCTTAATGCCATATTAATATTTATTCACTCCTTACCCTGCCCTTAATTCCCGCAACCCCTCTACATTGGTGGTAGTGACTGGGTTCAGTCAGCCTATTGTACAGCTACATAGAAAAAAATGCTGTCATGCTCAGGTCAGGAGAACAGATGGCCAGTCTGAGGATTGTGATGTCTCCCTACTCGGGCTCTGGCTGGGAGTATGCATAACGCATACATTGCCACTGGACCCGGCTCAGAAACCACCAAATCCCCACTGCGCATAGTGTGTGCTGGGGGAATTCATAAGTCTGCAGTCACACAGAATGACTGCCTACATTTAATTTTGGACTGGACAACCCATTTAATGAACCTTAACTGAAAGGACAAGAAACATTTTTTACCAATTTGTTAAACAACATTCTATCAACGCAAACAATCCCAGCTATGATAATAACAGTAATATCTACAGTAAGGAGAATATACAGTGTGACGACGTCACTGGTAAGGTAATGGAGGGGAGATATGTTTCAGGACACCTAATGATATCAGTGATGTGAAATCAAAATATTTTCCTCCAGCACACTGCGTGTTGTGAGGTTTAAGATACAGTTGCGTACATGGGCTGACTTTTATGTGGTCATCTATAGAATGGGTGTTAAGATGTCCACCTTATCTCTACTTGCAGAGCTGTGTGATGACAGGACCTTGGTGATGTCACAATCATGTGATCAGTCTCGTGGTCTGGGGCTTAAATTGCTGACTTCCAAAAGGTTTCAGTGTGCAGTGTACCTGGAGAGAAAACACTCCAGGAAAGTGTTCGTACCCGTGTAGCATGTTAAGGACCTGTACCGTGGATATTGTACCCATGAGCAGGCTGAACCCCAATAGGGTTTTTTGCTTTGTTTTGCTGTTTTGCCCAGAGGGCTGTGTTTATTTTCACAGCTTGGTTTATTTTGCATTCAATAAACCAAGCATGTTCTTAAAGAGACAGTGTTCCGTTATGCCTCTGTGTCCAGCTGAATGAGCAATCTACCACAACAATAAGATACTTCTATTCAAGAAAATAATCTGCTGGACTATATAAAATCCATTGCTGGCTAGTGCATAGTTTAAACTAATATCCCTTAGTATTAGTATTCCCACACTGTCAGTAATGTTGAGATTTGTATATTTTTGTTATCTCATCAGTCACTTACCTCAGGAAACACTTTTAGGGTATGTTCACACGTTCAGGATTTCCATCCTTTTTTTTTCCTGACTGTTTTTTAAAAAACTGCAGCTCTTGGCAGAAAACGCAGGTCCTTTTTTTGGTCCTTTTTTGGTCCGTTTTTGATGCGTTTTTTGATGCGTTTTTTGATGCGTTTTTTTGATGCAGTTTTCTAGCCAGAGTCTGTGTGTTTTCTAGGAATTTTTTTAGGGTTAAAATGGCTGAAAATACCCTAACCCTACCCCTAACCCTAACCCTACCCCTAACCCTACCCCTAACCCTACCCCTAACCCTAACCCTACCCCTAACCCTACCCCTAACCCTAACCCTACCCCTAACCCTAACCCTACCCCTAACCCTACCCCTAACCCTAACCCTACCCCTAACCCTAACCCTACCCCTAACCCTAACCCTACCCCTAACCCTACCCCTAACCCTAACCCTACCCCTAACCCTACCCCTAACCCTAACCCTACCCCTAACCCTAACCCTACCCCTAACCCTACCCCTAACCCTACCCCTACCCCTATTCTAACCCTACCCCTAACCCTACCCCTAACCCTACCCCTACCCCTATTCTAACCTTAGTGAAAAAAAAAAAAAATTCTTTATTTTTTTTATTGTCCCTACCTATGGGGGTGACAAAGGGGGGGGGGGGTGTCATTTACTATTTTTTTATTTTGATCACTGAGATAGGTTATATCTCAGTGATCAAAATGCACTTTGGAACGAATCTGCCGGCCGGCAGATTCGGCGGGCGCACTGCGCATGCGCCCGCCATTTTGCAAGATGGCGGCGCCCAGGGAGAAGACGGCCGGACGGACACCGGGACGCCGGGTGAGTATAAGGGGGGGAGATTAGGGCACGGGGGGGGCATCAGAGCACTGGGGGGGGGCATCGGAGCACTGGGGGGGCATCGGAGCACGGGGGGGCGGGATCGGAACACGGGGGGGGCAGCCACACTCCGCCCACGCACTTCCGCCCGCTCCCCGCACTTCCTGCTGCAGCGGTTCTGCACATCAAACCGCAGTAAAACCCGCAGATATATTTTTGATCTGCGGGTTTTACTGCGGTTTGGACCTCACAATGGAGGTCTATGGGTGCAGAACCGCTGCGGCTCCGGAAAAAGAATTGACATGCTCCTTCTTTTTTCCGGGAGCTATTCAGCGCGTCTTTTTTTTTACAATTTCCGGACCATGTGCACAGTGTGTCCTGTTTTCCATAGGGTACAGTGTACTGTACCCTGCATGGAAAACAGCTGCGGAACCGCAGCGGCAAAACCGCTGCGGTTCCGCGGTAAAAAACGCACTGTGTGAACATGGCCTTATAATTTAACCAATATCAAACATGACTTGTGGATGTGAACACTGACATCTGACCTTTTCTGCCTTTGCAAAAGTTACATAATAGTTATCTATTAACAGAATGTTCTAGGAAAATATCCAGTCTGAAGTGAATTCATTTAAAGGGAACCTGTCACCATGAAAATGCCGTCCAGTCTGCATGCACAATGTTATAAAGCAGGGGGAGCTGAGAAGATACATATACGGTATATAGTTTTGTGAGAAAAGTTTCAGTATAACCTGTGTTTCATCATTTAAACCTCTGTTCTTTTGGGGGTTTTGGTCAAGTGGGCAGTCCTATCAGGGACTGACAGCTATATAAGTGTAATATAACGTGAGGTCTGATCATACCAGGAAAATGAAGATGACCTTGACCATGGTACTTATAAAAACAACAATTTTATTAGCATATAATACCAACATATATAGAATAAATAAAGAGATACTGGACCATACAAAATGAGGGACAAAACTACCATAGGCTAAACCCTAAATCTGGGCCGACATCACATGTGAATACATGGTGTACATTTTAAAGGTGCATCTCATAAAACATAGCTATTAGAATATATAGTATATGTGATGGAATAACCATTATATATCCAATGTCCCAGCAAAGTATATAGAGGTAAGCAAATTCTAATCCTCCCTGGTAACATGCATATCTCAGCACTCAGGAGGTAGATAACACTAATCCTCAAATATATGCTTTCTCAGCCCTGGAATAAACATATGGAACAAACTATTTAAAATATTAAAGCACAGGTTATATTGATTGTTTTCTCATAAAACTATATATCAGTCCACTCAGTTTGTCTTGCTTTGTAACATTGTGCCTGCAGATCAGATGGCATTTTCCTGCTTTAAGCATTTAGTTAAATCCTTTCCAATCATTTTGTTGTTATGAGGAGAGACACCACTGGTGGTGTCTGTCAGCAGCTTACTCCTCTCTCACCATTCAGAATAGAAGCATACTTGGCTTACCTAGGGATGTATGTATATAGGGGATTGGGAAAGATAGATGTCTGGTCAATGAACATTCAGATCAACTGGTATCGGGTAAGTAGGCAGGCCAACTGCTGCCATTAAACAGCTACATGAAAGTTGATTGGCTCTTTATTGGCCTGTTTAGACAGGTAAACAGTACTTCCGTGTGCACAGACCAATCTATCTATATAATCGTCTAAGGGGCACTTCCGTCTGTTTGTCTGTTTGTCTGTCTGCCACGGAAATCCCAAGTCGCTGATTGGTCGCGGCCAGCCAGCGACGGGCACAGTCCGGCCGCGAAATGGCAGCTCCCTACTCCCCTGCAGTCAGTGCCCCCTCCATACTACCACCCAGTCAGCGCCCGCCGCCCACATAGCATTTTAGCAGTCCGTTAAACCAACTGTGCTACACCGCGGCATAATGCAGTCTGTTAACGCTGCTATTAACACTGTGTGACAAACTTTTTACTATTGACGCTGCCTATGCAGCATCAATAGTAGAAAGATATAATGTTAAAAATAATTTAAAAAATAAAAAATGGTGCTATTCTCACCTTCCGCTGTCCACTGATGCGCGCGAGCGGCGAGGCTGCCGCCAGCTTCCGTTCCCAGTGATGCATTGCGAAATTACCCAGATGAGACCGCTAAGTCATCTGGGTAATTTTGCAATGCATCACTAGGAACGGAAGCTGGTGGCAGCCTCGCAAGCATCGGGACAACTTCACTGGACGCCAGAGGGTGAGTATATAACTATTTTTAATTTAATTTTTTTTTTAACAGAGATATGGTGCCCACACTGCTGTATACTACGTGGACAGTGTTATATACTGCGTGGGCTGTGTTATTTACTGCGTGGGCTGTGTTATATACTACGTGGCTGCTATATACTACGTGGCTGCTATATACTACGTGGCTGCTATATACTATGTGGCTGCTATATACTATGTGGCTGCTACATACTATGAGGCTGCTATATACTACGTGGGTGTGCTATATGCTACGTGGCTCTGTTATATACTACATGGCTCTGCTATATACTACGTGGCTGTGCTATATACTACGGACTGTGCTATATACTACATGGCTGCTATATACTACGTGGCTGTGCTATATACTATGTGGCTCTGCTATATACTATGTGGCTGTGCTATATACTACAGGCTGTGCTATATACTATGTGGCTGCTATATACTACGTGGTTGTGCTATATACCACGTGGCTATGCTATATACTACATGGCTGTGTTATATACTCCGTGGCTATACTATGTCCTGCACCCCGAACCCCTGACATCCAGCGCCCCGAACCCCCGACATCCTGCGACCAATCAGCGACAGATGCAGTCCAGCTGCAAATTGACACGGGATTTAAAACCACGCTTCGCTGATTGGTTGCTAACCGGCCGGCTGCGACCAATCAGCGATATTGGCATGAGATTTAAACACCGCTTCAGTGATTGGTAGCTCACGGACAGCCACGACCAATCAGCGATATTGGCGGCCAGCTAGGCGCAACCAATCAGTGATATTGGCGCAGAATTTAACCCCCACTTACAGCGCAACGTACATACCTACATACATAGTCTAGAATACCCGATGCGTTAGAATCGGGCCACTATCTAGTGGTTAATAAAATCGTTCTGTGCACATGTAATATCATGTTATTGGTATCACACAATATGATGTGCTGACAATAATGATGATTTGTAATGGGACTTTGGCAGCACAGATTGACTGGTTAAACCAAGTACAGGTGCTCATGCTTCACGGCAGACCAAATCATTTATATACAATCCTACCTGCTTGTTTTCCATCTATCTCTGCTTTTCTCGGGCTCTATGAAGTCAGAAATGTCAATCAAAGAAGAGATAGGGGGGTGGAGGTGAGTCGCCCGCCAGGGCCGTGGGGTACTCGGTACTGGGACCGGTAATTAAAGGGAATGTCATGGTGGCTGCGACCCGGTCCGCGGACCTGGGCGCCCAAGTAAAAGGGAAAGGTATTTTAAAGGGGTTTGTGAATAAAGATTGTTCGTGATGCCACCTGTGGTATTCAGTCAGTGGGGACCGAAGCTGCTTAAAGGGATCCTCTGGGGTGATGGTATTGCAGCTAAGATGGTATAACTTCCCACAGGTGAAGTTGGGTCCCCAGGGCTCCCGGTGTGTAGATGAAGATGGTGAGTGGTGCAATAAAGAAATGGAGGGCACAGGTTTACAGTCTCTTTACCAGGTTTACTAGAGACTTCAGATATCCACAGTCTAGGGCACCAGATCACAGGTACAGGCAGGGTCCGGCTGGCTTGGAAGCAAGTTCAGAATCCCCTTTACCAGGTGGAGTTAGAAGCCTTCCTACCAGTGCTTTGATGTAGTCCATTGCTGCCTGTGGCTCCTATCAAGGTCCTCACAGTCCTCCTTTAAGGTGGGACACAAACCCGTATGACAGGTGGCTCGAGCCTTTTCACAGGGTCTCTATCACAACCCGGGCTCTATGCACCACTGTGTCTCCTGGGTATTAGAGTGGACAAGTTACGTGTAGTCCAGCTGTCCTGATGGTTTCTGCTGTGCCTCCTAGAGTCGGACACAACCTCTGTCTTCCAGCTGCCAGAATCTGCACTCTTCAGGGAGGTAGTCGAGTCACAGCTATTCTCCCCAGGTTTCATTCTCCTGTGCTTCACTCTCCTGCACACTGTCTACAAACAGTTCTTTCCTTCTGTATTCTCTCTATCCAGGAGCTGCAGCACCTCTGGCTGCACGGCCCCTCACATGTCTCTCTGGCTCAGACTGCTCCAGTCTGCTGTCTGGCACCAACTAACTTTCCCTCCAAGTCAGAATATATATATAGGGGAGCCACCCATAAGCTGGATCAGAGCTCCCCCTTCTGGCCTGGAGTGTGAACATGTTGTATGCTATTGTTACCTGATAGAGATCTTCCCTTGCTTCCAAGCGTTACATCACTCTCCCCATGAGTTCTTCTTTGTTTAATGGCTTGTGACTATCCATATTCCTCTTGATTACATTCCAGATGTTTTCAATTAGGTTCAGGTCCGGAGATTGGGCTGGCCATGACAGGGATTTGATGTAATGGTCCTTCATCCACACCTTGATTGACCTAGCTGTGTGGCATGGCACATTGTCCTGCTGGAAAAACCTGTCCTCAGAGTTGGGGAACATTGCCTGAGCAGAAGGAATCAACTGTTTTTCCAGGATAACCTTGTATGTGGCTTGATTCATACGTCCTTCACAAAGATTAACCTGCCCAATTCCAGCTTTGGTGAAGCATCCCCAGATCATCACCGATCATCCACTAAATTTCACAGTGGGTGCAAGACACTGTGGCTTGTATGCCTCTCCAGGTCTCCGTCTAACCATTAGATGACCAGGTGTTGGGCAAAGCTGAAAATTAAACTCATCAGAGAAGATTACCTTACTCCAGTCCTGTATGGTCCAAACCTTATGGTCTTTGGCAAACTTCAGCCTGGCTGTCCTTTGCTTCTCATTGATGAAAGGCTTTTTTCTAGCTTTACATGACTTGAGTCTTGCCTGTTACGAACTGTTCTTGCTGTGCACTTCACCCCAGCTGCCATTTGCCATTCCTTTTGTAGGTCACTTGATGTCATCCTGCGGTTGCTGAGTGACATTCAAATAAGATGACGGTCATCCCGGTCACTGGAGTGTCGCTTTCGCCCTCTGCCGGTCTGTAGCTTTATTGTCCCCAATGTCTGCTGCTTAACCTTGTTGTAATGGACTGCCATCTTAGAAATTTTAAGGATGGAGGCAATATGACGCTCACTGTGTCCCTCTGCTAGTAAAACCAGAATTGAGCCCTTCTTTTCCTCCCTCAAGACTTTTTTTCAACTCCTTTGGCATGGTTAAAAGTTGTTTTTTCATTCCTATTACTTTTGGGATCTTACTAGCACTTTTTTGCCATCCAGCTTTTCCTATTGCAAGAGGATTGTGAACACCACAGCAGTGTTTTTTATACTTACCTTAGTTAAATAAGATTTGGTTCAGGTGATCACCTAATCAGAAGCACATTAAGTTGAATGAGGTGTACTCTGGTTTAAATTCAACTGACACTGGAATGGAATGGCTGTCAGACATTTAGAGAAGCTGATTTTTTAAAAACTGTGCAGTGGTCTCTTAATTTTTGCCAGAACTGTATGTGAGCAGCCTCACACAGAAAAATAGTGGCAGCAGCTGAGAAGGATGAACTGTCAAGTACTAATTGTGCAATGTGTGGACATTTCTGGATGCCTCATACATCAAGAGAATGGAGTCACTTAACCTGTTTGGCTCCATAAAGGAGTATGTGAATTAGGTGGTATTCTGTGTCTGTGGCTCGCTCAACTGTAGTTTATGGAAGTTCTAAATTATTAGGCAGTAAGTAAAAAACCCATGATCTATTGTAGAGAGCTGTGTGCTAGCATCACTTCTCGCTCTTTAGACCATAGTCACACTTTTTTTTATGAGGCTTTAGAGAAGGATATTACTAAAAATGAACATAAAAATACTTCAAATACGCTTTGAATAAGCTTCCTTTTAGTTTTAATGAAAAATATTCAAAATAATGTGGAAAAAACTACACTGTGTGTGGTATAGGAGTTATCCAGTTTAAATTTAACATGGTTTTGATGTGCATTTTGGAACAGACTGATTCTAAATCTTCATAAAAAAAACTCAATTTGAACGTACCATTAGAGTTCTGATTTCTGGAGGTAAGAGTCATGTAAGTAGAATTTGTACCTATCAGTCATTTGTGGTATACACTTTTTATATGCCACAAGTATAACCCCTTTAATTTTTAGTGTGGACCTCGGACTGGTATAGTATGACAATGTGACTTTTGGACTAAGAAAGGTTGTGTACCCCCGCTATAGAGACACAATACATATCCCCTGTGAAACTTGTTCCACTGAATGAAAATCTAGGCTCCAAGAGACCATTTATAAGGCAATATTGGTTAATAGTCATCTAAAATAGATTGCACTGTATTATACTTCCATTATAGAGAACATGTCAGCAGGATTTTATAATGTAAAGTAAAGACATGACTGTAATGGTGCTGCTTTGTAGGATAAACTGATATCTTTGGTGAAGCTATTTGCTTGGTTTTTCTTCTGTAATCACCATTTGAGGCTTTCTGCTAATTAGATTTGGGTGCACAGGGACCAATCTGTGCACTGGGTCTTCTCCTCCTGTCTGCAATTCCCCAGATCCTCTGCTGCCTCTAGTCAGTCTGTGAATGACAGGTCACTGCTAAGATTTCACACAGAGGAGACAGGTCATTCAAAACCCGGAGGAAGGAGGAGACGCCAGGGAATCACAAACATAGAGGAGAAGACCCCGTGTACAGTCCGGCCCCAGTGCACCAAAATCTAATTAGCAGAAAACTTCAAATGGTGAGTACAGAAGAACAAGAAAGATTTCTACACCAAAGGTATGAATGTAATCAGTGCAACAGTGCCATTACAGTCATACTTTACAGTACGAAATCGTGCTAATAGGTTCTCTATAAATAACAAATGGTGTTTGAAGGAAAAAGAGATTGTCATGGTTCTACCATGCTGTGAGTGACAGCTCAGCCACTCTATAGGCCTGCTGGGTCTTCCAGGTGTCCACCATTCTGGGTGATTACTTGGCCTTGTAGCTGGCTGACTGTTATCAGCTCTTGCCAGTTGCAGCTTTTGGCTCAGTGGTGTGTTTGCTATGTATTCTTTTCTTTGTTGCTGGACCTTGGATTTGCTTTTTTGACTACCCGTTTGTATTAACCCTTTTGCCTTGATGCACTCTGACCTTGTTTTCCTGACCCTGGACTTTGCCTTTGTCTACTATTTGTCCTCAGACTCCTTGACTTCCACACTCACTGCTTGCCCATGAGAAGTGACTCAGCATCACAGAGACATTCTCTAGTGGTGTGTTTAGGATTTAGTTTAGAAATTGATCGTGTTGTTTTTTACAGTTTTTCCCACTGTGAAGAAGAGAGAATTATATGTGATAAAAGATGATAATATATAATTTTATACAAAAAGAGAAGCTCACAAAATGTAATTCGTGTTAAAAGGAACCTGTCACCAGGTGTGGCCGATACGAGTTACGGCCACCGCCTTTCAGGGCTTATCTACAGCATTCTATAATACTGTAGATAAGCCCCTGATCTGACCTGCAAGAGAAGAAAAATGACTTTTATTATACTCACCAGGGGGCAGTCCGGTCCAATGGGTGTCACAGGTCCTGGTCTGATGCATCCCATCTTCTTGCAATGCTGCCCTTCTGCTTTCTACACAGTGTCCCCGGCATCACGCTCCTGCGCACGCATACTTATCTGCCCTTTTGAGGGCAGAGCAAATTCCTGCCGTGAGAAGGAGCTGGGCCTCTCTGACCTTTCCCGATGCCGCCACACTGCAGTAGTTTGCGCTGCCCTCAACAGGGCAGATAAGTATGCGTGCACATGAGCGCGATGTCGGGGAGCCCGTGGGGATGACACATGGACGTGTCATCCAGATGAAGCAAGCAGGAGGGCGGCATCACAAGAAGATAGGAGGCGCCGGACCAGGAACTGCGACACCCATCGAACCGGACTGACCCCAGGTGAGTATAATAAAAGTATTTTTCTTCTTGTGCAGGTCAGATCGGGGCTTATCTATAGTATTATAGAATGCTGTAAATAAGCCCTGAAAGGCGGTGGCCGGTAACTTATATCGGCCAAACCCGCTGACAGGTTCCCTTTAAAGTCCAGCAGATGATTTTCGTGCTAATCTCTCATTCAGACATTTCCCAGATACATATTTATATATTCATATGTAATGCAGTGCCCTGTACTCTGTATTTTCCCATTTCCTCACTGCTTCATTCTATCCCATTAATTCTGCTGGTCTTCAATGGCAAATACAATTTAAGTTCTACAAATCAGCGCTGTTTGGAGATTTCATAGCAGAAAAAAACAAAAGAATGTTTTTTAGACAAACTTTATTAGCAAAGAAAAGAGCACCTTTTACTTGTGTATTATTATATTTGACTTTATGCAGTAAAGCTTATACATGTCGTCACTATTATTGTGTACCATAAATGCATTCTTTCATAACCTCAGTAAGTTTTGTCGAGGTGACAGTAAAAGACAAATACATTTTTATAGCACAAAAACTTGATCTCTTTGATGAGGTTTTTGCCATTTAGTGGCTGTGACAGAAATTACTCTGTTCTGACTATGACTAATGAAGGTGGAGTGACAGCTGACCACAGTTCCTTTCATTTCTCTAGGAATTATGGAAACAGCACTGCTCAATTGCTCCTGGCAGTTTTGATCTCTCCATCTCCAGTTGTTGGACTGGGATGGTGTTATTCTAATAACAATTTCAGATGGAAATAACCCATTTGAAATAGCAAAAATAGTATTACTTACCCATCCACCCTGCCACTACAGCGCTACCTCCCTGCACCTCCCATGAGTAAAAACCTTTTTGACAGTGAGGGAAATCAGTGAGTGGAACAGGCTGCCATGAGAAGTGGTGAGTTCTCCTTCAATGGAGGTCTTTAGAGGCTGAACAGACATCTGTCTGAGATGGTTTAGTGAATCCTGCATTGAGCAGTGGGTTGGACACGATGACCCTAGAGGTCCGTTCCACCTCTACCATTCTATGATTTTATTAATTTTTAGGAGATCAAGTAAATGGGTTATTAACGTTTGAAAGCCAATTACCTTTTTAACTTTACTTTCTTTTGCCATCTTTTAAAACAAGTTGAATTCCAGTAGTAAATGAATATCAGCACCATTACTCTAGCTGTGGTTGCTAGAATTAATCAAGTAATAAACCACAAGATTTGCCAAATAGCAGATCAATATTTTTATATGTGCACATGACAAGGAGGAAAAATCTCTATTTCTTCAGACTAAAATTGATGGAATAATGGAAAGTCGAAGATTTTAACTCTTGTTCATGAAGTGCGGTTGTCTATGTTTTTTTTTGTTAAACCAAAACCAGGGCTAGATTTCAGGAGAGAAATTGTATTTATGGATGGAGACACATACTAATGGTCCCAACTCCTCATGACTGAGGTTGTTCTTGATGAGGGGTCAATGTGGAGTAATAAGCTCCTAATTCACTAAGAGGAACACACCTCTTCATGAATCAGGCGGCATCTTAAAAGTGAAGTCTGAGGCTGGAGTAAGGGTACCATCACACTATACGATTTACCTACGATCACGACCAGCGATACGACCTGGCCGTGATCGTAGGTAAATCGTAGTGTGGTCGCTGGAGAGCTGTCACACAGACCGCTCTCCAGTGACCACCGATGCCGAGGTCCCCAGGTAACCAGGGTAAACATCGGGTTACTAAGCGCAGGACCGCGCTTAGTAACCCGATGTTTACCCTGGTTACCAGCGTAAAAGCAAACAAACAGCACATACTTACATTCTGGTGTCCGTCAGGTCCCTTGCCGTCTGCTTCCCTCTGCTTCCCGCACTCACTGCCGGCCGTAAAGTGAAAGTGAAAGCACAGCACAGGTCACCGCTGTGCTCTGCTTTCACTTTACGGCCGGCAGTCAGTGAGTGCGGGAAGCAGAGGGAAGCAGACGGCAAGGGACCTGACGGACACCAGAATGTAAGTATGTGCTGTTTTTTTTTTTTTACATTTACGCTTGTAACCAGGGTAAACATCGGGTTACTAAGCGTGGTCCTGCGCTTAGTAACCCGATGTTTACCCTGGTTACAAGCAAACGCATCGCTAGATCGGTGTCACACACACCGATCTAGCGATGCCAGCGGGAGATCCAGCGACGAAAGAATGTTCCATACGATCTGCTATGACGTACGATTCTCAGCAGGATCCCTGATCGCTGCTGTGTGTCAGACACAGCGATATCGTATGGATATCGCTGGAACGTCATGAATCGTACCGTCGTAGCGATCGAAATGGGACTGTGTGACGGTACCCTAAGATTCATGGCATAAGATACACTACAACTCGTCATGAATTAGTTGAGCAGAGCAAGCATTGCCCGCCTCATCAGTGTCACATCCCGTCCTGCCCCAAATTTCAGGCGTAACACTTTGATTAATTGGGTCCTGTGTCTGAATTTGGCTGGATACACTGTGCAGTTTTAGTTCAGTTTTCGTAATAGTTTTTGAGTATTATTAGTGGATAAAAAAAGAAAAGATTTGGATATCTCATTTTGTTTGTATCTATTTATGAGTCTGTCTCCGAAAACCTTACCAAAAGTAAAACAAACATTTTTTCTGTGAAAAGGCCCCCCAATTTTTTTTTATTGAATTGGGGCTCATTTAGAGAAACGTAAAATCAGCCTGTGTGTTGCCGATGGAGATCATGGACCGCACATGGAGAGCACACAGGCCCATTATAGCCACTGCACGTGGCCAATTTTAAACATGGACCGATGGTCTGCATGGAAAATAATCAGAGCATGCCCAACACTGGTCCATGTCCCCATAAGGCCTATAACTATAACTATAATAATCACAAGACACCTTTAATAGTTGGAATAAAATGGCTGTGAGGTTTTATTTTGGGTTACAAAATCCAATTAATTAAATAAATAACCATTAAACAATATCCATAAGTTCATAAGTCCAAATGTCCATAAACTTCCAGAAACCAAATCCACCCAAAGTTGAGTGATTTTTACCCACAAATAAAACCAAACGACAGGTGAATGATAACATAAAGGGAGGGAGGGCGGGCTCTTCTTTTCTTCAAGCGCCGGCGAACTGAGTATCCAATGCCGGCGCTCAGGTATATATAATAACAGAATCTGCCCAGCAACTGATTGACAACCAATCATCCATCAAAAGTTTAGGCGGGCAAAAAGCCAGTCAGAACCAGATCTGACTGCTTTTACATACAGTAACAGTAAAATAACCTGACCTCAACTTGACCCCTAATAATTATAGCATAAATGAATGTGCCAGGCCTATGTGGACATGGGACCCCCGCTATATTACTGCTGTCTGAGCGGGGGGGCTTACATGTCCCCATAAGGCCTATAACTATAACTATAATAATCACAAGACACCTTTAATAGTTGGAATAAAATGGCCGTGAGGTTTTATTTTGGGTTACAAAATCCAATTAATTAAATAACCATTAAACAATATCCATAAGTTCATAAGTCCAAATGTCCATAAACTTCCAGAAACCAAATCCACCCAAAGTTGAGTGATTTTTACCCAAAAGGCCAAGGATCAAAGATCCGAGGCCCCCCCCCCAAACCACACAGCCATTTTTCGATTATATTGCCCATGTTAAGATTAAATATATCAAGTCCGATATCGGATAAATGAACCAAATCATTTCTGAACATCCCTGGTAAAAAGCCTTCTAAGTCTGTATGTCTAAAAGAAAACCCAGAAATAAGAGGTAAAAACTTCTTCATGGAGAAATTAACCCTCATCCGGATCTTATCCAAAAATGAAAGCTGATTACAGTGCCAAGCATGCCTGGGAATGATTTCTGAAAAAACGACACCAGACAACGGAAAAGTCTGTCTTAAATAAGTAAGATCTGACAGCTTAATGGCCAATAAATTCAAAGTGTTGATTCTCCCTAAATCATTCCCAGCGAGATGCACTACAATTAAATCCGGATAAGGGAACCTCTCCAAACAACCCTTTACCTCATTCACCAAAGAAGGCCATTTCAGGCCGCGAATGCCGTGCCAAAAGACTTGAACTTTAGAAGAATGGAACAACAGATTTTCAGAATATGATCGAAGGCTGGCCCTCTTCTGAGCCCAGAAGACAAATGAATGCCCAACGATCCAAATAACTGCAGGGTATAAGAGAAATGAAAATTAATCGGGATATAAATCAGGACGAACATAAATTTTGAATCTTTTCGACTCCCATCTTCCCATTTTTTTAATTCTATCGTCAGATAGGCCAGCTCTTGAGGCTTCTGTAGCCGCACCTATTCTGAAAGAATGGGAAGTAATTTTGAGATGACCTTTACCCAAAAATGCCAAACACTTCTTTAAAATAAAATTGAATTGAAAGACCGTCACCGGGGAAGAATCACTATGAATAAATAGGGAGCCTTCAGCCGGAGGCCTAAACGTAATCCATTTGGACACACTAGCCACAGGACAAATTTTAGAGTCAGGGAACGAATTCAATCTTAGTTCAGATCCTCTCCCCAGCTGATCCGTTTTAGACCTCCTTATAAACAAAAGTAAAAACGACTCAAAAATTCTGACGTCCGAGAGCATGAGCCCTGATGAAACAGATTTCTTGGCTGATACTACCTCACTAACCCTCAGCGCCCCAAAAAAGGAGATGGAAAATATGGTATTAAACAAAAGCGCTTCCTCAAAGTTCTTACAAACGTGCGCAAGGGCAGAACAAATGTCAATTAACAAAGAAATAGAAATAGGGCGCCTTGAATCCGGAAAAAACCTTTCCCTTTTCAGGCCCTTCAAAAATTGCTTAACTAAGAAAAATTCCGTTAACGCAGTACCGCCACGCAATTTCAAAAAGAAAGAGACTCCCGCAAAGCTTTTGGCTATTGCGGAGTAAGATAAGCCCTGCTTGACCAGGGACTCTGCGAATTTCAAAGCCGAAGTCGGGTCAGGAACAGAGGCGTCAAAACCGAAAAGCACAGAAAAATCAACCCATTTCTTCCATGCAGCTGAGTAATCAGCCCATGATCTGTTTGATAAAGAATTCTGAATAAAATAGGGAACTATATCAGAATCAGGTCCTGAATTGAAAGGGGGCAATCGTACGCCTCTTTGTCTGCCATAGGGACCTGCAGATAAAAATCACACCACTGACGATGTAGTATAAGATCAGTCACATAACTAAGTTTACTACTTCCCAAAACTGCCTTTAACCAAATATTGCAGTTCAAACATTCCAAAACCAATTTTCTCAAAATTTTTGCTGCATATGCATTTTTGGATGATAGGGTATTGATTGAAAAAATTACTGCCTGATTCGTGGAATGCAGTAGAACCCTGGAATTTCGCAATTCAAGGCCCCATAAGCAAGTACATAGCAGGATTGACAAAAGCTCAGTAATAAAAGGGTTCTTGTTTAATTTTCTAGCAACCCAATTGACAGGCCAGTCTAAGGATACCCAGTGTTATTGAAACAAACAAGCTACTCCTAGAGTGGCATCTGCAGAAAAAAACGAGGGGAATAGAATCCGAAGAGACAAAGGGAGATTGGATTATTGATCTGCCATTAAAACCCGCTAAAAATGATAGCCAGATTCTGGCGTCCTCTTTTACCTCGGAACACAATCTGATATGAGAATTAGGGGAAGAATGCCCCTTAGTAGCTTCGTAAAGCGACCTGGAAAAAACCCTGCCAATCGGAATGACCCTTAAGGAAAAGTTCAGTAGCCCCAGCAGGGACTGAAGCTCCTTAAGAGTGATTTTGTCTTTTGCTAATAAGTTTTCCAGAGAACTACGAAGCTTGTCAATTTTTTCCTGAGGCAGGACGGTTTCCATTTTGACCGAATCGATCGTGATGCCCAAAAATTCGATATGACAAGAAGGGCCTACTGTTTTCTCGTGGGCAATTGGGACTCCAAAAAATGCGCACAATTCAAGGAACCTAGAAAGAGTATTTTCACAAGACATAGATTGGGATGGGCCAACAAAAAGGAAGTCATCTAAATAGTGTAAAATACCTGCCTCACAACCGCTAGATTCCAAAACCCAATGCAAAAAACGGGAAAAATTCTCAAAATAGAAACAGGACAGGGAAAAACCCATAGGGAGGCATTTGTCAAAAAAGAAGCAGTTATCAAAATGAAAACCCAATGAATTAAACCCCTCCGGATGAACTGGGAGAAGTCTGAAGGCAGATTTAATGTCTGATTTGGACATAAGGGCATTAGGGCCGAATTTTCTAAGCATATCCAGAGCGCCATCAAAGGAGGAGTAGGTGACAGAACACATTGTCTTGTCCACCTCATCATTCAGTGATTGACCGACTGGATAAGATAAGTGGTGAATCATCCGGAAGGAACCCGGCTCCTTTTTGGGAACAATACCCAGGGTGGATAAGCGAAAATTTAAATATGGGGGGGGACAAAAAGGGGCCGGCGACTCTGCCTAACTCAACTAAAACACAACCCGAACCTTTGAATTGAGGAACACGAAAACCTAAAGAGAAACCGTCATATAGTAAACTACTGATCTCCCTGTCTGGGTATTTGCTTAGCCAGTGGACCATTTTTTCCAGTCTCACTGGCGATTGAGCCTTTTGAAATTGATTCCTTAGAGGATTGCTGGGCAGCCTGCTTTTTAAAACATTTGGACATTGAGTGGGAATTCCCACAGAAAGAACATTCATGCCGAAAACGGCAACTATTGTTCCACTTACAGAAAGAATCATTGTAAGCAAAACAAACACCTTTTTTGCTGACAGAAACAGAAGTCTGCCTAGTACCAGCATTCCTCATGGGAAGCATGAGATTAATCCATAAACCAATATCTTTTGATCCCCATTTTACCTCGGGGTGAACTGACAGCTTATCTCTAAATGCCTCATCATAACTGAGCCATGCGGAGCCACCAAAATTTCTAGAAGCCTCCAAAATAATGTCGACGTGTTGGAAGAGACTACTACAAAGGTTAGGTGATTTCTCTCCCAACACGGCAGCATAGATGGCAAACGCCTGGACCCAGTTATTAAAGGACCTAATACTACGTTTAGGGTCATCATGGTCAGATTTGTCATCTTTCTTCTCTGACTTAGGGGGGTGATCCCTACTTGGTAACAATGAAAACAGATCGACAAATTGATTATTCCAAATGAGCTCCTTAACTGAGGGGCTCAAATGGAATCCCAGTGGGGAAAGCTCACAAGTTAAAGCTTCCTTGAAAGGATTCAAAGGAGGCATACTAAGAGCAGGAGCTTCCGAGCGAAAAGGAGCAGGAGAAGCTGCTGCCCGAGATGAGCTATTAGCCTCGCTTAACGCTTCAGCTACTACAGACTTAATTAAGTCCCTTAACTGGCTCTGAGGGACAGACAAGGGGACATTACAAGTCTCACCCCTCGCAGGTCGGTCGTCCGATCTTCTTCCTCCTTCACAGCCTGCGCTCCAGCCCGCAGAACGGGGCAAGCGCAGCTGCCTGGCAAGTCTTGGGTCACGATCCTCCTCTTCTTCCGACGACAGGGGGGGGCGGAGCAGACCTCGAGCCCCGTGCAGCAGGTGCAGGAGCCGACCGGGCGCCAGCGGAGAGGGGCACCGCAGCGCTTTTACGGCCGGTGCCCTTTCTGGCTCTTCCGGCCGCTCCCGATGACGTGGATGGCTCACCCAGCTGATGGCCGCCGAAATCTCGCGGAGGGCTGCGAGACTTCGACGCGCAGCGGCGGCGTGACTTCCCGCTTGCTTCCAACGTGCCGAGCCTGGACGCCGCAGGAGACGGAGCAGGGGAGGAAGTTGCTTTCTGTCTTCTGGTCCTCACCGGAGGGCTCACGGCAGCCGGAGTCCCCGCTTCTTGACCCGCAGCTGGCACCGCAAGTTCACTACAGGAGGAGGAGGGATGGCTTTGGAGGCTGCTAATGGAGGTTTCATAGCCAAGCAGCTCCTCAGCCAATCCTCTCCGTCCTCCCCGCCGGCTCTTGACAGGAGTTCCTGAAGGAGCTTCTCCATCACTCGGTGAGATCTCTTCTTTTCTTCAAGCGCCGGCGAACTGAGTATCCAACGCCGGCGCTCAGGTATATATCATAACAAAATCTGCCCAGCAACTGATTGACAACCAATCATCCATCAAAAGTTTAGGCGGGCAAAAAGCCAGTCAGAACCAGATCTGACTGCTTTTACATACAGTAACAGTAAAATAACCTGACCTCAACTTGACCCCTAATAATTATAGCATAAATGAATGTGCCAGGCCTATGTGGACATGGGACCCCCGCTATATTACTGCTGTCTGAGCGGGGGGGCTTACATTCTACAGACCAGAATAATGCATGCAATGTAAAGGTAACTTTGGCACCCATCTTTAGTGTGCAGCGTCATGTGTTCATCCACATTGAGTGGATGTGACTCTGCCATTTTTCCATATGGTCGTCTAAGCGTTATTATGTTGGCATATTATTTGCCAAAAGATATTAGAGGGAACCTGTCACCCAAAATGTAAATTAAACCACTTAAAGATTCATATAGGGGAATTATTAATTTGAGTTGAAGCACAGACCCTTCCCTTCGGTTCACATTTAACTGATAAATCAGCAGCAGCTTCCGCAGCAGAGTTATTGCCAGCAATGCAAGTTAGCTCTGGTTCTATCCCACCCCTAGATTATCTAGCAATAACTTGGAATATCTGGGTGGGAATCAGTAGTAATGTAGTAGTGACCTTCATCGAAGAAGGAACAAGACTTTGTTCAATTTACGTATCAAAATGGTCATTGTACCCAGTAAATAAGTCACATTCCCAGCTCACTTATATAAATGGTGAGTGTATGAAATCACATATCACCTTTAGCCCTTTCTAGCTGTCAGCAAACAAAAGACTCAATGATTAGGTAAATGTCTAACGCTATAGCACAAAGGAAGAAAGAAAGCTTAATCTAAGGATCAATGTTTTCATCATGTGGGACCTTGACAAAATACAAAGTTTAGATCCACTAACTATGTTTCACCAGGTTTTTGCTATGCATTCTGATAGGACCATAATATATAGGCTGAGACCCTGATACCAGCGATGTGTCACTTACTGGTCTGCTTGCCGTCATTTTGATACAATCGCAGTTTTCTCTGCTCCAGCTCCAGCAGAGCTCAAAATTCTAAGCTCTGTAAACCCCGCCCACGTCTCTGATTGGCAGATTTCTTTGTTTACTGTACTTTGAGATAAAGCTGCTGATCAGTGGTGGGGGTGTGGTTACACAGAGCAGTTGACTAGGAGGCAAGTGACACCTAGTCCTGTAGTGATAATCTCCTGCTGATGATACACTGATTTTCTTAAAAGAGCAACACGTAGCCCATTAAGTGGCAGATCACTGGAATCAGATCGCATAGCACAAATCTGCTGACAGATTCCCATCAATGAACGAGAGAATAAATTATAGCAATGATACATAATATACTTAATGAAAACACGGAACAGGCATGAATTAAATGTTTTCTTTCTAAAATAAGGGCTCACATATGGATCCACAATATTGTGGCGGTTGACTAGCTCTTATAAAAATTATAACTCTTTTATAGATTTCACTACTTTATATAAAAACTGTTCTATTATGTATGCCAAGTTAGGGTGCACCTTCTGTCTCGTCCATGAGGATCCTTCACACTTCCCTTTAGCTCGATTGATACACTCAGTTGCCCACAGTGAGTGTTGCCTGTTATGAATCCAGAGCTCTGCACCTCCGCACTAACACTACAGTAGCCCAGTGGGTGCACGCCTGCACAAGGTCAAATCATGAATGCTCTCATTCCTCTCTCCTGTCTACAGCATCTGCTCACAGCACATATGATCACACAGCGGCAAGTGGCAAGTTCAGACAGGAGAAGAATGAGAACGCGCCTCCACTGACACTGAGGGGAAGCTATGGGGAAATGCAAAGGCTGCTAATTAAGGGTGCACCAAAGACCCCCTCACTGCTGTACAAAATAAAAGCGGGTTTGTCTGCGCTGCTGGAGGGATTCCATGAAGGGTCTCAGGAGATCAAGATGAATGAAATGTGGTTTTAATATCTGCGCGTTTCAAAATTGTCCAACTTCTTCCTCAGGATACAACCACAGTTTGTGGAAGACGTTGGATAACTTTGAAACATGTAAATATTAAAAACACATTTCATTCATCTTGACCTGATTCCCTTCGTGGTATCCCACCATCAGCACAGAAAAAACGCTTTCATTTTGTACAGCAATTCCCCTGGGCCATTGACCAATATTTGCCTACAGATTGTTACATGTGCAACCCCATCAGGTGAGCAAGTATCATCACTGGATAATACCCTCTTTGCACCTCCTTTGTTTGCTTACCAGTCTACCTAGAAGGACCCCTCATTGGAATATGTAATAAACATATTTTTATGTAAACCTAAAGTATGATTTTTATAGGAGCTAAGTCTCTATACGAAGGTCCCATTTTAGTTTTGGTGGTGATCGACTACCTCTATGCTGCCTATGCTCAGATTTAAGGAATGTAATAAACCATTCTTCTGTATATGTTGTACGTACAGTGAGCTAGTGTGGACTAAACTTTTAGAAATAAGGTGTGCTATGTCTTAAGGCAGAAAGACACTGTGGTTGCTATCATTTAAAGCAAGTATTTATAAAGAACAGCCAATTTTGAGGCTAACATCATGAATACTTGTATTAGTAACACTGTGGGCAGAGTAATACAAATATATGTTTTGTTTTTTTTTGCACTCTTTTTTTGAGGAACTTTGCATTAATACTGCATGCTAAGGAGATTTTTTTTAATCTTTTTGACAGTTTACTATGAGTAGTACCAGTCAACAATGCAAAAGAGAAGATTACCCTTTGTGTACTATGATCGAGCGCTCATTTATTCGATTTGATGATCTTGACAGCTTTCGAGCTCCTGTAGCAACGTAATTACGTTTTATGGACTTAAAAGGTGCCCATTAGATAGTAGTTAGCTATCTATCCCCAACCCCTCATACACACTCATGCTCGGCTGAACGTGCAAGGGTGTTCATTAGGCCTCCTTCACACGTCCGTAGAAAACACGTATGTGAAAGACACGCGTCAATCATGAGACCTTTCTTACATGAGCGTGTTATTAGTGTTTTTTACAGTATAGATAAAAAAAGAAATTACACAGCTTCTCCTATACTTTGCAAAGTTAAACATGGACAGCACACGGATGGCAGACAGATAGCAAAGGATCCGTGTTTTTCACAGATCCATAAACTTGTTTTGGCCCCTGTCATCCGTGGTGCCGTAAAAAACCGGACAAGTCTCCGTGTGTTTTACATGGTCTGTGTAAAAACATGGACATGTGGACCGCAGCATAGGTTATAATGGGTACGTGTGGTATCTGTGAAAATAACGGATACCACATGTACTGGAAACAAGGACGTATGAAGGAGGCATCAAGGAGAGTGCAATAAGCCGCTGCTTGACAAAGCTGTCCTCTCCAGAAACCTCTGGTGTCAGCTTCTGTCTCTGAGAAGCAATATGATTGGGCGATGTAACTTAACGTGGAGAGTTTGGTGGACCCCATACTCATTAAAAGGTTTTTCAGTCCCGCTAAAATCAACTGGATTGGCTGACTCCATTCTAATGATTATCGGGGCCTTTAACAATTATAAAATGTATTTCTTTTTTAACCATATTACACTTTGCAAAATACCAATTTGTGGGCCAGTATTTTTGTAGTTAACAACACAGTTATTTGCCCTAAAAATCAAAAATTGTCATGACTTCATCTGATTCTGATATAATGTGATACAGGAAAGCAAATTAACAATGTTGTCTCATAACTGCATTTTAGAAGTGTATTTTCCTGCCAGGACACAAGGGAAGACTTGGCACAGGATTACCGGTGAGCGACCTCCTATGGGCATGGCCTGCTCTGAAAGCTAGAAGTTGTTCAGCAGAGTTAGATTCAGAAGAATGAGGACCCATGCTGGGATCATGCAGGTTATGGTGAAAACGTGACACAACATTAGTTTGTGGAGGTGCCAGGGGGACCTGTAGTGCTCCAGTTTTTTCAGGCTGAAAAAGAAAAAGTTATTAGCTCGCAACGTTCTTAATCACATTTATAGTATTTTAAAGTGGTATGTAAACGTTTTGGCACCACTATTCAAAATTACTGTTACTGTGAAGAGTTAAGCAAGTTGAAGATGAAATTATGTCTAAAGGGCTAAAATTAAAGATTACACATTTCCTTTGTATTTTAGGCAAAGATATATATATTTTTAAATATTTTACAGGTCCTTCTCAAAAAATTAGCATATAGTGTTAAATTTCATTATTTACCATAATGTAATGATTACAATTAAACTTTCATATATTATAGATTCATTATCCACCAACTGAAATTTGTCAGGTCTTTTATTGTTTTAATACTGATGATTTTGGCATACAACTCCTGATAACCCAAAAAAACCTGTCTCAATAAATTAGCATATTTCACCCATCCAATCAAATAAAAGTGTTTTTTAATAACAAACAAAAAACCATCAAATAATAATGTTCAGTTATGCACTCAATACTTGGTCGGGAATCCTTTGGCAGAAATGACTGCTTCAATGCGGCGTGGCATGGAGGCAATCAGCCTGTGACACTGCTGAGATGTTATGGAGGCCCAGGATGCTTCAATAGCGGCCTTAAGCTCATCCAGAGTGTTGGGTCTTGCGTCTCTCAACTTTCTCTTCACAATATCCCACAGATTCTCTATGGGGTTCAGGTCAGGAGAGTTGGCAGGCCAATTGAGCACAGTAATACCATGGTCAGTAAACCATTTACCAGTGGTTTTGGCACTGTGAGCAGGTGCCAGGTCGTGCTGAAAAATGAAATCTTCATCTCCATAAAGCATTTCAGCCGATGGAAGCATGAAGTGCTCCAAAATCTCCTGATAGCTAGCTGCATTGACCCTGCCCTTGATGAAACACAGTGGACCAACACCAGCAGCTGACATGGCACCCCACACCATCACTGACTGTGGGTACTTGACACTGGACTTCAGGCATTTTGGCATTTCCTTCTCCCCAGTCTTCCTCCAGACTCTGGCACCTTGATTTCCGAATGACATGCAAAATTTGCTTTCATCAGAAAAAAGTACTTGGGACCACTTAGCAACAGTCCAGTGCTGCCGCTGTTTATGGTTCAAAAGTGGCTTTACCTGGGGAATGCGGCACCTGTAGCCCATTTCCTGCACACGCCTGTGCACGGTGGCTCTGGATGTTTCCACACCAGACTCAGTCCACTGCTTCCTCAGGTTCCCCAAGGTCTGGAATCGGTCCTTCTCCACAATCTTCCTCAGGGTCCGGTCTCCTCTTCTCGTTGTACAGCGTTTTCTGCCACATTGTTTCCTTCCAACAGACTTACCATTGAGGTGCCTTGATACAGCACTCTGGGAACAGCCTATTTGTTGAGAAATTTCTTTCTGGGTCTTACCCTCTTGCTTGAGGGTGTCAATGATGGCCTTCTTGACATCTGTCAGGTCGCTAGTCTTACCCATGATGGGGGTTTTGAGTAATGAACCAGGCAGAGAGTTTATAAAAGCCTCAGGTATCTTTTGCATGTGTTTAGAGTTAATTAGTTGATTCAGAAGATTAGGGTAATAGGTCATTTAGAGAACCTTTTCTTGATATGCTAATTTATTGAGACAGGTTTTTTGGGTTATCAGGAGTTGTATGCCAAAATCATCAGTATTAAAACAATAAAAGACCTGACAAATTTCAGTTGGTGGATAATGAATCTATAATATATGAAAGTTTAATTGTAATCATTACATTATGGTAAATAATGAAATTTAACACTATATGCTAATTTTTTGAGAAGGACCTGTATAAATTGCAAAAAGGAAAATGGGCCAATGCAAACATTTGGGCACCCTTGTAGATTTGTGTGCTGAGATAACTTTGACCAAGGTTTCAGACCTTTATTAGCTTAATAAACCCAGCCTCCTCTAACTTTGTGACACAAAGCAGCAGCCATGAGTTCTTCCAATCAACCGCCTAGCACTCTGAAAATGAAAATGGTGGAGGCCCGCAAAGAAGGAGAAGGCTATAAGAAGATAGGAAAGCGTTTTCAAGTTGCCCTTTCCTCAATTTGAAATGTAATTAAGAAATGGCAGTTAACAGGAACAGTGGAGGTAAATATAAGGTCTGGAAGACCAAGCAAAATTTCAATGAGAGCTGCTGATAGGATTGCTAGAGATGCAAATCAGAACCTCTGCTTCACTGCAAAACACCTTCAGAAAGATTTAGCAGACTCTGGAGTTGTGGTAGATTGTTCTACTGTTCAGAGACATCTGAACAAATATGGTCTTCATGGAAGAGTCAAGAAAAGAAAACCTCTCCTACATCCTCACCATAAAATTCAGCATCAGAAGTATGCAAAAGAAAATCTAAACAAGCCTGATGCATTTTGGAAAGACGTCCTGTGGACCAATGAGGTTAAAATAGAATTCTTTGGCCACAATGATCAAAGGTATGTGTGGAGAAAAAAGGCACAGAATTTCAGGAAAGAAATATCTCCCCAACCATTAAGCATGGGAGTGGATCAATCATGCTTTGGGGGTGTGTGCAGCCAATAGCACAGCAAACATTTCATGGGTAGAGGGCAGAATGGATTCAATTAAATTTCAACATATTCTTGATGCAAAGAGAACACCATCTGTAAAAAATCTAAAGTTGAAAAGAGGATGGCTTCTACAGATGGATAATGATCATAAACACACGTAAAAATCCACAATAGACTACCTTAAAAGGTGCATGCTGAAGGTTTTACAAGGGACCTCACAGACCCCTGAACTGAACATCATTGAATAATTTTCCAAGGAAGAATGGATGAAAATTAGTGATGAGCGAATATACTCGTTACTCGAGATTTCTCGAGCACACTCGGGTGTCCTCCGAGTATTTCTTAGTGCTCGGAGATTTAGTTTTCATCACCTCAGCTGAATGATTTACATCTCTTAGCCAGCATAAGTACATGTGGGGATTCCCTAGCAACCAGGCAACCCCCACATGTACTTATGCTGGCTATCAGATGTAAATCATTCAGCTGTGGCGATGAAAATGAAATCTCCGAGCACTAAAAAATACTTGGAGGTCACCCGAGAGTGCTCGGGAAATCTCGAGTAATGAGTATATCCGCTCCTCACTAATGAAAATCCCTTAAAGAAGAATTGAAAGACTCTTGGCTAGCTAGAAAAAAAAGTTTAAAAGTTGTGATACTTGCAAAAAGGTGTGCTATTAGGTACTAACAATGCAGGGTGCCCATTTTCCTTCTTGTAATTTTTAAAATGTAATATATATATACATAAATATACATTAGCTTAAAAAACAAAGGAAATGTGTGATCTTTAACTTTAGCCCCTTTAGACATAATTTAATCTTCTACTTGCTGAACTGTCCACAATAGCAGTCATTTTGATCAGTAGTGCCCAAACTGTTACATGCCACTGTATAAATGTATATATATATATATATATATATATATATATATATATATATATATATATATATATATATATATATATATATTACAGTGAAAATAGGTATTTGATCCCTTGCTGATTTTGTAACTTTGTCCACTGACAAAGACATATGAACAGTCTATAATTTTAAGGGTAGATTAATTTTTTAACATTGAGAGATAGAATATCAAAAATAAAATTCAGAAAAATACACTGTTTAAATTATATAAATTTATTTGCATTTTGCAGTGAGAAATAAGCATTTGATTCCCTACCAATCATTAAGAGTTCTGGCTCCTATAGACCAGTTAGTCGCTCCTAATCAACTCGTTACCTTCATGAAAGACAGCTGTCTTACATAGTCACCTTTATAAAAGACTTCTTTCCATAGACTCAATTAATCAGTCAGACTCTAACCTCTAAAACATGGGCAAGACCAAAGAGCTTTATAAGGATGTCAGGGACAAGATCATAGACCTGCCCAAAGCTGGAATGGGCTACAAAACCATAAGTAAGATGCTGGGGGAGAAGGAGACAACTGTTGGTGCAATAGTAAGAAAATGCAAGAAATACAAAATGACTGTCAATCGATATCGCTCTGGGGCACCGTGTAAAATCTCACCTCGTGGGGTATCCTTGATCATGAGGAAGGTGAGTGATCAGCCTAAAACTACACAGGGGGAACTTGTTAATGATCTCAAGGCAGCTGGGACCACAGTCACCAAGAAAACTATTGGTAACACATTACACCGTAAAGGTTTAAAATCTTGCAGTGCCCGCAAAGTCCCCCTGCTCAAGAAGGCACATGTGCAGGCCCATCTGAAGCTTGCCAATGAATACCTGGATGATTCTGTGAGTGATTGGGAAATGGTGCTGGGGTCAGATGAGACAAAAATTGAGCTCTTTGGCATTAACTCAACTCACTGTGTTTGGAGAAAAAGAAATGCTGCCTATGACCCAAAGAACACCGTCCCCACTGTCAATCATGGAGGTGGAAACATTATGTTTTGGGGGTGTTTCCCTGCTAAGGTCACAGGACTACTTCACAGCATCAATGGGAGAATGGATGGAGCCATGTACCTTAAAATCCTGAGTGATAAGCTCCTTTCTTTCCCTGGGTCATGACTGGGCCTTCCAGCAAGACAATGACCCAAAACATGCAGCCAAGATAACAAAGGAGTGGCTCAAAAAGAAGCACATTAAGGTCATGGAGTGGCCTAGCCAGTCTCCAGACATTAATCCCAATAGAAAATATATGGAGGGAGTTTAAACTCCGAGTTGTCAAAAGACAGCCTCAAAATCTTAATGATTTAGAGATTATCTGCAAAGAGGAGTGGACCAAAATTCCTCCTGACATGTGCGCAAACCTCTTCATCAACTACCAAAAAGTCTGACTGCTGTGCTTGCCAAAAAGGGTTTTGCCACCAAGTATTAAGTCTTGTTTGCCAGAGGGATCAAATACTTATTTCTCACTGCAAAATGCTAATAAATTTATAGAATTTTCACAGTTTGATTTCCTGGATTTTATTGTTGATATGCTATCTCTCAATGTTAAAAATGAACCTAACCTTAATATTATAGACTGTTCACGTCTATGGTCTTGACCTCAAAGATATTGAGTTTAGGAGACTGACATGGCCATTCCAGAACCTTCACTTTGTTCTGCTGTAGCCATTGACAGGTCGACTTGGCCTTGTGTTTTGGATTGTTGTCATGTTATAACGTCCAAGTACTTCCCATGCGCAGCTTCCAGGCTGATGACTGCAAATGCCACAAAGTATCTCGCCTACAATATGCAAAACAGCACAGAGAAAAGCCTCAAAACTTCTAGAACAAGGTAATTTGAAATGATGAGACCAAAATTGAACTTTTTGGCCACAACCATAAACATTACATTTGGAGAGAGGTCAACAAGGCCTATGATGAAAGAAACACCATTCCTACTGTAAAGCACGGAGGTGGATTGCTGATGTTTTGGGGGATGTGTGAGCTACAAAGGCACAGGAAACTTGGTCAAAGTTGAAGGAAAGATGAATGCAGCACGTTATCAGCAAATACTGAAGGCAAATTTTCAATTATCAGCCCGGAAGCTGCGCATGGGACATACTTGGATGTTCCAACATGATAATGATCCAAAATACAAGGCCAAGTCAACCTGTTATTGGCATACAGCAAAACAAAGTGAAGATTCTGGAGTGGCCATCTCAGTCCCCTGATCTCAATATCATTGAGCCACTCTGGGGAAATCTCAAGCGCGCAGATCATGCTAGACAGCCCAGGAATTTACAGGAACTGGAGGCTTTTTGCCAAGAAAAGTGGACAGCTTTACCATCTAAGGAAATAAAGACCCTCATCCACAACTACCTCAAAATACACCAAGCTGTCATTGATGTTAGAGGAGGCAATACACGGTATTAAGAAATGGGGTATGTAAACTTTTGATCAAGGTCATTTTTATGCTTTGGGTTGTCATTATGATTTAAAAAGAGAAAACACAGTAGTTTGACAGTAAATGGCTTCACCCAACCACTAACCATGAGTCGAGAAAAAGTTTTGGTGTTATCATTCATATTCTCTGAAAAAGGCCAAGAAAGCAAAATTTCTGCAGAGGTATGTAAACCTTTGAGCGCAACTGTATGTATATGTGTATATACAGATAACACGATATACATTGTGTGTATATATATATATATATATATATATATATATATATATATATATATATATATATATATATATATATATATATATATATATACATATACTGATCAGTGAAAAATCTGACCAGTGAATAGTGCCAACTGTTGGTTTCTTTATGATTGTACCATTATTCGGATATTCCGACAAATACTGATTAAAGATATCACATTACATACATACATTCTATTATCAAACTTATTGTAGTTATAAAATAGGACATTCAACATAACAGAACTTGCATGATTGCAATCAAACAAAAAAGATTGGTCTCATAGAAAGGTCATAATTACAGTGAGTACAGATGTAATGTGGAAAAAGAGGAGATTAATGAATATGTTTTGGACAATACTATAAGAGATGGCACATGATGTTTAGCACCAATGTACTGAATTCTGGGGCAATCTGTTTAGTCTATGTACTTTTCGATGTAAGAAAAAGATAATGGGAGAAGTGAGATGATGACCATGACCCATAACACAGGTCTGCGACTAAAAAGCTGTTTGATTATTTTCATCTAATTTCCATGTATTTTGGTGTGCTGAAAACGAAAAAAATATTGAAAAAAATCCTGGATGTCAGGATTTGCCACAAAATGCAAAATTCTCTTCAAATGTAGTATATTTGTCTCAATTTTTGATTGATGAAGCAATTCGTGAAATCACTTCCAAAAGATGGACAGTGCTTCAAATACTTGGTCACCAAGTTTCCAGGCCTCTCGGAGGCAAAATTGAAGGAAGGTGTGTTCGTCGGACCAGACATTAGAAGGCTTATAGCTGATCAAGAGTTTATCAATACCATGACGCATCCTAAAAAAGAACGGTGGTTTGCATTTAAAGAGGTCGTAGAGAAATTTTTAGGCAATAACAAAGACCCTGACTACAAAAAAATCGTCGGACGAATGCTGAAAGCATTTCAAGCTTTAGGTTGCCTGATAAGTTTAAAAGTGCATTTCCTCCATTCCCACCTTGACAACTTTCCTGAAAATTTGGGAGCTGTGAGTGAAGAGCAAGGTGAACGATTCCAACAGGACATTAAAGAGATGGAAAGAAGATACCAAGGAAGATGGAGCATTACAATGATGGCAGACTATTGTTGGATGCTTCAGAGAGACATTCCAGATGCTACTCACAAGCGTAAATGTACCAAGAGAAGCCTCACAGGGAAGAAGAATCGATTTTAGTGTGTGTTAGTGAGCTCATTGCTGTTAAAAAATGATTTTCATGAAACATTTGTAATAAAAAATTAATTTTATGAGTCTATTTTCATTTATTTTGAGGTATTGTCTTATTTAACATAGTTACTTAAATTGTCAGAAAACGTGATGTCCTACGACAAAACAGAGGTCATTTTCTGACTCAGCGCACTTAAAAACATAAAAATTATGTGGAATAACCAAAACAACTCTTGTTTTGCAGACCTGTGTAATTAACCTGGTGGCAATTGCATTGATACCTCCTTCCGTTGGCTAGAAGTAAACTATAATGTATGTTATTAGATTTACATTATCATATGTGCATCTGTAAAAGAAAATGCATAGATATGTGATTACCTGAGGTTCATAGACTGTGCATTGAGCTATAACTTCCTCATCTACAGCTCCGGGACTTTTTACAACTGACCCAGAGCAAGCTCCAAAATGCTGTAATGATAAATCAAAAATAAATTCTGATTAGAGTCGATGAGAATATATTCGCATGTCCCATTTCATCAGTGACCACAGTGGTTTGCAATCGTTGGATGGGAGAGGGAGTACTGCCTCTTACCCGGTTACATCCGTAGCTGTTATTTTGATTATCCCGCCTGGCATAACATCACTTGTAATGATGATGTTGTGCAAGGCCAGCTAATTAAAATAAGCACTAGGGGTGCCGCCAAGAAAGAGGTGGTACTCCCTCTCCCATTCAACGGCTACAGATTACTGTCACAGCCAATAGAATGGAACTAAAAGATGCTAAAATGTGGCTAAACTAGCTAAGTGCTAATGGAGAGCCGTGAGAATCTGCACTGGACACTTTCAGCACCTTCCCAGAAGAGGATACATGAAGGGAAAGTTGGGAAGCAGTCATGTGGGTAAATCAATTAACTTCAAGATTACATTCCATATTTAATCCAATAGATGCAGAGACTGGTGTTCACATGACCCCTTGATGGGCAGCAGGGGGTCTTCCAGTGAAGAGCTGGAGTAAAACATAGGCACAGTAAAGGTACCTTCACACTCAACGATATCGCTAGCGATCCGTGACGTTGCAGCGTCCTGGCTAGCGATATCATTGAGTTTGACAGGCAGCAGCGATCAGGATCCTGCTGTGCCATCGTTGGTTAGAGCAGAAAGTCCAGAACTTTATTTTGTCGCTGGACCTCCTGCCGACATCGCTGAATCAGCGTGTGTGACGCCGATTCAGCGATGTCTTCACTGGTAACCAGGGTAAACATCGGGTTACTAAGCGCAGGGCCACGCTTAGTAACCCGATGTTTACCCTGGTTACCAGCGTAAACGTAAAAAAACAAACAAACACTACATACTTACATTCCGGTGTCTGTCCCCCGTTGCTGTGCTTCTCTGCACTGTGAGCACCGGCCAGCCGGAAAACAGAGCACAGCGGTGACGTCACCGCTGTGCTTTCCGGCTGGTGCTCACAGTCAGTGCAGAGAAGCACAGCAACGGGGGACAGACACCGGAATGTAAGTATGTTGTGTTTGTTTGATTTTTACGTTTACGCTGGTAACCAGGGTAAACATCGGGTTACTAATAATAATAATAATAATCTTTATTTTTATATAGCGCTAACATATTCCGCAGCACTTTACAGTTTGCACACATTATCATCACTGTCCCCGATTGGGCTCACAATCTAGAATTCCTATCAGTATGTCTTTGGAATGTGGGAGGAAACCGGAGTGCCCGGAGGAAACCCACGCAAACACGGAGAGAACATACAAACTCTTTGCAGATGTTGTCCTGGGTGGGATTAGAACCCAGGACCCCAGCGCTGCAAGGCTGAAGTGCTAACCACTGCGCCACCGTGCTGCCCACCACCACTGCCGCCACCGTACTAAGCGGCCCTGCGCTTAGTAACCCGATGTTTACCCTGGTTACCAGGGGACCGGCATCGTTGGTCGCTGGAGAGCTGTCTGTGTGCTCTCCAGCGACCAAACAGCGACGCTGCAGCAATCGGGATCGTTGTCTGGATCGCTGCAGCGTCGCTAAATGTGACGGTACCTTAACTCTTTAGTGTAGCTAAACATGACATTTTAGGACACTCTAGATTAGAAGTTTTACTATAAAATGGCTAACCTGTCATATATATATATATATATATATATATATATATATATATATATATATATATATAATTTATTAGCAACTTACAGTAGACAAGTCAGCTGAGGGCACTTGGAGGGTTTACAGCATATCCTACAAAATTCTTACATTACAATACCCTAATAATGCTAGCTTCAGCCGGCCTTGATAAAACTTCAGCAACTAAAGAATCTTATATTGCAATATGAACTTAAGGCTATTTCAAATTGACTTTATAATAAAATGAGAAGAATATGGAAACCTGAAAATAAAAACGTTTGTAAAGCTCAATATCCTACGTCATGAAACAAATACTTACAGCGCCAGCTCCAGTTTGCTCCACACATGCAGCAGTTCCAGAATTGGCTTCATCTACGGTACAGTTACTTGCTGCAATAACAAACTCAACATGTACCGAATTGCTAATGCCGGACTACAAAAAAATGTGAAAATTGCATTGGAAATTCTTTGGAAATATACGTTTAGTACAACAATGCATCTAATACTACAGGCTAGTATAGTTTGGTCAGTGAAAGTCAATGTAGACAGGAGGCAGGACTGAGGGCTGGCAATAATATTATATGAGCGCGGCTGCAGAGTTCAGGCAGCACTGAATCAAGATATGGCAGTGCTCAGTATACATAGTGTATTCACAAGGCGTAACGGTGCAACGAGCTCTTAGCCATATCAAAGGTGCACCAAAGCCCCATCATTTGCATTACAATAAAATAGTTTTTAATGCCAACTAAATTACTAAAATCTACACTACTGTTATGGTTTTTATGAGGCCAAGTTCCCTATATATCTGTATAAGTGGTTCAGCCAACATTTTTGGCATGACAGACTCCAATTAAAGGTTTTTCCTGTAGCCCCCTAAATACCTGTATAACTGGTTCAGTCAACATTTTGGGGGGTGAAAGCCTCCAATTAAAGGGTTTTCCCTCTCCCTGATATTTACAGCATTTCCATGGGTATGGCAGGGGCAGACATATCATTGGGGCAACCTTTGCAGCCACACAGGTTCCAAAAAATGTAAGGGGTCCACTTCCAGCTCCAAGGCAAGTGGAATTGTCCATTATGATGAGCTATTGGACTGGAAATAGCCCATATACTGTTCTTACACAGGGGCCTTCTTTTGTTTGCGTCCACCAGTGGGACATGGCATTGTTTGCTGGGATCAAGGGACCATCACATATCTGGAGAACAGGGTCCCTTCTCAATCTGCTATTAATGAAGAGATGGCTCCCATTGACAGCTCTTTCCAAATATCTTTCCAGAAGTTCTGGAAATTGCTAAGCATGTTTGCCATGGATATGCCATGAATGGTCAAGCTGGGAATAGTCCTTACTTTACCATAACTAAATGAATGCATGCAATTTCCCCATAAACAGCTATAGTAGAAGATACATTTCAAAATATGTATTATCTTAGTTAAAGTGGAGCTGACATGTTACAGATGTACAATGCCAGAAAATACCCCTCAGAATATGAAGTCAATATTACATAGACCATATATCCTCAATTCTGAGTCTCTAAACATAAAACTCTACTGATCACATCATTAGCAAGAACGTGCCTCTGACTTGCCATATAATTTGACTACCGTATATATCCATTACAACTAGCAGATAACTCAATACATTGCCCAATGGCTAGGGCATACACAGACAGTAGATCTGTAGCCTGTCTATCCAATAACTTATCATAGAGTACCTCCCTTATTTCTCTCACAATGCGCCAGAAATGGTGAGCTGCTGGCTGCTTTACAGGGTTCCAAACTTCCATTACCAGCACCAGTTATATATATTTTACTTTCCCTTGCACAATCTTTCTACCCCTGCTTTAAAAAATATCATAAATAACTCATTTAGGCTACGTTCACATTAGCGTTTCGCGTGTTTGCGTCGGGCGAAGCAGCGGCGACGCATGCGTCATGCGCCCCTATATTTAACATGGGGGACGCATGGACATGCGTTGTGCTGCGTTGTGCGACGCATGCGGTTTTTTTGCCGCAAGCGTCGGGCGCAGAAAACGCAACAAGTTGCATTTTTCTTGCGTCCAAATTTCGGCAAAAAACGACGCATGCGTCGCAAAACGCAGCGTTTTTGCGTGCGCTTTGGTGCGTTTTTATTTGCGTTGTGCATTGCGTCGCCGACGCAGCGGCGCACAACGCAAATGTGAACGTAGCCTTAGATGATTTTAGCCTGCTCTTAATATTTATTCAATAAGTCTTATAAATATATTTTGTGAATTAATCAATAGCATACTAGTGTAATTATTATACTGTATGCTATTGATTTCCAATTTCTAGTCTTGCAATGTGAATATACCTATGTCTAAGGAATGTACCAGGATCGTGTGACGCTCCACTCCCTTTCTTCAAATATTGCCTTGTATACATTATTGTATATTTATTGCTGCATTTAGTTATTTGTACATTATTAATAGGGAAAGTGCAGTACCTCAGTTATTACACTAGATGGGGTTACATTAGTGAATATAGTTAATTAGGAGGAGCCATCCGTGGATAAGATAGAAGTTTTTTTCTGTTTGTAGCAGAAGGGCCTTAGAGCCCATATAGTGCGGTTGCCTCTGCAACATTCAAAGCAAGAAGCCCAGCCATCCAGGGCCAATGGGCCAGAAGGGCAGCAGTGACAGCAGCAGTGGGAACAGAGGCTGTAGCCAAAGCCACAGCAGTAAAGGGATGCAGGCCGCTCAACATGTGGCAGCTTACTTCATAGGCAGATGCCCTCTTGCCCGGTGCGAAGCGGATGAGCGAACCCCTGAACGTAGTAAGGCTGAACAGGAAAAGAGAAGGTTGTGAATTTCATGGAACCCTACACTGATGCTGTATCTGATATGGACGTGCTGCAAAAAGAAAGAAGTAAAGTTATTTGTTTACAGTTGAAATTGGACTGTGTTTCTGTTTGTGCGCAAACATACGGAGGGGGTCTTAAGCGACTCACAGGAGTCCCTGAAGGTGCAGAGAGCAGAGAGGCAAGTACATTGACAACAGGACATTGTTTGTATGTAACTGGAGACCAGGGCATGATTGAACAATATATGTCAGCCACGACTTCGGCCCTGCGGCCCCTCACACCTGTATGATCCTTTGATTTGCCTATGATATGCATACAATACTTGCCAAAATTATCGCAAATTGTTAGATTTTTACCTGAATGCTTCCCCGGCCAATCTCATGGAGTAAGTAAAATGCTGTGTTGTTTCCTCCATTAAATTTGTGAAGGGACACATCAACTGCATGCACTACCTGGGAATCGTTAAGAGGTGCCAGCAGTGGGCGGTCAGGATACATTCTCATATTTTCTGCTGAATCTAAAAGGAGACAGAAAAATAATTGTATATAACATTTGGAAATGGAACACTTTGGGTTTGTACTGAAAAAAAAACAAAAAAACAAAACAATGGTAACTAGATTTCTGCTTCCTACAAATGTATGAGATCCTGTTTTATTTATTTTTACATTTACATATACTTGTAATTTTGCCAAAATTGGCTTAACTTTTCCTCCAGCCCCTACTTCTAGCTCGGTACTCATATCCTCCCATGAATTCTGTGAAAGTTCAATGCATAGCATGACAGGAATCAGGAACTGTGATTAACTTGGTAACCGTGTCATAGTATAGAAATCAAGGGCGGTAATTCATAAAACTGTTTTTGCCAGGAGACTCGCTTAAAACAATTTGAAAAGTCACTATTTTTTTGTGCAAAAATGTTTGCGACTCTTGGTGCTTTCAAACCAGTGAACGCTGCTTATATGGGTGGGGCTTGGAGAAGCCAGGCATATGGGGTGTGGCTATGCATGGCCATCAAATTAATTGAAAGCAGCAAAATACCCTATGCCAGAAATGTTACTCCAGTTCCTGACAGGAGTAACATTTCTGATGAGGGGCATGAAGGATGAAATGTGAATTAATTAATGGCATATCTTATTCTATAAGTAATGTTTCTATAACTTTGGCCTGGGACAACTCCCTGTCAAATGGCTTACAGTACCATCTATACACTGATGACATTTAGGTCTACCTCTCTGGCACAGATGTCACCTCTCTGCTGTCCAGAATCCAGAGTATCTATCATCCATATCATCCTCCTTCACTTCTCGCTTCCTAAAACTTAATGTGGACAAATACAACTAATCATCTTTCCTCCATCTCACCTAAATCCCCTACCCAATCTATCACAATAAATGACATCACACTTTCCCTTGTAAACAAAGTCCGCTGCCTCAGTGTAACTGTTGACTCTGCCTTTTCCATCAAAACACACATCCAAGGTCTTACCACCTACTGCTGCGTCCAAATAAAAAATATTTCCAGAATTATTCCTTCCTCAACACACTCTACTCAAATGTTAGTTAATGCCCTCATCATCTCCTGCCTCAATTACTGCAATATCCTCCTTTGTGGCTTCTCAACTAATACTCTCGCAACTCTCCAGTACATTCTTGATGCTACTGCCCGATTAATCCATCTAACCCCTGGCTACTCGTATGCCTCTCTGCTCGGCAAATCTCTTCATTGGCTCCCAAGTTTCCAATGGATACAGTTTATACTGCTAGCATTAACCTACAAAGCTGTCCGTAATCTGTCTTCTCCATATATCTTTGAAGTACTCTCCTGATATCTTCCCAGATATAATCTCCAGCCCTCACAAGACCTTTATCTCTTCTCCACCCTTGTACACTCCTCACCCAATTGCATTCAAGACTTCTCCCAAGCATCCTCCATGAACCTTCAGACAGAATTTGAAAACCCATCTCGTCAAGAAGACTTACAGCTTTCACTGGCCCCACCGTTACCTCACTGCCACCACTGGAGCTGCTGTAACCCTCAACCTTCTGACTCTTTCCCCTACACCCTGTATACTGTAAGTTCGCGAGGGCAAGGCCCTCTCCCTATCTGTACCAATCTGTCAATGTTATTTTCTTGATTGTAATTTTAGATTTGTATTTTGTATGTAACCCCTTATCACATGTACAGCACAATGGAATCAATGGTACTCTAAAAATAAATAATGGTATGAGTGGTAAACGAAACCCTGGTCTTAATGAATGACGACCTTTGTAATTAGGTAAATTATTTATATTATTAAATGACAATTATTTCTCAAATTTTTCTATAGATATTTGAACTAAATTCAGAAAATTACCCAGTTCAGATTTACACCTGGTGCTAATGACTGTAAAGGTGCCGCTTTGATTCTGAAGTTTCACATCACAGTCGCCTTCCACTGCCTGCCAATAAAAAGACACGGACAGCAAAATACATCATGTGATGCTTGTAACAGTAGCAGTATACCGGAGACAGAGAGTGACGTTAGCAAGGTATGATAGTGCCTGTCTGCAGTCATTCGAGAAAATCCAAACTCCCTTGTAGGTCATCAGAAGACTTTAAGTGGTGCTGTGCTGGTTATAGGACTATAGTGTAGGATCGCTGTCTATGATTTAACTAGTTATCATCTTTACTTCTTTTCTATGTTATGTATTACATGAAAGCAATATGTAAAGTATTGAGAGATACATGTAGTTAATCTGATTGATTTACATAGCACAAGCTATACAGACATACCTGCTCAGCAACTGGTCTCACTTCACAATCCGATACTGGTATTGGACTTTTGGATGGACACTTTGTCTCCAGGAGATCTAACTCCATGAAAATAATGTCTCCTAATCCCTTAAAAACAAAAGCAAACACAATTCAATTACATTGTATGTATTATGTTCTTGTGAAAGCAATATACTGTATATAAGTCATATAATTATATTTTTGATTCACTCAAATCTCTCAAAGAAAAGTCCAATAATTTGGATCTTGACTGAGCATTAGCTGCAAACTGATTTGTCAGTCTGTAAAAACAATCTTTTCTTTATCTTCAGAAGAGAAATTAGCCAAAAACATAATAAAACGGCACTATATACACCATACATATATATGTATATTTATAGATATAGAAATATACATGTGTATAAGACTCATATAAGACTATATAGGTACAAAACAAAACTTAGCTGTTGATTTTCTAGTGCCTGGTTGTGTCTTGTATGTTTTGTATGTTTAAGGGAAGAGTCAGATGGCTTTGTAACTCAAACAAGGATCACAATGCAATGTACGGACTGGCTCGCGGCTCTCCCGACCTGAGCGAAAAAGCATGTGTTTCTATGCAGCTGTCACGCTCAGGTCAGGAGAGCTGATGGCTAGTCTGAGCATTGCGTTGCGATCCTCAACCGAGTCATACATCCGACTGACTCTTCTCTACTAGTGACCAATGTTACTATGTCTACTATTACTAAATTACCTGGACTGTTTAAATTGTAAAAATCGAAATACTTAAATTGTCTTTGATTAGATATGTTCACGATTTAACAAGCACATGAAATCTAGTAGCCACAGAAATTTCTCAGCAGTTTCAATTTTTTTGCTTACCGAAGGGCGCAGAAAGACTTTCTCAACTCGGTTGAGGGTAAACTTATATCCAGTGTTGTGATGGCTATTAATGTGCTGAACGGCTACGTTAGCTGCCTCATGCACGTCGGCATCATCACAGTTTACAACACGACCAGGCTGCGGTAAAGGCCGTACAACAGAGCAACAAAAGAGTAACGAGGTCACTAACAGTGGCTTCATGATGTTTCAGTCAGCCTGGGTTACCTCTGGACGCTGTATGCGAGAAAGGAATAGTGCTGCACATGGCACCTTCCTTATATAAAGCCCATGAATCATGGTCTTGCCATGGAAAATATTTGCTCTGGCATATCAGACCTGTGCACATGAAACAGAAGAATAAACATTTGAGAAATCAATTTGTCTAGCTAGACTTCGGAAATGTAAATGTACGAATATTCTGTGTACTGTCTGGTCTCCTCTATATTGTCCTGAAGCCTAGGAAATAGAAGAATTTTTGAGAATCTTACATTTATAATCACATTATATCAGCTTTTGGCTAACAGCCTGACACTGGGGAGCTGATATCACGCCTTAGGCCGGCGTCACACTGGCGCTTTAAACGGCCGAGTGCAATGCGATAAAAAAAATAAATAAATAATCGCATTGCACTCGGACCAATGATAAGTTATGGGGCAGCTCCCAGCAGCCGACTTTTTGTCAGCCGTTTTCCTCAGTCCGAGACAATCGCAGCATGCTGCGATTGTCTCGGACCGAGGAAAACTCTCAGCTCACTCGCACCCATATCAGCCTATGGGTGCGAGTGAGACAGCGCACACCACTCGGATAACATCTGAGTGCTGTGCGTTATAAGCGGACCCCAGCAATGGAGGAGATGGAGAAATTCATTTCTCCGCCTCCTCCGCAGCTGTGCTCCGATCCTCCCTGTGCGAGAGAATCGGAGCACAGACGCATGATACTCGGCTGCGAGCAGGAGCCGAGTGTCATTAGCATATCACATCCGATGATCTCGCATCGGATGCAATACGCCAGTGTGACGCCGGCCTTACTGCATTGGTGGATGGCAGCACAAAAGGTTTGGGTGGTAGACAGGCATGACTTTTGGATATGGGACGGACCCCCACTCCATCTTAACACAACCATAACTACAGTAGGCAGTAGAATAAATACACAAAACACACTATTTTTGTTGTCAAAATGGCAACAGCTTTATATAAATCACAGGATTACAACAACCACGAGCCAGGTGAAGTGCTAGCACATTGGAATTCGCAAGTACTGCGATATCCCCAGCTGTGTGACATACAGCACCAGGACAGACAGCCATAAAGGGGCGGCACGCACTGGCTTGCCATTCAAACAAAGCCAGTAAAATTTCAGAGCACCAATGACCCTATTGTCCTTAACCACTGTGCCCGCCCCTGATTGACGTTACCATTACAACGTCCTTGAGGCTGGCCACCAAAGCCGAGCCTGCTCACCACCATGAGGTTTTACATCCTCTATTAGTTAAAATGAGTCCTCCTTAACTTGTCCGCAACTTCCACCTGACTCTTAAACCGCAAAGCTGTGGCGGGTTACAAATTCCAAGCCACATTTGACACTTTTTAATAAATCACTTTTGTAAACTTATAAACTAGAAGTCCCTGCAAAAGCAGTATCTAAGTTTTAAAGCAGAGCGTCAAGCTAGTTCCGATCAACAGTCCTGGCTAAAGTGCCAGACGCCAACCCTACAATAAGACTATTACAAGTAAAAGCCAAATGATGGACAGCCGAGGACAGCCTAAAAACCTAATATGATGGAAATTAATGCTGGGGTGAGGTATCCAAAGCCAAGGAGGATAAAGTGGATATGGGTGTGCCAACTCTGTGTGCTAGAATGAAGATGATAGATCCCTTAGCCTAAACCAGTGTTTCTCATCTCCAGTCCTCAAGACCCCACCAACAGGTCATGTTTTCAGGATTTCCTTAGTATTGCACAGGTGATAATTTCATCACCTGCTCAAGCATTAATTCCATCGCCTATGGAATACTAAGGAAATCCTGAAAACATGACCTGTTGTGGAGTCTTGAGGACTGGAGTTGAGAAACAATGGCCTAAACAGTCAAGCTTTTCTGTATTAACATGTTGGAAATGTCACTGCCCATAGATCTCTTATCTGGACTTTGCAAATGTTGCTGCTAAGTAGTGATGAGCGAACATGCTTGGATAACATCTTATCCGTGCATGCTCAGGTGTTGTCCGAGCATCTGGGAGAGCGTATATATTATGTTCCAGTTCCCACAGCTGCATGGGCACAACCCAGGGGACCCTGTTGGAAATGAATATTCCTGTAAAGTAGTTAAAGGGTGAAGGCAAGGGTTCTTCTGGGACCCACTAATTGGACGGGCTTGTACCATGTCTGTCCACAAAAGCTCTCTTAAGAGCTGCCAGGTTTTCATGTACAGTTCACCATTATGTTAAGCAAGATAAATCGGTATAAGCATTTACTATTGTATTCATTATGCTGACTACATATATTTGTAATAATAAGGTTCTATATAATGGCTAAAATGGTAAATGATAGTGGGGACAATTTATCAAACCTTTTACACCACAAAGGTAATGTAGAATTGTGCACAAAAACTGTGACCTTAGACGTTTTCATGCCACTTTGTATCAGCTTTGCCAAAATGAACCGGGTCACAGAAATACACGCCAATGTCGGTTTAATTAAGTGATGTGTGCTTCTTAATGAATTTTGACACCACTTCTGAGAGAGCATCAGATCACACTCGGACCGATGTTTTTATATGGGGTCAGGCACATGTTCTTCGTTTTACACGTACCAAGTCGGTACGAGGAAAAAACTGCAGTGTGACCAAATTTGATCCAATATTTGGATCGCTCTTGGCCATGCAAGTCAATGATTCAATGGAAAACGTTGGACTGCACTCGGAAGACATCTGAGTGCAGTACAATTTCCACACACTGACACAATGGAGAAAATTGAGATTTTTTTTCCATTTTCTCATCCGAATCGGAGCCCACTGTGAACACACTCTGATCAAACTCTGAGCAAGCATATCCCGGACGGTAATACAGCCTCAGGACGCAGTTACCACCATTGGCCACCAATGATTGGCACTAATCTGACTATAAGTACGAAGCAACACGTATATCTTACCATATCAGATACGGAAAATATATTGCATACAAAAAGCACAGGACTCTACCGGGCCTCCATTCAAAGCCTCTTAAGGTTACCTCTGACCTATCATTACCTGGTACATTTCATATCCTCCAAAGGTTACCATTTATTTACAGCCTACCATTATCTGCATGGAAGCTTATATATGACTATTCCCTAACCCTGGCTCCCATTCCTTTTGAACACAAATAAACCCCATGATTAAGACCCGTGAGGGGCGAAACGTCGAGTGTCTCTACTTTACTAGGTTTTGGACCAGTTTTGTAACTTGGCACTTATCTTCTTTGTCTAAAATAAAATTCCACAGATGGTTGCAAATCATTCCATTAGAGTGTGCGGTGAATTTTTGCTATCTATCCTAAGGATAGGTCATCAATGTAAAAGTAGTCGAGAACCTCTTTAGGCTGCTTTGTTTTTTATTTTTCCTGGTATTTGTATTTCACAAAGTCATGTGTGTAAAATGTGTTTTTAGTACATTTATGCATCATATGTGTTTTTTACTTGCAGATTTTATGCATCTTTCTGCAATTCTGAAAACCCAAGGCTGCAGGGAGGAATAAAACTAATATCCTTCTGGCAGCGAGGCTCTCAGTGCGGGCACTGGACAGCTTTCAGAATGCTAGTGCAGCGCCCCGGGGTCCTGGTCGTTGCAGTAATGTCATTTTCCTCTAGGGGGGAGTGATGTTACGTTTGGAGGCAAAGAAGGACAATCGAATCCAGGTATCATAAACATGCAACACATTTCGCACTCCAGGCCACCAGGGGGAGCTATGTTCCTATTTATTAGGAATAAAGAAGAACAAAACAAACCGAACTCATGCCCAAATGTGTCTGATTAAATAATAATATTTATTAAGAATAGGATACACCAACTAGTGGGGGGGAGGGGAAAGGATACCAAAAAGGAAGGGCACTACACCAGGAGACGGAAACGGATTCATACAATATTTTGAGGTGACTACATGATGATGGATAAATCACAAATATAAATAAATAAATAAGTACATACATGGCACCAAAAAGGAAATAAATAAGAGTAAATAAATGAGAGTAAATTGCACAGGAATGATGTAGCAAATATGTGTATAAAGGTATGCCTTAAAAGTAAGGTGCAGGTGCAGAGAGACTGTAGGTTGGGATTACATAACCAATAAATGCTCTAAAAATAAAGTGCATATAGTGATTGCAGTTAATGAGTCATTCAGCAGGCGTGTAAATAGGGGTACACCATGAAGATAAGGTGCAAGTGCAAAGTCACTGTAAGCCAAAATGGCAAAAGCCAAAATGGCAAAAAACGGTGAATGCTCAAATCATCAAGTGCATATAATCATTGCTGCTAATAATAAATCATGAGATGATAATGGCCACCAATACAATTACCTGTGGATGATGTGAGAACCGTCTCCTGGATGCGCCCGACCCCGACGCATGTTTCGGCGTCTGCCTTCGTCAGGGGGTGGCGTCATCCAGGGGCGGGAAAGCATTTATAAGAGGAGCACCCAATGAAAAGCGGAAACGAGTGTGGAGCGACGCGCATGGCCATTGGATGTTACCCCGACACCGTCCGCCGCCAGCCCACGTGATCCCCGACGCCGCGTTCGAATGACGCGGCCCCGAGGGACGTGAGACCAGCAGACGGAGGCGCCAGGAACACAATGTCGATGCGCATACCACCCAGCCCGCTATCATTGGAGGATAGGGAACATGTGACCAAAAGGTCCAATAAGGTAAAAGGAAAATAGCCAAACGCTAAAGGTCCTTGTGCGCATAACAAACTACAGAGAATAAACCTGGATGTATGAAAATGGGTACTGGAAAGTAAAATGAAGAAAATGTATAATAATGATAACAGTGTGCACAAATAAAGAGGTGAAAAAGGGAGTGGGAGGTACGGGACGGCAGTAAAAAAAAAAAAAAAAAAAAAAAAAAAAATAATTATATATATATATATATATATATATATATATATATATATATATATATATATATATATATATATATATATATATATATATATATATATATATATATATATATATATATATATATATATATATATATATATGTGTGTGTGTATGCAAAGCATAAGGGTCAATAATGATAATGCAGTACATAAGAATGCATGAACTAATGAAAAAAGAAAAAAAGAGGGGAAAAGAACCAAAAATAAAATAAAATAAATAAAGATGAGGTGACGTGAATGCTGAATAATGGCTGAGGGAATCTGTATAAGCTAATATATATATAAAGAAATAATGATAATAAATGAATTAATATAAAAGGGTGACACAGTGAACATAAATGTATACATTGCAAATAAATATATAAGTGAAAAAATATATATTAATTGTAAGATTGCTCTTACTGAGTGTATTGGGGGACACTCGCTTAGCACGGGATTCACGTACACGGGCACGTTTTTTTTTCAAACAAAACAGTCCACATGGTTTATTATGGCATCATAAACCACAGAAATATGAACAATAAGCAAACAGTCTTTGCATCAATCTTCACATTAACAGGTTGCAGCAACTAATCACGCTGGTCCTCCTCTGACCAGTTGCCGTGGGTTACCACACAGTTCATAACACAGGTTGCAGCAACTAATCACGCTGGTCCTCCTGACCAGTTGGCGTGGGTTACCACACAGTTCATAGAACACAATAAGGACCAACAGTCTATGAAGGTACCTTACGGGAGCTCCTGCTCCACCAGCTGACTCCTTGTCAGTCCTCTCTTCTGGAGAAGCTGCCAAACGGGGATCACCAACTTGCCTTTGCGGCATATCTCAGTCAGTCCAGACCCACCGAGGACTGTAGCTTCCCCAAGTTCCACTGCTCTGCTCAGGGATCCAGTCCTACTCCCAGGACCTCCCACGCTAGCATGTGCTTTCCAGGAAGCAACACAGGCTTCCACAGGTCACTCATACACAGGGCCCATGTGACCCACACCCTGGTCACATTATATACCTTTAACAACTTCCCCTAGGTGGGAATGTGGGTGTGTGTGGCTAGTCTGACCCGCCCATCTCTCATGACTAGCCCTGCCAATCTCCCATTAGAACTTCACATTTACTTGTGGGACTACAGGTCCCAGCACACCAACCAAACTTCAGACTGGCAGCGCAGAGTCCCCTCCTCTGCGACACATATATCGGCCATTCACCACAATGCCGGATTTTGTCACATCATCACATCCATGCCTGTGATTCCCAAGCACTCTCACGGCCTCAATGCACCTCTGTGCGCATACTTGAGAAACCATGCAGCGCCCCCTACCTGTTACAGGGGTCACTGCATCACATAATGTATATATTCGAGTATAAGATATTCAGCCCATTTTTTGGGGCTGAAAGTCCCCCTTTTGGCTTATACTCGAGTCATACCCAGGGGTTGGCAGGGGGGAGAGCGGGGGCTGTCTAATTATACTCACCTGCTCCTGGCGCGGTCCCTGCAGGTCCCTGGCTCACCGGCGCCAGCAGCTTCTTCCTGTACTGAGCGGTCACATGGTACCGCTCATTACAGTAATGAATATGCGGCTCCACCTCCCGTAGGGGTTGAGCCACATATTCATTACTGTAATGAGCGGTAACAGTGACCGCTCAGTACAGGAAGAAGATGCAGCGCCGGGGAAGCAGGGACTGCACCGCGCCAGGAGCAGGTGAGTATAACAGGAAAGGGAGTGCTGCGCGATATTCACCTGCTCCCCGTTCTGGGCACCGCGCTGTCTTCAGTGACTTCTGCAGTGACGCTCAGGTCAGAGGGCACGGTGATGTGGTTAGTGCACGCCCTCTGCCTGAACGTCAGTGCAGAAAACGCTGAAGATGGACTGGCGCCGGAACAAGGAGCAGGTGAATATTGAAAGTGCCTGGGGCTGAGCAACGGAGAGGTGAGTATGTGTTTTTTTTTTTTTTCGAGCAACAGCAAATGGGGCAACTGTCTGTATGGAGCATCTTATGGGGCAATAACATTTGTGCAGCACTATATGGGGCAAGTGTCTGTATGGAGCATCTTATGGGGCCATAATCAATGTTTGTGGAGCACTGTATGGGGAAAGTGTCTGTATGGGGCCATAATCAACGTTTGTGCAGCACTATATGGGGCAAGTGTCTGTATGGGGCCATAATCAACGTTTGTGCAGCACTATATGGGGCAAGTGTCTGTATGGAGCATCTTATGGGGCCATAATCAACGTTTGTGCAGCACTATATGGGGCAAATGTGTCTATGGAGCATCTTATGGGGCCATTATTAACCTTTATGCAGGATTATATGGGGCATATTTTAATATGGAGCATCTTATGGGGCCATCATAAACTTTATGGAGCATTATATGGGGCTCCTGATTCAATATGGATATTCAAAAACACTTAACCTACTGATGTCTCAATTAATTTTACTTTTAATGGTATTTATTTTTACTTTTGACATTTACCGGTAGCTGCTGCATTTCCCACCCAAGGCTTATTCTCGAGTCAATAAGTTTTCCCAGTTTTTTGTGGCAAAATTAGGGGGGTCGGCTTATACTCGGGTCAGCTTATACTCAAGTATATACGGTAATTACTCAATGGGGAAATAATAAATAATAAACATATATGCAATAAGACAAAGTGTGTATAAAAACATATACAGGACAAATAAATAAATACATAATAACAATAATAATAATAATAATAATGACAATAAATAATAAATGATGAAAATGGAAAAGAAAAAGAAAATCAGGGGAATAGTAGTCCATAATTCTTTCTTAATCCCAGAAAAAGGAGGAAAGAATGTCTTCAACCGAATGTCCACTATGATGATAAAAGTATGGAAACCAACAATGAAATAAGAGAATACTGCCGTAACTGCAGTGTCAGAATGCACACAACATGAAGGAACTTCATCAGTGAGAACACAAAAACTAAGAAGAAAATAAATAATGTAAGTATGATGCAAATTTACATATATAATAATAATAACTTTAGAACATACCCATAAAGGATAGAAAATTAAAAGGACAAAAATAAGTAAGGATGGAAAGTGCTCGCTAAGATCATATATTAAACACATGCTAAAAACAAAACTTTAATAATATAAATAAAATAAAACAATGAAAATAATGTTACACAAGATATAGGTAGGATGACAAGGCGGAAAAGGATAGTCTCAAAGATGGAACATTGCTAATATTTTCGTTGAGGCCATGGGGTTGTATTGTATCAAGTAACCATATCCATCTTGTCTCCATTTGTGCCAACTTTTGGCTAATATTGCCTCCACATATAGATGGCATGATTTTATCAATGCCTCCGACTCTTAAACACGATAGATCACAATTGTGAAATTGTTTAAAATGTTTGGGGATGGTTTTAAGAATGGAAAAAATCATTCTCATTCTGTGCAGCAGTTATGCCATTAACATATTTGCGTACATGCACTTTAAATTGGCGCGTGGTAAGGCCGACATAGATTTTGGGGCAAGGACATGTGGCATAATAGATAACCGCCTTAGTTTCTCTCTCTTAGTTGATACATTTCTTGGATTGATTTATTCTCTATGTATACCTTTCCGTGAGAATTTGTGTTTAATTTGCTGTGTTCTGCACAGGCTTTTCCTCTATGGCTATGTACCTCAAAGCCAAGGAACAATCCTGGCTCAGCCGCGTAAATCAACTATTTGGTAGTGGTGAGTTGGATACCAACAGCTCTGGTGGCCAAGGATCTACTGATTTTAATCTTACTATTAAGAAATTGTTACATAAACGTACTCGGCTATGGTGGAACAAAGCTTTTTTACACAATTACATTACTAAAGACCTAATCCCTAGGAGTTTAAAGGTACCGTCACACAGTGCAATTTTGATCGCTACGACGGCACGATTCGTGACGTTCGAGCGATATAGTTACGATATCGCAGTGTGTGACACGCTCCTGCGATCAGGGACCCCGCTGTGAATCGTACGTCGTAGCACATTGTTTGAAACTTTCTTTCGTCGTCTAGTGTCCCGCTGTGGCGGCATGATCGCATGGTGTAACAAAGGTGTGCACGATATTGTATACGATGTAAAGGGCGGAGGAGCTGGCTACGTAGGAGCGCTAAATTCTCCACCTCCCGTGTGCTGATTGGGCGGTACAATACTGTGCGCTCATTCGACAGACAAAGGACTATTGTTCCCAGCGGATAAAACCGGAGCTGTCGAGCGCTCTATTCATTTCTCTCTGTAGCACGTGCTGGAAACAGAACTCCTAAATTCGCTGGATTCCCTGGACTTTTATAACTACTATAACTACAGACTTTTACCGCAAAAGGTATGTATAACGCTACAGCGTAGCAGATGTTGCGCTTCAACGGGGATAAACGCTGGAGCGTGGTCGATTGTTCCTTTATGGAGAGTAGGGTAGGCCAGAGAACCTCAGGTACA